>NW_020951209.1:6072423-6236743 GCF_900497805.2 Vombatus ursinus
AAAGAAAGAAAGAAAGAAAGAAAGAAAGAAAGAAAGAAAGAAAGAAAAATAGTGGAATTTCACCTTATACAGGAATTAGGTTCTAAGATCATCATATAAGGCATATAAAATTTTGACATAGAGTCAAAATTACTTTAGAAAATTCCTGTATTATCCATAAAGCACATCAGAGTATTGCTAAAGAGTTTTAGCTGGAAATGAACTAAGGTGTCTTTAAAGGAAGTTAGTCTGTATTAAAGAACAGATGGATCTGAGATGGTTGCTATCAAAACAGTTGAATGGTAACTTTATTTTTCTTGATTCTCAGCTACACTTGATCAGGAGAGAAGGTGGGAACCAGGAGTTCTACTCATACAGAAGGAATCAAAACAGACAAAAAAAAGCTAGCAGACAGAAAAGTAGATGATGAGGGGAAAAATATTCTTAAAAAGGTTCACACCTAAGTGTGATTATGTTAGAGTGTGATCACGCCACTACATTGCTTCACCAAGAAGAGAGAACTGAAGGAAGTGAGAAGGAACAAAACAGGAGGCTTCTGACTGACCAGGAATGGTAAGAAGGCTAACTAAGGCTGTCCCTCTCATTAGCTCTACAAGCCTAAATGCAATGAAGAAATCACCAGTAAGTATGATGAAGAAGACATTTTCTAATCACACGCAGTCCAGTCAGATATTCATACTGTGAGAGGCACATTTACTTAACAGAGTGGAATGGTGAGCAGAATGGTCTACACTTTTTAAATTAATTCTCTCTCTCTCTCTCTCTCTCTCTGTGTGTGTGTGTCTCTCTCTCCTCTCTCTCCTTTTTCTCTCTCTTCTCCCTCCCTTCTTCCCCACTCCCTCTCTCTCTCTGTCCCTCTCTGTGTCTCCCTCCCTCTCAGCAAGCATCATTGAATTAGTTTAGCATGGTTTTTTTTTAAGGCAATTGGGATTAAGTGACTTGCCCAGGGTCACACAGCTAGTGTCAAGTGTTTGGTCTGAGGCCAGATTTGAACTCAGGTCTCCTGACTTCAGGGCTGGTGCTCTATCCACTGCGCCACCTAGCTTCCCCCATGATTTGTTTTTTGATGAATCCATACTCTCTTGATCATTGCATCCCTTTCTACATCTGTAATGTTTGTCAGGTTCATTGCCGATTGCTTGTTATGGGCATATATATGCCTATGTTACATATGCATATAGGGAGCCATACTAAAAATCACACTTCTGTGTTCAGGTTTGTTCAAGCAGATCTGTGTACAAATGAAGTCAGAGCCAGGATAGAATGGAAGTTACACTGCCTTGGGAACCAAGAGAACTAAATTCTAATCCCAGCCCTTCCACTAACTCAGAATGTAACCTTGGGTAAATCACTTAAACACCATGGGCTTCAGTCTCCCCATTTGTCCTAATGATAACCACTTGTCAGGGATGCTGTAAAGAAGATTCCTACTTCAGGTTTAGGTTGGACTAGTTGAACTTGAACTTTAATTCCCTTTCAGTGATGAGATTCCAAAATTCTATGATGGGATCAGATTAGATGTTGTCTGGGGTTCTTTTTCTAGTTCTAAAATTCTATAACTATATTTTCCATGAGGACATATTTTTAAGAGTTCTGGGTGGCAAGTATTAAAGTCCTATACTGTTATTTTTGTTTAGGGGTCCACATATCTGAGATCCACTCCAAGTGCTAATTCAGCATATTAAAAGTTTTCCATGGAGTTCCCCACTCTCCCCCGTTCCTTCATCAACTTGACTTAGGTTCTAAATAGAAAGAATGCTGTCTTGGGAAGGAAAGGACCTGGGTTGTAGTCTTAACTCTACTAGTTAGAGTGGCCTTGGGCAAATCACTTCAGCTCTAGAGGCCTCAGGGTCCTGATTTGTCAAAATGACAAATTTGACAAAATTTGTCAAAATGACAAATTTGAGGAGGTTGGAACCGATGTTCTGTAGGGTCCCTTTCAGTTATAACTTTTGCTATCATGGTAAATGTTATTAGATTTATTGTACTTGGCCTCCAATAGCAGAATTGGGGTATATGGGTTATTATAGAAGAAAGAGTTTGGGTCAATATAAGTAATAACTTTATAATTATAGTTGTCCAAAAGTGAAATAGGCTAGAAATGAGTTCCTCATTATTGGAAGTCTTCAAACAGAAGTCAAATGGCAACTTATCAGGAATATTGGTGAAAGTAGTTATGATTCAAATGAGGGCCCAATTCAATTCAACAAACATTATCATCATTGGGGTTAGGAGCTGGACTAGATGACCTTTGCCTCAAACTCTGAAATTCCAGAACTCTATAGTATAAGTATTGTGAGGATGATAGAAAAAGAAGAGTGGGGAGGGAACCAAAAAGTACTGATGTTGTGGTCCTCTGAAAATCTAGGAAGTAGGATTTCATTCCCTTTGGAATGGAGGGGGGTGTATGTGTGTGTGTGTGTGTGTGTGTGTGTGTGTTGCTTTGTAGATGTGAAAGTAATGGGATTATTCTTTTCTTGAAATCTAGGAGTTTTGTTTCTGTGCAATTCAGAAACATGGTAGAAACTCTGGGTCAAGCCAGCAGGGCTATGCCTGATGTCCAGGAACTTAAGTCCTGATAGTTTTCTATGAGCACTAAGAAACTTTCTAGATAACCACAATGTTTTGTTCTCAAATTGTAAGCATGGGGAAGTGAGGTTCAAGGTCATCCATCTCTTGGAGGACTCCATTCTGAGCCTTTCACTTTTTCCATTCTCAACTTAATACTCATCTGTTCAGATTGTGATGATGCCTGGGAACAGAACAGGCCACGGAGTTTAGAAAATGTATTTGGTTGGCTGGAGAATTCTACTTCACAAAAATCATTTCAAGCAAAATAGATTTTCCTGTCTGGGATGAGAGAAACCAATTATTATGCCTAATTTTAACTAGTTGTCAGAGGTTGTGTGGTTTGTCCTTAGTTCTTGAAGAGGACCATGACATCAGGAAGATGATGACATGACTTGCAATTGAATTGGATTTATGTGAGGGAGAGCTGTGCAGAGTCACCAGCCTCACTTTTTCCTCCAGAGCCATCTGGGTCCGGTGGCCAGATAAAGATCAGGACAACTGGAGATAGCCCAGCAGTTGAAAGAGGTAGAGAGAAGAAGAAAGGAGAACAACCCACACTGCTTTTATTTGCCCTTCTTTCTGGTCTGTGAGATCAGTCATGATGTTGAGGGAGTGTCTGTATTTAATCTCCGTATATCCAAGTTGTTTTACCCCAGTAAGTCATGAGCTGTTTTAGGGCAAAGACTTTTATTTGCCTTTCTTTGAATCTCTAGCACTTAGCTCAATGCCTGGCATTGTCGGTGCTTAATAAATGCTTATCAGCTGAATTTATTTGTTCTATTATCATCAGTGAAAGGGTTACATCTGCACTTTAATAAGGAAGATGAATTCATGAATATCATGATGTTGGACCTGATCAAAGAAGTCCATGCTGGAGGCAATATAATTGTAATGGTATCTAGGCATTGATTTTCAAAACATCTCAAAGAGAGAAGGATTCCAAAATAATGGGAAACTTCATACATGGTACTTTTAACAAGCAGAGAGTACCAAGAAGAAATCGCAATCTATTGGTCTTACATTCTAATTTCTATAAAAACTTTTATAAAAATTATTCATGAATACTTTGAGGGTATCGTTAATGAAAACAGAGGAAGAGAATATAAAGTATTTTTTCTATAGCAGAATACACCTTCCACAGTCTGTAAAACATGAAGAATATAGTATTTCACTGTGTCTATTGTTTGCTTATTTTTTAAATCATTTGATTCATAGAACAAAATACATCCTTAAAGCTCTTTTCCAAAAAGGGATTCCTATGTTAAGAATATGCCACATCCATAATAGATGTAATCACAGAAATTCAATGATATGCTGAATATAAGAATTAAGCGAAGCATAAAGCAGAGACATATATGCTCACCTAAGATGTTCATCAGTGTCGCAGAAAATGTGTTAAACCAAGTGAAATTAAAAGGAATTTCCAAGGGATGATTTTTCAAATGTTCCTATTCATAGATAAAATTATTCTGTTTATAATGGCTCAGAAAAAGAAATTGGCCTAGCCACTGACACTGGAAGGATGAAGTGAATGGAAATGTACATCATCTTAATTTGGGACATGTATGGGACATGGGTAGGCACTTTTTTTTTCCTCCAGTGTGGATATATTGCTCTGCACCTGGACAATGAAATAGTTCCAGAAATGAATATGAGAGTGGGTTGGATCATGTTTGGGAAATTTTACACTATTTTGAATGATTCCAAGCTCCTACTTTCTACAAAGACTGAAATTTAAGTAGTATTGATATTCCTCTAATGTTTGATGGGTTATTAAAGCCAAATAATTCATCATCTGGTATGCAGGCTACTCAAAATGAGCTCTCTGCACTTAGTAGATTGATCCTTGGAAAATAATCAGTCTATCACTGTTGGGACCATGTGGAAATCCCTTCTAGCATGGTAGGACCTGCCACCATTTGTGCTCTATTCACATGACCTTCAAAAACCCAATGTCATCTCTACTCCATGATGAAGCATCAGAACAGCACTTTGTGGAGAGGAGGAAAAAAAAAAAACATAGGGATAGAGAATGCCTTTATGTAGATTATGATATGCCATTGAATGGACATGCCAGTACATTGCTCATGGACCAGACTTGAATAGGAAGAGGAAAGTAAGATAGATTGCATTTGGGAAATTGTAGAGTTTTGAATGTTGCCTAGTTTCTCCTTAAAACAAAGTCTATTTTTCTAAAAACCAATATTCTTCCAGTAATGCTATGGGGCTACAAAGTATGGAATGATGGAGTTTCTGGAGAATTAAAGTTACAAGAGAGAAATGCATGTAGTGTAGTAGGAGCAAAGGATAATGTAAGAATATCTTCACTGGTCCTTATAGAGTTCTAGGGGAAAGCCCCTTGCTCGCTGGGGTGAAGCACATATGGAGGATGCCCTGGATAAAAATCTCACAGGTTGAGAAAGTACATATGGGTCATAATCTAAACCACTGGAGGGAGTATGGACATCAGTGAGATCACATCCATCAAAGTATCCCTCTAGAGATATTTTATATAGAATTAAGAAATATTTCATGTAAGTAGAATCAAAGTCACAGAAAACCCAAATATTGGAAAGACACATTGTGTCCACCCTTTTCCTCCTAATTCTAAGACCCAATTTCTGAAAAGCTCAGTCAGGCTCTGAAGAGCATGGTTGAGTTATGAGATTCCTCTTAATCCCCAAGGCACATGCTCCTTAACTAGGCTGAATGGGACTCCACTCAACTGGGAAACCTAGTTTCTGTTTGGAGTATAAACAGAATCCAGTCTGGGCTAGCTATTTCAAAGGGAGGAACCTCCTCTTCTTGATCCCCTCCATTAGAGTTTAGGGCAACCCAGCTCATGAAGTAGAAAACTAGCCAGAGAAGTCCAGATGGAGGTGGCTTGCCCTGCTCAGATGCCCCGAGGCTCCTGAGTCTCATGATCAAACCACATTCTCAGTAGGAGGAAACTGAAGACTTTTAGACCACCTCCTCATTAAATGTCCACCAGTCAGGGTTGAGTTTCACTTGTCAGGGAAGTTCCTTTTCAGAAAGTTCGCAATTGATTTAAGCCATTTCAGAGTCTCTCTTATCTTTGGTTGTTGAGACAAAGTACTGCCCATCAATTTATTGATTATTAGCTAGTCTAATTAAGAAATTATTTATTTATTACCTGGAAACTCTGTCTCTCAGAGGTCTTATTGATAATACCATTACAAAAAGACATGGATAAAAATTATTTAGGATCAAAAAGGGTCGAAGTGTTGCTAACCTGATCTTAAACTGGCCTCTGTTACCTCCTAGTATAGCCCAATTGAGAGGAAGACCTGAGCCATTGACTGAGAGGGGTGACTGAGGAGAGATAGAGCTTCATGGCCACCAGTTAAGGAGAGGCTTCCTAATCACAGAACCACAATGTATGGAATGCTCAGTTGAGAACTACAGCTAAGGCACAGAAGACTTAAAGAGCTATAGATCTCCTCTAAAAGAGTTGCTTCTGATGAATTGTGGAGGTAGCTGAAAAACAAAGTCCTGTTGAACAGGGTGTTAGAAACTCTTAGATGGAAGAGTAGTTGAAACAAAGTGCTTGAAGGGAAACAGGAATACATGCTGGTGGAGAACAGCTGAGCCACATTGCTCCCAGGGAGTGGTTGATAGGTGAAATTTGACTAGGATTAGCAAAGAGAAGTCCAGAGAAAGCAGCATGATAATATCAATAGAAGATGATACTGACAGCTTTGTTGTATTGGAGGCATGAGTTGCCCCTCCACTCATGTGCCCCAGTTATCAGTTTTCTATAAATGTAGGTTCCTCATGTATGTTCCCTCTCGGAGGTGCATGCTTCCCACTAATTGGTTCTACATTTGTGGAAGAATGAATTCAAGCTTTATAGGGGTCATGTTCTATGGTGGTTGTCCTATTTCATTAAATGCCTTTGTTGTGAACTGCATGTCTTCTGGCTGACTAGTAAAAATAAACACCTAAGTAGGGGCTCATGAACTATAGAGAAGATTCTGACCCACAAAAAAATCCAGCACCTGGGGGTAGTGAACTGAGGGTCTGAGTTCTGTAGATTTGTTTGTGTGTGTACATATGTATGTGTATAAAATAGTGTTTATAAAGTGCTTTAAGGTTTGCAAAATATCTTACATTTTTATCTCATTTTATCCTCAATAGCCGAGAGGGATAGGTGCAATTATTATCCCCATTTTATAGATGAGGAAACTGGGGTAAACAGAGGTTAATTAACTTGCCCAGCATCACACAACTAATAAGTGTCTGAAGACAGATTTCAATTCTGGTCTTACTGACTCCAGGTCCAGTGTTCCATTCACTGCACCCCCTAGAGAAAATATAAGTATGAGAGGCAGGCTGACATGGTGTATTGAGAGCTGACTTTGGATCCAAGATGACTTGGATTCAAGTCCTACCCCCCACACTTTCTCATTGTGTGACTGAGCAAGTTAATTAATTCTTAAGTGCCCTAGAAAATTTTCTAAGAAGTTGCAAAGTTGTTAAGAAGAGAAGGTAATGACCTGCATCAGTACAGGGAGTTTCATTATCTGGGAATTTCATATATCATTGAAATTAGAGGTCCAGTCTCTAGTCCCTAAAGTAAGTATAATAAGTATGCATATATGTGTATGTATATGTTTATATACATATACACACATATGTTATACATATAGATACAGATGCAGACATAATGGTTATATTATATAAAAACATGTATTGCACAGCTAAAAACGTAACTGTTCTTATGGGTTTTTTCCCCTCTATCATTCTCCTCTAAAGGTCTTTTACAAAGCCTCGTTCTTAGCATGGAAGTGACGTTGGGTTATCAGAGACTATACTAGGGGATAACAAAAATTGTCAGATTCTAACAAGTTTAAAAAGATTTTTAAATTCATAACCCCAGTGACAGATTATGTGTATAATATTTGAATATCAGCCCTGCCAAGGTTGGAGACATTCATCACCAAAGGGTTAACCATGAGGTGATGACATTTTCTTAGCCATAGCAACCCATGAAGTTGCTGAAGTCTGGAGGGAACATCTACACTGATGAACCATAAATCTTAGTACTATGGAATATCAGTTTATGTATTTTATTTCCATTTGATTCTGTGTGTATCCCACTACCCCATTCCTCTCCCCATTAGACTGCCTTTCAAGGCCAGAGACAATGCCTTATTCTTCGTTTTCAGAACCTTATATCTTCTAGAATAGCTGTCTGCACTGAGCCAGGGCTAAATCCAATCTTGTTGTCTGCCTGACTGACTGATAAAGCTTTCTCATTTGTGGAACCATGGAGTGCTTTCCCCCTTTCTTTTTCCTGACCAAATACTGTTTAATGTAGACCTTCAAATACCAAGGAGGACTATAGATCATAACAACATGATCAGTGAGAAAACCTGTAGTCTAGGTTGGAAAACTTCTATCCAGTGGGTAGGGCAACCCACCTTGATTCTAGACCACTGGGTGGCTTTTCCTATGGGGGAGGGAAATGGAACTTCTGGGAGGGAGACTAGTAGGGATTGGTGACATCCTACATGAGGTCATTGAACTATCTCTAGCCTGAGCCCTGAAGATGGTGTAAGCAAATGTGGGCTTGGGCTTGCTTCTTGGAGAAATAGGAATATGATTGATATAAACGGTTCCCAGGGTCAGCCAGGTGGGATGTGAGAGACTTAAGGCTATAATCCATACCACAGGTTTAAAAATCTTCTGGAACCAGAACTAGGTCTGTAAAGGCCATTGTCCTTTACCTACCATCTCAGGAAAGGACTACTGCCACTTAGTTGGGGGGACTGGGTGCTTGACCACATCACCATACCCTATAGCCAGTTGAAGGCGAAAGGCCATCATTTACATGTAAATGACAGAACCAAATCAGGGGCACCCACTGCTTCCACGTTTCCGGGGGATAGTCTGAGTTGCCTTACTGTTGTCCAAGTGGTTGGCCTTGATAATTTTCTCTGAGTAGTCAGAAATACTGGAGCATTCGATCTAAAAGGAGAGTGGGACAAAGGAGAGAGGTATTAGATGAACTGCAGAGTGTTAGAGCTGGGAGGGAGCTCATGGCTCATCTTGTACAATCCCCTCATTTTACAGATGAGGAAGTGAAGCTGAGACTGGGGAGGGAAAGCAATTTCTCTAACACCACAGCAAACTACTAGTAGGACTAGTAGGTAAGTCTTCAGATGACCTTCAGTGTATGGCCTCAGGCTCTAATAGTTGTAATGGCTCATTTTGCATTCCCACTACCATCCAACTCTGTGTTCAGGCAATAGTCTGAGCAACAGAATCACACTGCATTCAAGGTCTGGGTCCACAGCTATAGTCCCATTGGGCAAACTCTTATCTAGGTCTTAATTGTGGCCAATACAGGGCTATGAAAGCATTACTAAATTCCAATGCAACTAGGACCTGAAACCCACCAATCTTCTGTATTCTATAATGCTGCCACATGATACCCTCACCCCATTTCTGTTTGCCTATCTCTTTCTCTGTTTCC
Source organism: Vombatus ursinus (assembly GCF_900497805.2). Classification (NCBI taxonomy): domain Eukaryota; kingdom Metazoa; phylum Chordata; class Mammalia; order Diprotodontia; family Vombatidae; genus Vombatus; species Vombatus ursinus. The sequence goes on from NW_020951209.1 coordinate 6,081,494, forward strand.
TTGCTTCTCTCTGACTCTGTCTCTGTATTTTTCTATATCCCCCTCTGTGTCTTTATCTCTGTCTATCTCTGTCTCTCTGTCTTTCTGTCTCTCTGTCTCTGTCTCTGCCTCTCTATTTTTAATCTATACATTTTTCTTTTTCCTTATCATCTCACCGCTGAAGAGATTCTGATCAGCAGGGAAAGGGGAAGGTATATAGAATGTCCAATGTGAATGCACAGAGAACTCATTGACCAACTTAAAATTCATTAACCAACTTTAAGAAGGAATGTACAGAAAATGGAAGGAAGGGCAAGTAATTTAGAATGAATGCAAAAGTACAGTAAGGACTTGCAAGAAAATAGTGCCTAAATCCAAGAATGAAAAGAGGTTGGTAATGCTAAGAACAACAGAAAAGGTGTTTTCTTTTGTTTTGTTCTCAAGTTATGCAGGATAATAGTGATGGTGACAGAGAAGGAAGAACTAAGTAGCAATGTGTATAAGTCACAAAGAGACAAATTTAGGCTTCATTTAAGAAAAAAAACTTCCTAAAGGACTTTCCAAAAATGGAATGGACCAAGGATCTCCCTCTCACTGGAGGCCTTTAAGCAAAGGTTGAATGCCCCTTTGCTGGAGATGTAGTAGAGATTTCTTTTCAGGTATTGGTTGGACTAGATGCCACTGAGATCCCTTCTAACTCTGAAATTCTTTCTTCTTCCTTCCCTCCTTCCTTTCTTCTAACTAGATAGTAAGTTCTTAAAGTTTTTGGTCTTGGAACCCCTTTGCACTCTTTTTTTTTTTTTTTGGCTAGGCAATGGGGTTAAGTGACTTGCCCAGGGTTACACAGCTAGTGAGTGTTTTGTGTCTGAGGTTGGATTTGAACTCAGGTCCTCCTGAATCCAGGCCCGGTGCTCTATCTACTGCACCTCCTAGCTGCCCCAACCCCTTTACACTCTTGTAAATTACTAATGACCCCAAAGAACTTTAGCTTATGTAGGTTATATTTAGTTGTATGCTGGAACCAACTGGAACTGATTGTTAAATTTTCAGTGTGAGCATTTATACATACCTCAGATATCAGTAAAAACTATAAATCAGGGCTTGATTTATTGTTTTATTGATTTTCTAGATCAGTGGTGTCAAACTCAAATAAAAACATGCCACTAAACCATAAATAAGGATGCCTGCTGCCGAATATTGACTTAAATAACCATACATTAATATCATCCATGTTCTATTGTATTCTTATTTATATTGTTAAATATTTTCCAGTTACATTTTAAATCCAGTTTAGGTTGCACTCAAGTGTAGGGCAGGTGTTGTGGTACAAGTGTTTGACTCCTCTGGTCTAGAAAGTGATGAAGAAAATGTTAATAATGCAGATTAAAAGTGTGTTGTACAAATATTTTTTCTGGTGAGCTGGTTGTTAAACATTTACCAGCATACCCTTGGTTATATCTATCAATATATGCTGTATTAGAAATTAAAAGTGATAATCTTTTAAAAATGTCTATTTATTAATTCATTTTAAAATAACAAATAAACCTATTACATGTTAACATAAATAACATATTTATGAAAAATAACCATATTTTCCAAAGCAAAATAAATTGGTGAGAAAAGTAGCATTGTTTTACATATTTTTGCAAACCTACTTAATGTCTAGCTTAATAAAAGACAGCTGGATTCTCCTAACTGCTTCTTCATTCAGTCTGTTGTGATATATTATTCGAGTTGAAGTATTCAAAGAAAATCCTGCTTCACACATGAAGTTGAAAATGGCTGGAGTATTTTAAAAGGCAAATAATGTCTTAGCATTATTGTGAAAATAGTTTTGACCTTGTGGACTCCCTGAAAGAGTCTTAGGGATGCCTTACTTTCTGTTGACCACACTTTGAGAACCATTGAATAAATGATTTGTAAAGTATCTATGAGTTTCTTTGTCTGGTCTCCTTTTACCCATTTCTCTTTCTTTTTGCCTCTGTCCATCTCTCTCTCTCTCTCTCTCTCTCTCTCCCTGACTCTCTCTCCTCTTTCTTTCTTTATGTCTCTGCCTTTTTCAGTTTCTCTTTTTTTCCCACTTGGTTTCACCCTATCTCAGTCAGTAACACAACCTGTTTTTGTTCCTTTTTCTTTCTCTATCTCTGCCTCCTTTCCTCTCCCTCTCTTCTAGAGTATGGAGGATCCAAGAATTTAGCAGTGAAGGCACACTTCCTGCCCTTCCTTGGGCGTAGTCATCTTAGGAGTTCTAACCTAAGAGCAATAGAGCAGCCCCTACACTACTGTGTTCCAGCTGTCTGAGGCTATTCCAGCTATGTGTGACTTTTTTTTTTTTTAGCGATCTGCTTCCCTTTTGCTCTTTTTTTTTTTTAATAACAGCTTCTCAAATAAACAGCTCCATCATCTTTAGCTGGTTTTCTTTAGGGGTGGCTCATTTCACAGCCTCCCCTGTTCCATGCTCTCCCTCCCACTGACCACTATAGAATCACAGAACAACATGGAGCCCAGAGGTCAGTTAGAAGGGAGATCAGAAGCCATCTAATCCAACCAGTCTCTAAAAAGGAATTCCTCATATAAATTCCCCCTGAAGGAGTCCTCTAGCTATCCCTGCTAATTCCAAAGGCTGCCCATTTCACTTTTTGTATTCATTTTGTATATATTCTGTATATAATTATTACTATTATATATGCACATATTATCTCCCCCATAGAAGCTCCTCGAGGAAGGAAGTGTTACACTTACGACTTCATATCTACAGCATTTGGTAGGTGCCTGGCACATGGTGAGTAGGTATGGATTGATTGGATTGGATTGAATTGATTGGAATTCTTCTCCTTCTCCAGGTTAAGCATCTTCAGTTCTTTCAACTGATCCCCATATGACATGATCTCAAGTTCTTTCACCATCCAAGTCACCTTCCTCTGGATTCTCTCTAACTTATCAATGTCTTTCCTAAAATGTGTTGCTCAAGACTAAAGACAATACTCCAGAAGTGGTCTGATCACACCGCCTCCATTTTATACTTGTGAAACAGATTTTTTTAACGCAAGTACAAGACTTTACACTTAGCCCTATGAAATTTCATTTTTTTGGACTTAGCCCAAAAGTGAAGCATGCCAAGATCTTTTTAGCTTGTGACTCTATTATCCAACATATTAGTAATCCCTCCCAGCTATGTCTCATCTTTAAATCTGATAAGTGTGACATCTATGCTTTTCTGCAAGCCATTGATAAAACTGTTAGACAGCACAAAGGCCAAGTTCTTAAGGCATTAAATAAGAAATCTCCTTCCAAGTTGATTTTGAATTATGAATGACTGACTGCTCTTTGGCTCTGGCCATTGAACCAGGTCCAAATCAACCTATGTCACACTTGTGTCTCTTACTTCATTTTGTCCAAAAGAATAACATAAGAGACTTGTCAGATTATTTGCTAAAATCTAGGTAATCTATATGTTCTTTACCTTACTAGACCTTTGGGAAAGAAAGAAAGAGAGAGAGAGAGAGGGAAGGAGGGAGGGAGGGAGGAAGGAAGGAAGCGAGGAAGGAAGGAAGTGAGGAAGGAAGGAAGGAAGGAAGGAAGGAAGGAAGGAAGGAAGGAAGGAAAGAAGGAAGGAAGGAAGGGAGAGAGGGAGGGAGGGAGGGAAGGAGGGAAGTTTGATACAGCCTATTTTTGATGAAGCCATGCTGGTTCATTATGATGACTCTTTCCTTTTTTAAGTGTTCATTACCTCTTTAGTAATGCTTTCTATAATCTTTCCAGGAATCAAAATCAAACTCACTCACATATATTTTGGAAACTTCATTCTCTTCACCATTTTAAAAATGAAGACATTTGTCCTTCCCCAGTTGTTCAGTAACTCTCCGGTTCTCCCTGATTTTTGTCAAAAATCATTGACAGTGACTCTGCAATCGCATTCACTAGTTCTTTCAGTAGTCTGGGCCAAATGACTTAAGCTCATCAAGAGAAAAACTAGATGCTCCCTTGCTATTCTTTCACCTATCTTGTATTTCAATTCCAATTCGCTACTTTTGTTGGGAAGGTTAGATTAAATGGTCTCTTCTGAGCTCTTCTCAAACTACAAGATCCAAATGAATCTCAGATCAAGTATAATGGAAGGGTGATGCTTTTGGCTGTCAGTTTCAGTCCAAAGACAATTCTGGCTTGGCACAGGATTGTCAGATGTCATTATCCTACCTACACTAAGCAGCAGTCTCATTCTTCCTTTTGACCCTTCTCTTTCCACCTGTATAGCTTAAAAACAACAGCAAACAAACAAAAACACCTTTTTTTTGTTATCCTTAACTTTTCCTTGCCCACATGAGTTCATTCTGAGTAGTCGTGCTGACGATATTCACATAGAACAATGCCAGGTTTTTCTACTCAGCCTCCATTACTTCATTACTCCATTACAGCTCTTACTTCCATCTTCTGTATATATCTTTGTAAAAATCTAAGTTGATCTATGAGGTTCTTTTGCATCCATATCAGTCTCTTAAACAAACAAAAAACCTTGCTCTTTCCTCTTCACTGGAAGTGTTTCTATGTGTCTTCAGAATTTTGTTTTTGAGAGGTTCCTCTGTCTTGAGCTGACATTAAGGACATTAAAAAATTAAGGACATAGGAAACTACCATTCCTCTGAATACTTTGATACCTGCTTTCCCAAAATCTAGAGTGTGTCAGACTATGTCTAACTTTCCTCTCCTTCACTATCACAAATTCTAAGTTGGAATGATCATGTCCCAGCAAGGATCCTATCATTTCTACCCTAGCATCCAGTTTCTTTTTGTTGATGACAAATAGGTATAGAATAGAATTTCCATTCTAAGATTCTTCCACCTTTCAGGGGATAAAATTATTACTAAGTCAAGACAATAAATTACTATTTGTTCTTCTTAGGGGAAAGACAGAGAAATAGAGACAAAGAAAAAGAAAGAGGGAAAGAACAAGAGAGAACTCCTACAGATTCTCCCATCCATCTATTTCCCAAATTCTTCATCTATTTCCTCCTTCTGTCCAGGGGGCCTATAATACATCCCAATCACAATATCATTTTTGTTTCTGCCTCTATTATTATGATTATTGACCAAATGCTCCCTACAGTGTACCCCTACTCTGATTACTGGTTTTCCTTAAATATATTATCTCACTGTATGATGTTATTATTCACTTCTCCCTTTTACGTAGCCCATTTTTTCCAATCACAAGTTCTATACCACCAAATTTCAATGGCATATATGACAAACTTGCCTCCTTGCATTAGCATCTCTAATTTTTTTTTGTGAACCATATTTTGGGTAATTTTCTATAGACATCCTTTCTTAGATTTCATCTCCTGTAAATTTCATCTCTGTTGCTATTCTTCCTACTCTGATAGAATGTAAGCGTCCTGTAGACAGCATCTGTTTCATTTTTGTCTTTGTATCTGCATCACTTAGAATAATGATGGTACAGCATAAGTACTTAATAAATGTTTGTTGATTGGTTGATTGATCGCAGCTACTCTCTGTGCATCTAGTTTGAAACATGTACTCCTTCCCCAGCACTTTTTCGGTTTAACATCTAAAGATATGCAAGACTTCAGACGCATATATTCTTACCAGCCTTTGTTAGATGTGCTCCATCTGTGACTAGGAGTTGGTCATTTCTGTATTTTAAGCTGTATTCCTGAAATACAAATGCTATTTTTCAAATCCCATCTTTTTAACCATCTTCCAAAATCTGCCTTTCTTCTCTGTAGCACTTTCCTTAAATCAGTAGAATTACTGAAAATATCACCTATGGTCCTGGGGTCTTCAGTTTTCACCCAAGGCTCCATACAGTTAGCAATTCTTTCTAAAATGCTTTCGGTAGTATAATCCATGCCCATGCAAATCAGCAGAAATTGGTAGGTTTGAGAATTCTTGGATAGCTTTTCCTCTTTTTCTGGATACATGACTCCAAGGAAGAGAAAAGACAGCTCTCATTTTTTTCGTCAGGTTGACAAATGGCTGCCTCAGTATCCCCCACTAGGAAGTCACTAGCTATCACTATACATCTCTTCTCTTCCCTTGATTTGATGGGCTCTCACCTGACAGCAGCACCTCTCCTTAGAGGATGAGCAGCTGCTCCCTTTTCAGAGCACCCAGCCTCCTCTTCTTCAGGAAGTCTCACATGCTTTACTTAACCACCAATATTTAGTGTTCCTTCTTCCCTTTTCATGCTCTTTTAGCCATCAATTTCCTGACACAGGTCACGATTCCCCCCTGCCTCTTTAAAGCTTTTTTTCTTCTTTGTTATCACATAGAAACCCTTCTGTCTTTTTTTTTTTTAAGAAAAATAAAAGAACACTTTAGTTATCTCTCTAATAAGTGTGAGGAGTGGAAAGACATTCCTTGAGCCTCATTTCCTTCACTTCTACTCTATAGAGCCAGCTAGTGACACGATAGAGTGCTGGACTTGGAGACAGGAGCCGTGAGTTCAAATCCAACCTCAAATACTTAGTAGCTGCATGACACCGGGCAAGTCACTTAACCTCTGCCTTAGTTTCTTCAACTAAGGAAGACATACAGGGTTTTTGTGATGATCACATGAGATACCATTTATAAAACACACTTAACATAATGCCTGGCATTATGTTAAGCTACACAGTAACTGCTATATAAATGCTTATTCCTTTCCCCTTTTAGGAGCGAGACCTTCTTGCATTTTAAGCATAAATGATGATTACTTAACTGTGGTAACACAAACATTGCATACTCTGTGCAAGTCACTGAAAAATTATCAAAAAAGGGGAAAGGGAGAGAGACAGGCAGGCAAGAAGGAAAGTGGTCTGTAATCCTCATTGTGCCAGTGCCCTTGAGCCAATTATTTCCTTATCTCTACTCAAATCAATTCAAGAAACACTTTTTTTTTTTGATGAGGCAATTGGAGTTAAATGACTTGCCTAGGGTCACAAAGCTAGTGTCAATTGTACGAGGTCACATTTGAACTCAGATCCTCTTGACTCCAGGATAGTGCTCTATCCACTGCGCCTCCTAGCTGCCCCTTCAAGAAACACTTCTTAAGCACTTATCATATACCAGGCATTGAAGATACAAAGACAAATGCAGCATAGAGCCTTTTCTCAAGGAGCTTCCATTCTAATGTTAGAAACATGTACACAAATAACTATGATACAAAGAGGAGGGAAGGGATATGCCAAGCAAGGGGTGATGGGATGTCTGAGGAAGAAATCCCTTTCCTCTGGAAGGAGAGGGAGGGCCAGGGAAGGCTATATGATGGAGAAGGGACCTAAGGAGGATCTGAAAGGGAGGGAGGGACTTTGACTATAGAGTTGTTGTGGGAGTCGTCCATTCCAAGCATGAAGATCATGATGACAGCAACAACTCAGGTCAGGACAAGAATGGGTGATAGGCAGGTCACTGAATTTCTCTCAGCCTCAGTTTCCTCATCTGTAAAATGGGGATAATGATAGCACCTACCTCACAGGATTTTTGTGAGGATCAGCTGAGAGATATATTAAACACCTTGCAAATCTTAAAGCACTATATAAATGCTATCTGCTCTTATATTATTATATTATCATATGCATTATATTATTTCATACCATACAAGATTTCAAATTCATATTTTCCAAGATTTATTTTATTATATTATGGCAGACCACTTTGGTAATATAAAATATATAGTGAGAAATAAGGCTGGAAAGTTAGGTTGCCTGCTTGTGAGGGATACTAAAATGTCAGGGTGAGAAATTTAAGCTTCATTCAGTAGACAAAAGAAAGCCATCAATTTTTTTTTAGTAGAGGAGTGATGAGATCATATATTATACTTTTTCTGTAGATAATGAGAAGCCACTTAAATTTGGGGGCAGGAAAGGAAAGAAGTAGAAGAATGATGTCATCAAATATTTACTCCTACCTAATTCACAGGAGGTTTGTGGGGACGTCTAGTAAAATCATGGATGTGGAAGCACTTTGAGGTATGTATAAATGTCTGTATTTTCCTGGGAAAAGAGAGAACGTCAGTGGCCTGACCTCCTAACTGTTCTGCAGAGTGACCCTGGCATCATGGAATGCAGCAGACTGTGTTGAAAAGTACTACCAGACTTGGAGTCAGGAAACCTAGGTTGCCATTTTGGTTCTGACATTTATTCTTATTAACCTTGGTACCTGGGCAACTCACTTTCCTTTTCTAAATCCTACTTTTAAAATCCATCTAATAAGAATAATGAAGCTTTTATCAAATATCTTTTCTTTTTTTTATTTAGTATTTTATTTTTTCCCCCACTTACATGTAAAAACAATTTTCAACATTCATTTTTAAAATTGAGTTCCAAATTCTCTCCATCCTTTCCCCCCCAACCCTCTCATTGAGAAGGTTAGCAATTTGATATAGGTTATACATGTATAGTCATATCAGATATCTTTTCATAGGAAACTAGGTGGTATAGGAGATAGAGCACTGGGCTGAAAGTCAGATCTGAATTCAAACCCTGCCTCAGACACTAAACTAGCTGTGTTACCCTGGGAAAGTCACTGAATTTCTCCCAGCCTCAGTTTCCTCATCCATAAAATGGGGGTATTGATAGTACCTACCTCACAGTTAAGATCAACTAAGAGATACATTAAATACCTTGCAAATCCTAATGCACTATATAAATGCTAGCTGTATTATTAGTATTATATTATTTCATACCTCACAAGATTTAGATTTCATGTTTCACAAGATTTATTTTATTATATTATTTCATGCCTCACAGGACTAGAAGAGGTCCTCTGGTCCATCCCTTTATATTTCAGATGAGGAAACTCTCCAAGCCCCAAGAAGTGAAGCAATTTGCCTAAGGCCACCCAACTAGTGAGTAGCTGAGCCAAGATCCAAATGGGTCCTTTGACTTCAAAGCCAGGCTTCTATCTACTGTACCACTCAGTTGCCGACCTTAAGGCTCTACAGAGAGATGAGCAATTATTCCTGTAGGAGTCTGTCACTAGTTGTATGAGGGTCCCTCCCAACCTTTCCTATAGCTCAAGACTTATGGTTGGTTTTCTTGCTTTCTCTAAGGTGTATGTTGAAGGTAGAAAGCACCAAGGATTATTTTTGTGTTTGCTTCTTTGTTTGTTGAGGAGTGGAGGTAGGGATTGGAAAAGTTAGGTTGGAGATGAAATGGGATTGTATTGGAGAAGATAGTATCTGGGGCCCATTTTCTAAAAGGCCCAAAACAAGAAAGAAATGATTCCCTTACCCCATACACCTTCTTGGCCCCTGCTTTAGCAGCAAACATAGAAAGGATGCCTGTGCCACTCCCAACGTCCAGCACCACCTTGTCCTTAAACACATGCTTGTTGTGGTACATGGAGTTTCTGTAGGTAAGCGTGCGCACCTCATCCTTCAGCATTTCCTGTGGCAGGAGAGAGAAGAAAGAAATCAAGTTAAGGAATTCCCTGAGTAGAGTGGAAGTAGATGTATAATCAAAGGATCCAAGTTTGAGTCTTAATTTCATTATCTACTTACTGTTTTGTGACCTTTAGGCAAGGACACTTCACCTCTCTGGGCCTCAGTTTCTCCATGTGTAAAATGAAAAGGTTGGACTAGATGATCTCTGAAGTCCATTTAAATTAAAAAAACCCCTATGATTTTATAATCCTGTAGTGCTACCCTCTTCTTCTTCCTTTATATTATCTCACTTGGTTATCTTATCAGATCTTTTGATTTCAATTAACATCCTTATGAAGGTGATTCTCTGATACATATCTCCAGCCCTAGTAACTCTCCTGAACTTGAGTCCCATATCATCAACTACCTTTTGGACATCTCAAAAGGGGTGTCCCATAAATGTGACAAACTCCAGAATTTAACAAAGTATATAAATATATATATATATATATATACACACACACACACACACACAAATATTGTGTGTATATTTTGTATGTATATGGTTATTTAATTGTTGTCCCCCTTATTATAATGTAAGTTTCTTGAAAAAAGGGATCATGTTTTTGCCTTTCTTTCACTTAATATAGTCTCTGACACATTTAATAAATGCTTATTGACAGACCATAACCTCTAAGGTCTCTCCCAGCTCCAAATCTATGATCCTATAAGCTTATTTATGTACCATAAGGCGTAGATATTTTGACATACCTTATGAACCATAAGTTTAATTACTATTTCAATAAAGGAGTTGCTACTCTGATGCCTTATCACAACATAGAGGCCGCTCTGACTTCTTAAAAGCTATGCTGTGAGCATAACAACTCTGGTACTTGCCCCAGGACAGACTGTGCAGTCTTGTCTTAGGACCAGTTTAACCAAGGTTGGAGAGGTTTGCCACCAGATTGGCTGTGAGGAATTTTGGATCCTCAGCAACTATCCTAGACCAACTCTACCAAGGAATAGGGGTTTGTAATTAGCATTCTTAGAGTATCCATACCAATGAAATCACAGATCCTTGAAGTCTAAGCAACATACCACATTCTTTTTTTCTTTTTCTTTTTTTTACTTTTTTGGTGAGGCAATCAGGGTTAAGTGACTTGCCCAGGGTCACACAGCTAGTAAGTGTCAAGTGTCTAAGGCCAGATTTGAACTCAGGTCCTCCTGACTCCAAGGCCAGGGCTCTATCCACTGCACCACCTACCTACCCCAACATATCACATTCTTCTAAGGAAGTATTTGTCAAGTAAAGACTCATAGATGACTTGAGCAAGGTCCTCCAGAGATCACCCTTCTACCCTGAATGGAGATTCCATCCTGTGAAAATTGTCCAGTCTCCTCAGATCTCAGGTGAATGGTGTGACAAATCTTGATTTCTAAGGGCTGATGATGCAACATATTTCTCACTTCTCAGTGTAAAGATGGTGGGCTACAGATATGGAATACTGCCTGCTGTCATCTGTGGCTTCCATAAGACTTTGTTTGCTTAACTGTTTCTTTTTTTTACAATAGAGGATGGAAAATGGAGTATGGGAAGTGAGGTAATGAGAAGGGAGAAGCACAATAAAGCAGTATTTGAAAATCAATAAATAAAAATTAGTCAGGTTCCAGCTCCGCCACTTATTAACTATTTGCCCCAAAATGACTTGTTTCACCTTTCAGAGTCTCAGTTACCTTACCTTGGACTAGATGATGTTAAGATACACTATAAAGAAGCTCAAATAGTCTGTGAGCCTGTAAGATTATAGATAGAGCACTAGACCTGGAGGATCTGAATTCAAATCCAATTTCAGACACTTAATAGTTGTATGACCCTGGCCAAGTCATTTAACTTGCCTCAGTTTCCTCAACTATAAAATGAGGATACTAATTACCTACCTCATGAGGTTGTTGTGTGGATCAAATGAGAAAATATTTGTAAAGTGCTTATCACAGTGCCTGATGCATTGCGTAGTAAGTGTGCATATTCCCTCTCTCCCATTCCCCCTTCTCAGAAATTACTTTGAATCTACTTTGTATATTTTCTATATTTACTTATGTGTATGCATGTTGTTTCTTTCCAGTAGAACCCAAACTCTTTAAGGATGAGGATTGTTTTAATTTTTGTCCTTTAATGCCCAATGCCTAACCTTTGCCTGGAAAATAGCAGATGTCTAATAAATGCTTTTTAAATTGAACTGAAGCTGATTAATCAAGAAGGTGGTGTAATGTTTACACGTGATTTCATTTTTTTTTTTTGCTTGTTTGTTCTGAACAGGATATGTTCCACTGCTGAAGATTATTTAGGAGAGGACAGGGACTATTTCCTGCCCCACCATAGAGCATAATGCTTAGCACATAGTAAGTGTTTAATAAGTGTTTGTTGATCATTTGATTGACTGATGGCCTTTCAACAGGCAAAGAGACCAAATGACTTGCTCTGATACCTTCTTTCCTGAGATTCATGGTTTTTAGGCAGGTTTTAGATATAGTTTTAGACAGATCCTTTCACCTTATTTCTTTCTAGGAGCTGTAGATGTGGGTGGTTTAACAGTATCCCTCCACTCCTCCCAAATATCTGGGAGGCTAAGCAGGAAGAGGTTTAGGAGCTAGCAATAGGCAGATAGCTTCATACAGGAGTGTGAGACATATTTCCTTTTATTTTCATTATATTCAATAAACTACATGATCACAGTACAATAAGAAAATGAGTCCTATGGATATGGGGAGAATTGTGAAAAAGAGAGAAAAGAGAATATGAACAGATAGGGTAGGGGCTCATGAGCTGAGTATAAACCATAGATTTTATGTTTTAATATTTTGAATATTATTCTATTTCACTACCCCCAAAATTAATTCTGGACCTATCCAACAGCACCATATAAAGCCACAGACTTGACAATGTGGAGAATAATCTAGGCATCTGTAGTCTGGGACCTTTGTGGTGGCCAAAGGGCATTCAATAAACATTTGAGGAGGTCTATTTTATGCATGCAGCTGAGATGCTCTTGACAGTTGATCTGATGGCCAACTCAGACATTGCACTCAGAATCAGAGAATTTGGAAGTGACTTATCCAGTCCCATCCATACCTAAAAAGGATCTATATCCAACATGATGTACAAGGTAGGCATCCTATGAAAGGGAGTCCAGCATCTCTCCAGGCAGCCTACCCCATGTTGGAACATCAATTTTCCTGACATCGAGCCTAAGTTTAACTTTTTTCAACTTTTGCCCAATGTTCCTGGTTCTTTCTGATGAGGCAAAATTGCATAAGTGTAATGCCTCATGAAGACGTATTATCCTTCTATCTACTCACACCACCCCCCACATACGTACTATACACTCATGCACAGTACACACACATTCCCTTCCCCCACATCCACATTCCCCTTGTACATTCACACAAATACATACCACACACATCCACACATCTACTCCCACACCTAAACGCACATGTACTTCTTTTCTCAAAGCAAAACAACCCTAATTCTTTCAATTATTTCTCATATGACATCAACTCTTCACAGGGCCCTTCACCAGCCTGATTTCCCTCCTCTGAATGGAGACTTCCCTGCATTTATAAGCTGAACCAATGACAATACTCCAGATGAAGTCAGATTTAGGCAGAGGAAGGGTCTACTACCTTGCCTGGCTCCAAGCAACTCAAGTTTGATTGAGGGTTTTCTGGCCTATAACTCAGCCGATGGCTGAGAATGCTGTTCACAAAAAAACCCAAATCTTTTTTTTTTCCAGAAAACTTCTAACTATGCCTCCTTTATTTTGTACTTGTGGGGCTGATTTTCCGAACCTGAATTTGGACCCAAATTATCCTTCCCAAATTTCACCTACTAGATTCAGCCCAATGCTACAGAAGGTTTTGGATCCCGATTCTGTCATCCACTGTGTTAGCTATCCCTCCCAGCTTTGTGTCATCCACAAATTTAATAAGCATTCCATCTATGCTTTTATAGAAGCAATTTATAAAAAGAATAGATCTCTGGGACGTACCACTGGAGATCCCTTGCTATGTCAACACTGAATCATTAACAACTCTTTGAGTATGGCCGTTAAATCACTTCTAAATCCATTTAATTATATTATCAGCAAATCCACATCTCTCAATTTCCTCCTTGGGAAGTCTCAGATACTTCATTAAGTGCTTTGCTAAACAATGACAAGAGAAAAAGATTAAAGGTATAAAGATAGACAGAAAAGGAAAAAAAAACTACCCCTGATGACATGATGGTTTACTTTGAAAATCCTAGGAAATCAGCCAAGAAACTAATTGAGGCAATTAATAGCTTCAGCAAAGTAGCAGGTTATAAAATAAGCCCATAAAAATTATCAGCATTTCTATATAGAAACAACAAAACCCAGAAGGGAACAACAGAAATGACTGATTCAAAACAACTACAAAATCCACAAAATATTTTCTAGCTAACCTATCAGCCCACACATTCTTTGGACGGGAAGGGATAGGGGCCTAAACCTGTGGTTTCACAGATGTAGGGAACTCCCTCTACCATTAATGATCAGGACCTTCTCTGTGCCAGAAGTGTCAGAAGTATCAGAAGATTGAGATGTCCAGTGATTTTTCCCAAGGTCAGAGTTTAGTGTGTGTCAGAAGCAAGGCTTGAATTCAGGCCTTCTTCATCCTGTGAAAAAGGCCAATAAGCACCTTTGGCCAGAACAATGCTGAAGGGAAATCTCCCAAAGAAGTAACAAAGAAAGTTCATGAAAATCATTTTTACAAAGGCTTATTTTGTGAATTACTTATTATCAGTGTGGGAGTATAGTGGGTCTCACAGGCTACAAAATGGACTTAAAAGGAAGAAAGGTTTGCTGGTGATGTTTTACCTCGCAACACTATCTATATAGCTACAATTAGTAAATGCTATTTAGAGAAATTAGGGGGAAAACAGCTTAAATAATTCTAATAATACTCAGTGAGCACAGCTGAACAATACTGCTAAAATTAATTTACAGATTTTTGTGTTATAACAATCAAACTACCAAGGGCATATTTAACAGTTAAGCTAAATAGTAGCCAAATTCATTTGGAAGGAGAAAAAGTCTGAAATTTCAAGAAATAATGGGGAAAAAGTAAGACTAGTGGGGGAATATCACTTCTAACACTCAAATTATATTATAAAGAAGTAATCATCAAAACTATTTGGTACTGGTTTTGAATAGAAAAATAGATCAATGGAACAGACCATACAAAAAAGAATCAGAAATAATTGAACTCAATAGTTCAGTGTTCTTTAAACCCTAAAACACAAATTATCTATGAAAAAACTCCCTTTTGACATGAACCACTGGGAAAATTGGAAAGCAGTATCATACAATTTAGATTTGGACTCTATACCTTGTATAATATATTATAATACTATATGACCTGGATAAAAAAAAGTCATACCATTAAAAAAATTTAGAAGAGAACCAGAGAACCTTTTATAGCTATGACAAGGTAATAAATTCTGACCACATGACGGACGGCAGTGATTATAATAGATAATTTGATTACACAAAATAGAAAAGTATTTTCATCATCAAAATTAATGCAACTAGGAACAGAAGAGAATAGGTTGACTAGGAAAAAAAATCTTTGGATTAATTATTTCTGATAAGGGTATGATATCCAAGATATAGATATAGGCAACTGACAGAAATATACACATGAACAAAAGCCATTTCTAACACATAAATGGTCAAAGGATATAAAAAAACAATTTTTAAAAGAAGATTTGAAAACTTAACAACCATATGAAATAATATATAAAATAACTGTTAGTAACAGACCTAAGGCCTGCATGAATTCAGATTCAATGTTGAGATAAAATGAGGCACTCATAGGTCATTATATAATTAATAAGGATATGCAACAAGGACACAATAGTAACTAGTTTTAGTAGAAGCTTTTCCCCATCCCCCATATGGAAATGCATCTGGTAAGCATGGCCGAGTATAGCAATTCCAGTGACCTAGGGACATCCACCAAGTTTGAAGGGTTTAGACCATGTATGAATAGTTATGCCCTTAGGTGATCAGGACACCAGAGCCAAAGGCCACCAGAAAACTGCCTCTGGAGAGCCTTGCCCTGCCACTAGGCCAATCAAGTCCTAACTTTGCACCTTTAGGGAAAACCTAGCCTAACCCATATTTCAGGGAAAAGGTGAGGGACCTGATAGATAATGGTACTGTCACAACTAAAATAGCAGGAATGTCAATCAAAATAATATTTCAGTCTTATCTCATGCCTAATAAATTGGGAAAGATGACAAAAATGAGGATAATAAATGTTGGAAGGGTTGTGGAAAAATGGTCCAACCCTGCTGGAAAGTAATTTGGAGTTATGAAAAGAAAGTAACTAAAATGTCTATACTTTTTGAACCAGAGATTACATTTTGCATATATTTCTATATATGTTTTCCATATACACCAAGGAAGCAAATGACAAAAAGCAAAGTATTTATTGCTGCTCTTTCTGTAGAAGCAAAGAACTGGAAACAAATTTAACATCCATGAATTGGGGAATGGCTAAGTAAGATGTGGTCCATGCAGTCCTAAAGTATTACCATTCTGTAAGAAACTATGATTATAATGCATACAGAGATGCAAAATGAATAAGCTGAACCAGAAAAACAACATGCACAATTACTTCAACAATATAAAACAGCAAAACAAAATATTCCAAACTGAATGCTGCAAAAATATAAAAAGAAAACTTTAACCCAAAAGAAAAGAAATGAGAAATGAGAAGGTGCTTCTTTGCAAAGGTAGAGAACTACGGGTATAGAACACTAAAGAAAATTTTAGATTCTTTACAGTCATTGGTTAGTTTTACTGAACTGCTTTTTTTCCTTTCTTTTTTCTTCTTTGTTACCAGGCATTGCTCTCTGGGAGGGAGATGAGACAAGGGTAGTTTTGGGAAACGTAAGTAAAAAGATCGGAATTTTTTAAGTCATGTTAAAAAAAAAAAGCTTTGCTAAAATCTTGATAGACGACCTCCACAGCTTCCTCCTTGTCCTGTTCAAAAAGAATCTGAAATGATCTGTTCTTGATGAAGCCATGCTGGCCCTTGCTAATTCCCCCTTCGCTTTCCAAATGTTCACCACCCACCTCTTTAATGATCTGCTCTAGGTTTTTTCCCAGGGAGCTAAGTCAAGCTAACTAGACTATAATTAACAAACTCTATTCTCTTCCCTTTTTTGAAAATTGAGGCACCTGCCCTTCTCCAATCTTGTGGCACCTCTTCCATTTTCCGTGGTTTTCTTTTTTTTTTTACTTGAAAAATTTCTAATTATTATTTTTAATTTGTTATTTATTTATTTATAGCATTTTCTTCTTTTTAAATTTTGAGTTCCAAACTCTCTCCCTCCCTCCAATCCACTCCCCCAATGACAAACAACATGATATCAATTAAGTATGTGAAATCATGCAAAACATGTTTCCATATTAGCCATAATTTTTCAAAAATCAAGAAAAATAAAGTGAGAAAATTATACTTCAATTTGCACATAGTTCTCTCTCTGGAGGTGTATAGCATTTTTTCATCATGAGTGCTTTGGAGTTATGATCCAAGGATCATAGTATTGATTAGAGTAGCCAAGTTTTTCACAGCTGATCATCATACAATATTGCTGTTACTTCCTGTAATGATTTCCTGGTTCTTCTCATTCCACTTTGCATCAGTTCATACAGGACTTGCCATGTTTTGATTTCTTTTTTTTTAAACCACCCTACCTCATCATTTCTTATAGTATAATAGTATTTTACACCACAGCTTGTTTAACTATTACCCAATTGATTAGTATTTCTCCAATTTACAATTCTTTGCTACCACAAAAAATCTGCTATAAATATTTATGTATATTTTTTCCTTTTTCTTCTCTTTTGGATACAGGTCTGATAGTGGTATTGCTGGGTCAAAGGGTATGCACAGTTTGATAGCCCTTGAGGCCTAGTTCTAAATTGTTCTCCAGAATGGCCCAGTTCATTACTCTACCAGCAGTTCATTACTGTACTTATTTTTCCTTTTTCCCCTGCAGCATTTGTCATTTCTGATAGGTGTTAAGTGTTACCTCAGAGTTGTTTTAATTTGCATTTCTCTAGTCAATAGCAATTGAGAACATTTTTTTGTATGACTATAGATAGCTTTGATTATTTCTTCTGAAAATTTCCTGTTCATGTCCTTTGACCATTTATTAATTGGAAAATAGCTCTTTTTTTTTTTTATAAATTTGACTCAGTTCTATACTTAGTATATATTTGAGGAATGAGGTCTTTATCAGAGAAACTTGCAGTAAAAATTTTTGATATTGCTTCATTTTCTATGGCTGTTATTACATCATTTGTTGTTGTTCAGTCATTTCAGTCATGTTTAATCTTTGTGACCACTTTAGGGGTTTTCTTGGCAAAGATACTGGAGTGGTTTTCCCATTTCCTTCACCAGCTCATTTTACAGATGAGGAACCAAGGCAAGCAAGTTCAAATGACTTGCCCAAGGTCACACAGCTAATAAGTAGTGTCTGAGGCTAGATTTGAACTCAGGAAGATGAGTCTTCCTGACTTCAGGCCCAGCACTCTCTGCACTATGGCACCACCTAGGACCCCTATTTTCTCTGGTACATTTTAGCAAATGTAGTTTTCCCTGATTATGTCTTTTAATTAGGTATATTTTTGCTTTTGCTTTGTATGACATCATGATTGCTACCCCTGCCTTTTTCACTTCAGCTGAAGCATAATAGATTCTGCTCCAGCCCTTTATTTTAACTCTGTGTATGTCTTTCTGTTTCTAGTGGATTCTGGTTTCTAATCCATTCTGCTATCCACTTCTCTTTCTCAGGTGGGCTCATCCCATTCACATTCACAATTATGATTATTAACTGTATATTTCCCTCCATCCAATTTTCTTCTATTTATTCTTCTCTTTCTCTCTTTCTCTGTCCCCTGTCCCTCCTCAAAAGTCACTTTGCTTTTGACCACTGCTTCCCTTAATCCACCCTCCCTTTATCATCCCACCCCACCCTATGTGTCTTATCACCTTTCCCCTCTTATTTCCCTATTCAGTAAGTTACATTTCTATGCACAACTAAATGTGTATATATATTCTTCTCTCTTTGAACCAATTCTGATGAGGCATTGCCTGCCACCCCTTCCCCCAGTTTTTCCCTTCATTGTAAAAGCTTTTCCTTGTGTAACTTTTTTTTTGTGAGAAAATTTGCCAATCAGCACCAGCTATATCCAATGCCAACAAAGGGTCCTTTGTAATCTCTTTTTGATCCATTGTTCAGCCTCTTTACCTTCTCTGGACTGGGAGCTCCTAAAGATGCTACTGCTGCTTGCTGCTGTGGGCTCTGGATAAGCCTCCATACCTTTGTCATAGACTTCTGCTGACCTCTTAAGTTTTCTTAGGCCAGAAAATTTCTCACCCTGACTTTTTGTTGGCTCTGATGCTCCAAAATTTGATTTGAGGCATTATTTTAAAGTTTTTTGGAAGAGAATGTTGGGAGAGTTCATCTGGGTGGCTGTTCCTAATCTGCCATCTTGGCTCCATCATCTTCTATGATCTTTCAGATTTTTGATTAAGCGATCACATCTGCCAGTTCTTTAAATGTCCAAAGATTTAGTTCATCTGGACCAGGTAACTTGAATTCATCAAAGATAGTTTGGTTCTCTCTTATTGCCTCCCCACTTAATTTGGGTATCAATTTCCTATTAATTATTTTTGTTCTGTTATGTTCAGTGCAAGGGTCATTCTCCTTGGCAGAGAAATGTCCACGTTCAGTTGTTTTCAGTCATGTCTGACTCTTTGAGACCTACTTGGGGTTTTCTTGACAAAGATACTGATTTGCCATTTCCTTCTCCAGCTCATTTTATAGATGAGGAAATTGAGACAAATAGGGTTAAGTGACTTACCCAGGGTCACACAGCTAGCAAGTATCTGAGGACAAATTTGAACTCAGGAAGATGAACCTTCCTAACTTCAGGCCCAACACTCCAACCACTGCACCACTTCACTGCCCCATTGGCAGACAAAACAGAAACCAAATAAGAACTGGGCATCCCTTCATTCTCTCTGTTGTCAGTTATCACAATTCCATTCACTCCAAGCAAAAGTACTGCCCCTTCTCTGATCCTCCTTTCTCTCCCAGAATACCTTTAAGAAATTTCTTTTTAATTGTCTTTCATTTCCCTCACCAGCCCCAGCTCATTCTGAGTGTTAGCACTCTGGACACTATTTTTATGGGACCATACCATATTCATCCTCTCTCATCTGGCCTCATTTCTATTTTTGGTACATTTCTTTTTAAAAATCTAAGTTGATCATTACATATCCCATGCATTCATACATCAGTGTCTCCAGACACATCCCATTGTCTAGGATCCCACTTCTTTGCTGGATGATTACTAGAGGGACACACATTCTTCCTATAGGTTTAAGGATAATAAATTGAAGATACATGACCCAACAGCACCAGGGAAGAGGCTACAAAGGAAACAAATAGCTGTCACATAAGCATCTAAACTTGATGCATGTAATAGTTTCCAAGGAAATGCTAAAGAAAATGAGGTTGGGTAGGGGTAAACTTCAGCCCATTCCAAGTTTAGAGGTATCAATGTTAAACAAAAATAAAAAAAAAAAGCTAAACATGGCTGAAAATATTGTTCATCACAACCCTAACAGATCACAAGGTTGCGAGCCACACATAGAGAGTGTTAGTTCTATAAATTTAAGAAGGAAGAAGATAGACTTTGGGTGCTTTGGTTATACTGAGAATTTTGGGCAAAGTATACGAATTATAAATAGTTGTTTCAACAAACATTGCTTAGAGAAAATTTTGCCATCTGGATCTGGTTATGTTCCCCAATAAAGACATTATGCCATTAAAAAAAGTTTAACTGATATCCAACTCAGAAATAGATGTACCACTCCATGAAACATAAATGCATTTTAAGAAAATTTTAATGGAAATGCACTATAGGAAACTCTGTCTTAGTTAGGTTGGCTAAATGTTTTTCTGAACTTAGTCAATGCTAATATAAACACATCACCAAAATCTGACAATCAACAGGGAGAAAAATATTGGCTTCGACATACACCTCACATATACAATTTTCCCATCTTAGAAGATTTATTTTTTTAATGTTACTCACAGACCTTTACCTCTCTACAGCTTCTATTCCACCTATGTCGGATAGCCTAGGGAAATGGAAAGAACATTGACCTGTAAGTTAAGATACCTGGGATCTTGTCTTGGTTCTGTCACTTGCCAACTGTGTGACCTTGAACAAGTCACTTCTCTGTGCCTCATTTTTTCTCACCTGAAAAAAAATGAGGCTCTTGAACAAGATGGACTTTAAAGTGACTTTGTGCTCTGACATCTATGACTCTGAATAAGGGAAGTATGTGTGCTGTGTTTTACCCATGTAGATTATGTGTCCTCATGGGTCTATCTAGATGTGGCTTAGAGGGAGAAATGCATAGATATTTCTAGAGTCTCCTCATCCTTCTCTAAGAGAGTCTTTTATTCTTGCCAGGAGGGGAGAAAGATTTTGGTACCAGAGGCTGGTCACTATACTCTCCTCAGAGAGAGAAAATGCTGGGCTAAAATTATATCTATTTCCTGCTCGCCCCCCCCCCCCAATATTGTTAGTCTATGGAATATAATTTTTAGATTCAAGCTGAGCTACTAACCATTGTATTTTAATGAGAAGAGAGTTCCCCAAGTTATATATACAAGGCTCACCTCCCTTCCCACCAAATGCCAGCTCCACAATGAACACATATAGCAAACAGCAAATAAACCCATTCATCCAAATCAAACAAAAATCAAAGCAAACACAAATTAGAGAAAGTATACATATGAGAATATATACCAGACAATACACTGAGTAAATGAACTCTCCTACTGGGAGCAAAAAGTATCAGCTTTACCAAGAGAGAGGGTCCTAGGTTTCACCCAAGAGGAAATTCCCCAAAATCTTTAGGGTTGTAAGGTAAAGATAGGGAATGGCTGAAGTGCGAGCTCTACAGGTTGGCTTCTTCAAAAGTCTTTCCTTTCAGAGACCTCTCCCTAAAAAGAGTCTGAAACCACATGTCTTCTCTTTCAGTTCTGGAAGCTAGAAGCCCAGTATCTCTCTTCTCCCAAGCTCTTACAAACTCTGCCCCCATGAAGGCATGGGGCATTGAATAATCAATTTCTAGCAAAGTTCCCTGCAAATAGGCTTTGAGGCACATGTTGTTATACCTGGGAAGCTTTCTAATAGGGGCAAGACCCTTTGCGCCCAGTCTTCTCAGTCCTCCTTGGTTAAAACATTAAATTCAATAAGCATACTATGTTAATGGTTATTAATTATTAGACTGTAAGCTCCTTGAGAGCAGGGGTTTTTTTTTTTTACTTTTGTTGTATCCCCATTCCCAGTGCATAGCATAGCATCTGATATAAAGTAGGTGCTTAATAAAGGTTTCTTGTTTGTCTGACTGTTAAAGTATTGTACCATCTGTGAGTTTACATTCCATTGGAGTGACACAATATATAAACAGATAAGTAAATATATGCCCAGTGTGTGGTATCGATAATAAATGTTCTTTAAGGAGGAATTCATAGGGGAGCACCATGGAATATGAGCTGATCTCAGAATCAGGGAGACATGGCTTCAATCTCCTTTTGACAAATTCTGGCTATATGACCCTGGGCACACAAGGGTCTAAACTTCTCAGTGCCCCCCCCCAAAACAACTCTCTAAAACCACAAAGTTACTGTTTGTTTGTTTTGTTTTCTGAAACTGGTTCTCCCTATCTCTCTCAGGCTGGGAATGCAGGGGTGCCCCCGACACCATCCCACTCCTGGTTGTCATGGAAGTTTTGACCTACTCTGTTTCTAGTTTACCCCTTCTGAGGCAGCTGGTAGGTTCACCATATTGGTGCTGGATTAGTGTGGACACTGGATTGGGTTTAGTTCTATTGCAGCTCAGAACTCCAAGATTCAAGTGACCTATCAGCCTTAACCTCCCCAGCAGCAATGGACTACAGGCGTGCTCCATCACATCCAGCTCTAAGACTGTAAATGGTGAGCAGCTACTGATCTGCATTGGGAAAGAGAATTCTTTTATCAATGGTTTCCCATACCAATAAAATCACAGGTCAGGACCAAGGAAGAGTTTAGGGTGAGAGGGAAAGATAATTTCCTCTTGGCAGGAAAGACTTCATAGAAGTGGCTTTGGAGCTGGACCTCAAAGGATAAGGAAGGATTAATGTTTTATTGAATGAATGAATGACATCCCTCCCCTTCTTTTCCATACTAAAAATCTTGAATTCTTTGGAAATAATCTATTTATGGCATAGTCTCCAATAGCCACCCTAGTAGGCCTTCTCTGGACACATTCCAACTTACCAATGTCTATCCTAAAATGTCAATCACAGAGTCCTAGATACTTGTAGGCTGGCTTACTACTGTTTGGTCATAGCCCTGCTTGGAGGTTTCTTATATTAATTACTCAACCATTTGCTGAAACACACAGTTTTATGTGCTTTCAGCCCTGATGGACAAGTTTAGACACTATTCAGCACAGCCTTGAGGACTGGAGCTTCTGGTGATCGGGGATGTCTTTCCTGTTGATACTGGAGGCAGGATGAGGGATAGGATAGAAGCAAAATTGTACAACCAGGTTGGAACAGCTCCAATCAAGCAAATGGGGCAAAGCCACAAGGTGACAGGTCAGCAAGCAAAATTTCACAGGATTATAGGTTCGGAACCAGAAGCAATGGATGTGCTGAAGCTGATTGTTAAATATCAGTGTTAGCATTTACACCATAGCAATCAGCAAACTACAAATCAGGGACTGAGTTATTGTTAATTGTCTAGATTTAAGAAAGTGATAGATAAAATGTTTATAATGCAAAATAAACTTAAAAATGTGTCAAGGGTACTTTTTTCTGGATAGCCAGTTGTTATTTACCAGCACACCCTTGACTAGTAGAAACTTTATTTATTTATTTGCTTGTTTGTTTTTTAGTGAGGCATTTGGGATTAAATGACTTGCCCAGAGTCACAACAGCTAGTGAGAGTTATGTGTCTGAGGCTGGATTTGAACTCAGGTCCTCCTGACTCTAGCTGTCCCAGCAGAAACTTTAGATGGTTATTTAGTCTAACCTGCTGATTTTACAGGTGAGCAAACTTAGGCCCAGACATCCTCAAGATCACCTAGACCTTGTGATGGAATCCTAATAAAGCTGACCCCAGCCCCAATATTCTAACTTCCTTATGGGCCTCGCTGAAGAGGCATGCCCTGATTTAACCACACAATCTAGCTTTAACGACATCACAGGCCCCAGACTCAATCACAGGCCCCACTGAACAGCAAGCCCACTGTCCCTACCCAGCCTCTACCTAGGCACCCCCCCCAAATAAATAGCCTAACTTCCTAGTAAAGAACTGACCTAGAGTAAACTTATGGTGTAGAGAGGCTTATTATAATATCATTATCATACATACAAGTCCCCCCAGTGGGTTTTTCTGTATGCATTGTGGATGATCACATGCACCATTCCACCAAGGCTGGGACATCCCCCCCATTACCACCCCTTAACAAATCCCTCCTGCCTTTTTAATATTCATAATTTCTGTTGTGTAGTCAGCATCATTACACTATAAAATTGCCTGTCTTGTCTAATCAAGTTGCTGGTTCCTCTTGGAACTCAGCCTGTTGGAGGCACCATTCCAATAATCTAATTATTGGATTAGATTATTAGATTGAATCTCAATTCATTCAAGGCAACCCCCAAAACAAACCATGAAACCACCACAACACTTGAATAACACAGTGATAGAACTAGAATATGAGCTCAAGTCCTAAGATAAGGTTTAGCACTCTTCCCCTCCCCCCCCCCCCCCCCCCCCCCCCCCCCCCCGCACACCCGGCCTTCTCTAAGAACTCAGACCAATATTAATGAGACACACCCTCACCTTTCCACCCACCCCAACACACACACAGAAACACAAACTCTGAGAATGTATAAAAAATACAAGCTATCTCATAGACTTTCCAATCACCCTTTGCAATAGGCCCACCATTTTAACAGAAGATCTAATCCCTGAAGCCTTTTGGGAGTCTGAGGATGGTTTTCCAGTCATTTGAGTACGAAGCTGAGAGACCACTGGCCCTGGAATCAAGAGAACCCTGCATCTGAATTCTGGAAGCCACCTACTAGCTGTGTGTCCTGGTCAAATAATTTTACTCTTCCGAATCTCAGTTTCCTCATTTGGATTTGGGGCAGGGGTGAGGGAGGGAACTTCCACTACCAATCTCACAAGGTAATTGGGCGAAATGGGCTTTCTAAATTCTAAGACTCCAAATGAGTTAGTTTTTTTTGTTTGTGCTGTTTTGTTTTTTTAATTGATGAACACCTGCTCATTCTTCAATGCCTTAAAGATTTCTTATTCCCATCTCACATTCTCCATGTAGGTCCTATATGTCCCTGTGCAAAGAGAACTTCCAGAGAACAGACTGCCAACTGCTAGGATCTTACTGGCCATTGATTCCTATCAATTCCAATTTAATTCAATCATCCATGGGAGATCTGCCCAAAATAGTCCCAAGAAATTTCTTGCAAAACAATGCTACTTCTTATTGAAAACATTTGTTTTAGCCCAGCCAAGGACCTGGCTCTGTCTCCTAGTTTTCCAATCTATTCATCACATAAACAGGGCATTGACTGATTGCTGGGAAATGATGCTTCAAGAAACCATTTCAAAGAGAACTGCCACCACATTTTCAAAAGAAAAGGCTCTGGACCACCTCCTAATTATTTATCATGAGCGCACTGCTTTTGGGGGAAAGAATGTTAAAGGCATTGCATATCATTCTCCAAGACCAGTAAATATCCCAGATCTTTTCATGGTTGATGACTCCCAAACTCAAATTCCTTTCAACATCCACAATATCCTCCACATCTAATTCATTCTCTCTACTTACACAGCTACCCCTCTTCATTCAGGTCCTTATCACTTCTCACCCAGATTATGACAATGGCTTCCTAAGTGATCTCTCTGACTCAAGTATCTCCCCAGTCCAATTTATCCTTCACCCAGCTTGTAAAGTTATTTTTTAAGTGCACATTGGAGCTTATCACTTCTCCATTCCACAAACTCCTGTGGTTCCCTATTTCCTCTAGGACATAATGTTTAACTCTGTTTAACTTATAAAACCTTTCACAATCTGGCCCCAACCTGCCTTTCCAACTCTGTTACCTGTTATTCTCCCTCCTAGACTCTGTGATCCAGACAAAATGACCTTCTCTCTCTTCGTAACATGAGGAACTCCATCTCCTGCCTCTGAATCTTTACATTGGCTGTCCCCCATGCCTGGAATGCACTCTCTCCTCACCTCTGCCTCATAGAATCCCTCTCTTCCTTCCTGATGCAGGTCAAACACTACCCTCTATGTGAAGCTTTCCTGATATCCCAGTTATTAATGCCCTCCCACCCTAACTACCCTGTATTTAATTAACTCATATTTATTTGTATTTATTCTTCGGGACATATTCATATATATACTTGTCTCCCCAGATAGACAGAGGGATGGTTTCATTTTTTGTTGTAGCACAAAGCCTGACACATAGTAGGTGCTTAGTAAATGAGTATTATTGCATCATTCCTCCTCAACCTGCTCTTTGTCCTCCCTGAAACCTCCAGTTCTTCAATCCTTCTCTCTTCTTCCAGGCCATCACCACTGCTTGGACCTAACTTCTTTTCCTTCCACAGTCTTGATCCTATTCTGAGCTCTCTCAATAAAGTTATTCTTCTCTAATTTTAAGCTCTTTTGTCCTTCCGCTGCTCTTCCCCTGCTAATTCCAATCCTCAATCACCATAACCATACAGTCTCTCCAATTCCAGTTTCAAACTGCTGGATGCTGCTGGAAGGATTCATGAAACTGTGATTACTGTGTACCCTACAAACTAATGCTACCTATTCTTGACTGGGCCCTCACTGAGATACAGCCATCCTTTTCTTTATCTCTCATTTACTCCTTTTCAAAGTGACTCTTCAAAATCTCTGCTCTCCTTAACACCTCAACTTCATTCCTACCCAATCTTCTCTCAACAGATGACATTACCTTCTACTTGACCGTAAAGATTGAAGCCATCCTTGTGAGCTCCATAAACTCCCATCTTCTACATTGCAAAACATTTCTATGTTCTCAACCAAAATCTTTTCCTTCGCTCTGATCTCAGGAGACTGACTAACCTTGTTAAAGTTAAGCCCTCTGTGCTTGCTTGGGCAGTACATATACTAAAATTAGAACAAATCAGAGATGAGCATGGCCCCTGAGCAAGGATAACACGCAAATTCGTGAAGAGTTTCATATTTTCCAAAATCTTGTAATATGTAACTGGGGACTATTCAAATTTTTAAAAAAGTTAAGCCCTCCACTTGTGCCACTTGGTCCCAACCTCTCTCAGGTCCAAAGAATCCATTACTTAGTGACCAACCTGCTAGAGAACAGCAGACTTATCCTGTCACTAGGACTATATAAAAAAACTTAAATGGATGAAAAATAAAAATGTCCATTATCCAGACTATTTATTCCATGCAGTTGGCTAGTCAATCTGTTGAGTTAGTACATATATTTTAGGCAGGCACTATAGATGGACAATGAGTTAAGCTCTGAACTGAATAGGAAGAAGAGAGTGGGTTGGATTATATTTGGGAAACTACACAGTACTTTTAATGATTCCAAGCTGCTCCTTGGCACAAAAGCCTATATTTTTAACACAATCTCCTTGAGATGCTCTATGGTTGTGAATCTTGAAACACCACAATTTCTGAAGACTAAAGGTCTTCAGTGACCCAATGCACAATGTAGAGATGTACACTAGGGACAGTTAGATTGTAGTACCTCCTCAATGATTAAGCTACATTAAAGAATGGACATAAAGTATATAATTGAGGAAATATGGATTGAGAAATGGGGTGAGATGATCATGTGGCAAGACGGTGAGAAGGGGAATAATAGAATCCTCCTTTATGCAATCCCTACATAGTATACTTTGTATAGAAGTATCACACATGATGCTATAGTATTTTGAAAACCTTAAAACACTATATAAATATGAACTATTATTATTATTATGATGATGATGATGATAGGCACTACCTCCTTTCTGTTTTTGCTACATACGAGTGTAATCCAGGTTTCCAGCTAAGTCTCAGGCATTTTGTTTGTTGTTGCTTAGACAACTCAGGACTGTTGGAGAGAATGCTGACACCATGTGCCTCGTGAGGGATGGAGTTGGTGGGATAGCAAGACATTCTTTTTATTCTTTCTTTGAGAGGACACACATGGTCCCAGACTCTTTTGGGAACCAATTCCAGATACATGAAGAGATGGAGACAGACTTTGGAAGTTACAAACATGTAGAAGCTGGCTATGTTGAAGAGTCATGTCTATTATTTCCAACTTGCTTCCCCAGAGACTTTGGAGAATTTCCCCCCTTTAGTGAGATTGAGGCTTCTCTCTTGGTTAAGCTGAGAACTTCTTCAATTCTCACGTAAAGAATTCATTCACACTGTGCATTTTCTGGTATAGTCTAACTTACATAACCTCTCCAATTTCTGTTTGTTGTTTTGCTTGGATCAATATTTTTCCTCGCTATTTGGTATAATTGCTGTTTAGGGTGTGTACCTAAGAACTGTACCTATGCGCTGATTTGATTTGCCAAGTCTACAAATTTTTCCTCAAAAGAGATTGCTGAAAGGCAATGATTTTCTTATGGGTGAGCAGGGCAAAAATCACCAGCCCTTGCAGAATTCTTTATTCAAGCCAAGCCTTACAATTTACGTGAGACGTGGCGGACATTATGCATCTGCTCTCCATAACTTCTCCCAGTTTCTTTCTAGTTTTGCCCGGCAAAGCCCCTGCAAATAATTTACTATACCACTGAAAATGGGAATTTAAAGGAATTTTCTGACTATATCTCAGATAAGACCGAGAGACTTACATGACAACAGAGTACACAAAATGTTAAAAGGACAGACTTGAACATTTCTAAGCCTTTCATTTTGCTAGCTAGATGGGTGGGCCTGACCGATTTTATATCCCAAATGAAGAATAATAGTCCCTACACTCTATGCCAAAGAGCTGCCAAACCCTGGTGGTAGGGAAGAAACTGCGCTGTAAGAGATGACTACCTGAAGACAACAGAGGGCATTGAAGAGAAATCCAAGACAGAGCAATGTGGCGAAGAAACAAGAACAGCAAAAACAAGAACAACTTCATAGGAACAGCACCTCATTTGATGACATTGCTAGATGACATTGGTAGTCTTGTAAATATTGGAAGCATAGAATGTCCCAGACATATGTGTCCATATGTGTGTTCCCCTTCACAAATTTAGACTCTGTCTACTTCCAGCTCCAAATACATACCTTCATGATCTTATATGTTTCCTATTGGCCTAAATGTAGCACTAGTATCCACTAAATGGAAAAAAAAAAAGACCCAGAAGAAAGTCTTCAGAATGTGGGTCTTTGTTCTGAAGAAAGTCTTCAGAATGTTGGGTCAATCTTCTTTGAAAGATTTGGTGCACTGGAAAAAATGCTGAGTTTGGCATCTGATGACCTGAGTTTGAATCCTTGCTTTGCCATTTACTACCCATGTATTCTCGGGCAAATTGCTTAACCTTTCTAGGCCTTCATCTTTCAATGAAGGAGCCAGGCCAGCTGACCTCTAAGCAACCTTCTATCTCTAAGTCTATGATTTTACAGTTCTATGAAATAACACAGACAAGTATCACACAGGTTAAGAAGGCATGAGAGTTTGTGATCTACACCAATGGAGGGAATAGTCATATCAAAGAGATAACAAATCTGTTGAAGTATGATGCCCTACTAAGACCTAGGGGTGACTTTGGATTCTTGAAAGCATTGCCAGCAAAGTACAAGCCCTGGCAAGTCTTACAGGTTTGGAACACCTGGATCCAGGTACAGCCCTGGTAATGTCATCTAAGAACCAATCTTGTTAAGTCTAGGGAGGCTCATGACCAGCTTGGATATAGGATGATAAATTTTTCAGACATGGAAGCTCATAAAGGCCATTTAGAAGCTGTGATCTGTTGAGCGAAGAGAGCCCACATTGGTAATATATCACAGGTCCTTGAATTATTGCTGTTGTTCAATCTCATTCCCTGAATACTTTTTTAAGAAGAGGAGACAGACTAGTCTCTCCCTGAAGGAAAAGTACAATCCTGAGAGACAGAGGGTATAAACAATGTCTTTGATGAGTTGCTTCTGGTCTTACAACTTTCATCTACAAAGTGCTGTGAGAATCTATAACAAATAGTTCTGGATTATCTGTGCATTTGGGGATAAGAGATAGTTGGTGGAATACAAAGTAATGCAAAAATCTTTTCTCTTTGGCTTTGAATTGCATAATCAGTTATCCACATCCATGGAATATCACAAACATATACATTCGCAAGTACAGTCATAGAATGACCATTTCTATGCCTTTCCATTATTCCTTTCTACCCTGACCTTTTGTACATTGCCTAAAACCCAACTGGTTTCTAGATCAATAATCCAATCATAGAAGATTGAGTGTCAGATCTATTATGTTGAATCAGAAAACAATTTGCCTAAAATCTTAGAATCTCAGGGGACCTGAGAAATCATGTAACCCAACCCATTCTTAAATCAGAATCCTCTTTACAAAATTCCCATCAGGTTGTTATTCCAGGCTGTGAATTGCCCGCAGTAATGAAGCAGCTCATTCTAGTTTTAGAATAGTGAGGTAAAAATGCAAAACTCATTGACATTCATGAGCTTTGGACTGGGAGTCAGGAGACCCAGGTTCTAGTGCCAGCCCTAGAGCCAACACTCACTTTGGGTCAATCTTTCATTTTCCCCTTCTAAGCCTCAATCTCCTTATCTCTAAAACGATTTCTAAGTTCCCTAACCGTTCTAACATTCTGTGATTTCATTCACTCTAAGTCGCTGAAACCTCTTCACATTTGTGGAGGCAAGGATGCTTTTACCTCGTGAATCCCAAAGTGAGCATAGGAATCAAAGTAGTAATCCCTTGAGGTCATCTCCTCCGGGTTCAGCAGTTTAGACATCTTTCCTCGTCCAGGGCAGCTGGGCTGGGTGGATACATGATGGACACACTGTGCAGGTTTGGGGGCCACAACAGGCTGAGGAGGTTGGGAGGGGGCACTGCTGACCTGGAAGCAAAGGGCCTGGTGTTAAACAGAAGCAAAAGATGAGGTTGAAGAAAAAAAAGGCCAACCCTCAAGTTCTTCCTTCCCCCTGTTCCCCAGCCCCTTTCCCTGAGCTCTTTCTCCTAGTCCTTGTTCTATATCCCCAGCCATTATTTTCCAAAAGCGTATAAGAGACATTCTCAATGGAGGGCATGTTTTAAAAGCCTACAACACCCCCCTCCTCTTCCCAAAACCTTGATCATTTAAATTTTCTCTCTCACCTCACTCAAGCTACTGTAATCCCACTTTTCTTTTTTTTTCTTTAGTTTTTTTAGTTTTTAGGCAATTGGGGTTAAGTGACTTGCCCAGGGTCACACAGCTAGTAAGTGTCAAGTGTTTGGTCTGAGGCTGCATTTGAACTCAGGTCCTCCTGACTCCAGGGCCAGCGCTCTATCCACTGCACCACCTAGCTGCCCCTTGTAATCCCACCTTTCCCAGGGACCCAGGATGGACTGAACAGAGAAGAACTGATGTAGTCCTACCTAGATAATGGACCTCCTATAACTACTTTTCCTTCTCTACTCCTAACCATTCATCTTCATCCCTAAAAGGTAACTCTAACTAGCCTAGTGATGGCATAAATAGTTCGGTGTTTACCTAGTAATTCATATAATGTTTGCATTCAATTCAACTTTTGTTGATTGTTCACTATATGCAAGGGACTGAGCTAGATACTGGGAACAGAGATGAAAAATAAGACCTAATATGCCTTCAATGAACTTCCAGTCTGTTAGGAAGAATACATCATGACCACAAATAAGTATAATACAAAGTAGAGAGTGACAGGGACAAAGGATAGATCCATACAAAAAAAGCCAAGAAAATCTGTTTTGGCTTGTGAGTCCTTACAGATTGGAGGATATGTAGCATATTTGTGAATCCAGCATAACACTGTGTACAATTAGGAGCTTAATGAAGGCTTTTACGTAATGATGGTGATGAAAGTGAAGATGCAGGTGATAGTGATGCATAATGGGAATGGGGATGAGGATTGGGATATGGTAATGATGAAGGAGATGGTGATGGTGAATGAGTGATGGTGATATACCAAGGATGATGATCATGACCATGGAGATGATGATGGTTATAAGGATATGGTAATGCTGATAGTGACTGGGTAATGGTGATGTTGTGCTGGTGATGGTAGTCATGAGCATGGTGAAAGTAAGGGTGAGGGGGATGGCTTTTGTGATAAGGGTGATAAGATCCCTCTTCCTTATTTTATCTAGTTCTACTTTGCTGAAATTCAGAGGTGAGAAAATACCTAGATAAATGAGATTTTATTTGCACTTGAAGGGTATGTAAGTGACATGAAATGTCTGTGAAGTGATTGTTCTAGGTAACATCAGGGCATTTTATTTTACCATACACATTTTATTTATAATTTTGTACACTGAGTGAGACTGCTTTTCTATTTGAGTCATTTTCTAATCAAAGCAAAATATAGCCTAAGTAATACAAAGCTTTAAAATATAGCATAAGATACAAAAACAAACATACCGTATCTAGTTAGGAATATAATTATGATGTTATATTTTTAATTCAGAATTATGTTTAGAACATCATGCAAATAGATCACAGACTTGACTGAAATAAATAAATTTGTAACAAATTCCTAATATTACCAAAAAATTATCAAAGAATGCACAAAATTAATACTTATTCCACCTTTATATCATATTCCTAGATCCTTCACCAATGTTACATGAGTAAAAAATAAGTCAAACAAAAACCCAAAACAAAAAAATGAAATCAGAATCACTAATGTTATCAAGCAGAACAAACAAATAAATTAAATCTACAGCCATCAGCATAGGTTGGCCTATAGAGTTCCTGGATACAATGCCCATTGACTACCACTATGCTACTTTGTACACTTCCTCCCAATGTGAGATTCAGAAAATGAAGGCCCAAAAAGGTAAAAGTATAGAAGGTAAAAGGCAGAATCAAAGAAAAAGGGTCTGGGTCTCTACTCTAAAAAGATTCTCACAGCCCCACATTTCTAAATTTATCTTCTTTCTTTGCAAAGTGATCGTCTGAATAGTGCAGCATTGAAAGCACCAGTCTTGAAGTCTGATGATATATATTCAAATCCTGACCCTGATAATTCTTAGCTTTGTGACTCTGGGAAAGTCATATAACTTCCTTGTTGTTCAGTTGCTCATTGCAAAATGGAGATGATATTATTTGCATTGGGAGGCAACACGGTATAGCAGAAATAGCGATGGACTTAAAATGCAGAAATGTGACCATGGGCGATTCATATAGCCTCTTAGGGTTCTTCTGAAACTGAAAGTTACAAAAGAGTTGTCCACCTGCTTTGGTGAAAGGAGTTTCCATACCAAGATAATCATCAGAGAGAAAAAAATATATTAGTTTTAATAAATGACACGTATAGTTTTTCTCCTCTTTTAGAAACTGTCTTCCTTCAAGATGCTTTACAAGAAGCTAACTTCATAGCTATTGATATATTGCACACAGCAAAATTCAGATACATTGGTTCATGTATCCTAAATGGATAATATGTTCAGAAGAGTACAGTTTTTATTTAATGTTGGTCACAGACTTTAGCTGAAGCAAAGGCTGGGTCCTCTACAAAGAACTGAAACTTCAGTCTTGGCAATATAAGAGAAAAGTCTGGGTATCTACAGGCTGAATACCCTCTGGTGCCCAGTAGGCATTGGGCTGGTAACTCAAGTAAAGCTCTTTTTGGTGCTCCACTCAGGTATTACACCTCCTTGCTGGATAAATAAAACAATGACACTGACTTAAAGAAGGCTTACGAAAATATCACAGAAGGGACCGTAAGTTGTCAAATGGGGCCTGGTCTGGGATTGTTTATTTGCTTATTTTTGTTTTTGAAGATCTAAATTCCCTGCCCCAGTGTTGTAGGAATCAAATGTAGGGATATAATTTCTGTGAATTTTAAAACCTTTTCTTAAAGTTTCTGAGCCGATGGATATTTTCTTTCTAAATGAATTTTATTTTGTGTTGTTTTTACTTGGATTTCTTTCCATCAATTAGTCAACAAGTATTTATTAAGCACTTCCTATATGCTAAGAATTATGCTGGGTGCTAGTGATACAAATACAAAAAATGAAATAATCCTAAATACAAGGATCTCACATATAAGTGGGAGAGACAAGTACATATAAAAATATATACATCATAAGTATGAAGTGAATAAATACAAATATGCTTAAAGTAGTTAAATATAAAATAATGTGGGAGGGAGAGAAGTTGGGGAGTGGGGAGGGAATGTGTCAGCCAAGGCATCATGCAGAAGATAGGCTTGAGCTGACACTTAATAGAAAGCAGGGCCTCTCTGAGACAGAGGTAAGAAGGAGGTCCATTCCAGGCATATGGGGTGACCAATGTAAAGACAGAGAAAAAGGAGATGGAGTACCCTACATGAGGAACAAGGAAAAGACCAGTTTGGTTGGATTTCAGAGTGTGGGAAGTAAAGTAAGGGGAAGATAGGTTCAAGACAAGTTGTATAGAGAGCTTTAAAAGCTAAAAATAGTTCATATTTTATCCTAGAGGCAATAGAAAACCACTGGAGTATGATTTTGGAACATTTTCTTGTTTCTTCCCTGGAGTTACTTCTTCACGATCTAGATTATGATATTTTTTAAAATTTCATTTTCCCACATGGGATTTTTCTTTCTTGTAATTGACCCACTGTATTTCCCAGGATCCCAAAGGCATTGTGCTTGTGAATATTATTGATTATGAATGCATTATGCCTGTTACCTACAGTAAAATTGCACTGTGGGCCATCAACACTACTTGGAGTTATGTATTATTGACAACATCTTTGCTTATTTGCATGTGACAATGAATTCGTTCTTATTGCTCATCTATGCTATTGTCTATGCATGCTATTTTTTTGGTACATGCTGTTAAGTTATTGTCATTCAAACTCAAATATCCATTTGACTACTTGGTTCTTTGCTTTTGCATTATTGATTTGCTGAATAACATTTTAAGTGAAATCTGAACAAAATGGAGACCAAAATTTTGGGAAAGTGATATGAAGCAATGGATATAGAACTGCAGAGGTCTTTTATAACTAACGATAAATCCTGAGTATAAAATTAAGGATATTATAAAAACACCAAGAACAGCTATGAATGACTTACACAGATGCACAGAGATCAAGAACCAGTTCTAACTGGGAACATCTCAACCTGTTTTTGTGTGAATTACCAGACAAGTGATCACTCAGAAATTCCTGACATCAGAAGATGGTACCTAAAAACTGATCACTTGATTCCAATCTGAAAGAGAAGCAGTGATTTTAAAAGCTGTGTTTTTTTTTTAAATGGACAGAAAAGTTCTGCCTGTGGACAAGCTGAAAAGCATAATTAAAATGGCAAGAGAAGCTTCTCTCACAGATAGTATTGGGTTTAGATCATCTATTTCAGAGGGAAATCAAGCCTCGAGTTTTTCTCAAGAAAAGACCCATGCTCTCCAGGGAAGAAATGCCAGTAAAAGTTATGCTACCAAATTACTTCATGACTGGCAAGCTCCTGAGTCAGGACAAATGGGTTGCCTTCTGGAAAGCATTAAAGGGCTTCCTTTTACATTTGGGCAGAGTCTAAAGACCACAAATCCTGGCATCATATGGCAGCAATGCCTGTAAAGATTACAAGGACATTGAGCACAGGAGGCATAGCATAGGATCAGACATCTAGAGTTGGAAGGAAATTTACAGGTAATCCAGTCTAAAACCCTTCATTTTACAGATGAAGAAACTGAAACTCAGGTGAGAGACTAAGTGACTTGCTCAAGGTTACATAGATGGTAAATGGCAAAGCCAGAATTTTAACTCAAGTTCAGTGCTCTTTCCCCTGTAATATGTAGGATTCCAGATTTTTTTCTTTTGGTCTATCGTATGTATCTGACTCTTCAAAACCCCATTTGGGGTTTTCTTGGCAAAGATACCGGAGTGGTTTGCCATTTTCCTTTTCCAGCTCATTTTACAGACAAGGAAACTAAGGTAAACAGGGGTAAGTGACTTGCCCAGGGTCACACAGCTAGTGTTTGAGGTCTCATTTGAATTCAGATCCTCTTGGTTCCAGGGCCAGCATTCAATCCACAGAGCCACCTACCTGCCACCTCCACATAAATACCCTTTGGCAAAAGGGTCAAAGGCCTTTGAGGTACTTGTGGGGTTTAATTGTAGAGCTGGGTAGAAATAGAAGCATTACAACTTGATTAAGTAGACAGGACCAGATTGGGTCAAATGAACAAAGGTCAGCATAAATGATTGCTATTGATAAACAACTAAATTATGAGTAATTGCTGAATAGGGTAAAACTTTATAAGAAATGGATGCAGCATGTAAAGAGTGGTCAAACTTAGGGAAGATAAAATTTCAACTAAACTCAGGCCTGCAACCTAGGAGTTATATCTTGGACTCTTCACTATTCCTTACCCCCTATAGCCAATCTGTTGCCAGGGCCTGCCGATTTTACCTTTGCAACGTCTCTCATATATGCCCCCTTCTCTCCTCTGACACTACCAGGATTCTGGTGCAGGTCTTCATAGCCTCACATCTGGATTATTGCAATAGCCTATAGGTGGTTCGGCCTGCCTCAAGTCTCTCCCCACTCCAATCCATCCTCCATTCAGCCACTAAAGTGATTTTCCTAAAACACATCTGATGTCATCCCCCCCACACACACACACACATACACAATCAATAAACTCCAGTGGCTCCCTATTGCCTCCATGACCAGATAGAAAATTCTCCCCTTGGCATTCAAAGCCCTTTAGAACCTAGCCCACTCATAACTTTTCAGTCTTCTTACACCTTACTCCCTGACACATACTCTTTGCAGGGATACTGGGCTCTTGGCTATTCCACAAATAGCATTTTCTCTGGTTATCCCCCATTTCTGGAATTCTTTCATTTTTCTAAGACTCTTGACATTCCTGGCTTCCTTCAAGACCCAACTAAAATCCCACCTTGTCTAGTAAGCCTTCCCCAACCCCACTTAATTCCAGCACCTTCCCTTTGTTAATTATTTCTTATTTACCCAGTATCTAGCTTGCTTTGTATATATTTATTTCATGTTGCCTCACTCCATTAGATTGTAATCTCGATGAAGGCGAGGACTGTCCTTTGCCTCTTTTTGTATCCCCAGCACTTAGCACAGTGCCTGGTACATAGTAGGTACTTAATAAATGCTTATTTGTTGAATCATACTAGAATACCTTCTCAGATACGGTACAAAGAATCAAGAAAAGGGACTGCTGCTTTCCACCACAAGGAAAGGTGACCAAGACATACAGTCAGGAGCCTACAGAAAACCTGTTGAAAAGAAATGGAATCCTGGGTAAAATTGTTCCCCTTGGGGAGGGAAGAATTCAAAGACTGGAACTCACAGCAACCTGATTCAGGAACACCACTTGGGATGGGAGACTGGACTTAGACCATACCTATTCGTTTATTTCAAGTATTGGAACAAAATGAGAAGTTCATAGACCATTCAACAGTTAACAAAAAGAAATTTACATTGCAATAGCATAGAAAGGATATTCAATAAAAACAGTGGAGCTCTTAGCTTCAGCAAATACAGCCCCCTTCATCTCCATGTAGAAAAATAGAAAAAAATCTGGTCAGCCAGGCAGTGTATGGTGTCTTTTGCATTTTTACGACTTCTTCCAAATGTGAAAGTCCTTGACCTCATGTAGGTGGTCCTTTTTAAA
Source organism: Vombatus ursinus (assembly GCF_900497805.2). Classification (NCBI taxonomy): domain Eukaryota; kingdom Metazoa; phylum Chordata; class Mammalia; order Diprotodontia; family Vombatidae; genus Vombatus; species Vombatus ursinus. Next base: position 6,118,852 of record NW_020951209.1, read on the forward strand.
CCCTTAGGTAACTAGAAAGCCATTCCAATATGGTCAGAAGCCACCAGGAAGTTATCTTCCAGGGTGTAACAGTTTGAGCATTAGTCCCAGGAACAGTTTTGTCACCTTTCAGAGAAAAAAAATAGCATAACTTATGTATGGGCAGCTAGGTGGTAGAGTGGATAGAATACTGAGCCTGGAGTCAGGAAGTTTTATCTTCATGAGTTTAAATCTGGCCTCAGATACTTACTAGCTGTGTGACTCTGGGCAAGTCATCTAACCCTGTTTGCCTCAGTTTCCTCATTTGTAAAATGAGCTGGAGAAGGAAATGGCAAACCATTCCAGTATCTCTGCCAAGAAAACCCTAAATGGGTCACAAAGTGTCAAACACAACTGAAACAACTAAATAAAAACAACAGTATGTGAAAAGAGAAGAGAGGATATTGCTAGTGATTCTATCATACCACTAGCAGAGTACAGCCAAAGGAATAGCATTTCCTTACACTACAGATAGAGTCTAGATGACCATCCATATGTTGGCTACTCTTGAGAAATGAATGCTGATTTTTTTCTGACAAGAATTGTTAGGCTGTCTTTTAAAAATGAATGAGCTTGGGGCAGCTAGTTGGTGCAGTGGATAGAGCACTGTCCCTGGATTCAGGAGGACCTGAATTCAAATCCAGCCTCAGACACGTAACACTTACTAGTTGTGTGACCCTGGGCAAGTCACTCAACCCCATTGCCTAGCCAAAAAAAAAAAAAATGAATGAGCCTAGGGGCAGCTAGGTGGTGCAGTGGATAAAGCACCAGCCCTGGAGTCAAGGAGGACCTGAGTTCAAATCTGAACTTAGACACTTGACACTTACTAGCTGTGTGACCCTAGGCAAGTCACTTAACCCCATTGCCTAGTGAAAACAAAAAACAAAAAAATGAATGATCCCAGGGATGGTAGTTATCCCTCTAAATCAGGAGTTTAGGGATGGGGGCATTAACTCATAACTATGTATTTGCCAGAAGCACAGACCCTCTTCTCTTCCTAAACTCTCTTTCTTAATGACCTCATCACATTCTAAGGATTCAATAAGTCCTCTCTACATAGATGACTCTAAGATGTGTATGTCCAGTCTTCGTGTTCTCTTTCCATGCTCCAGTCCCCACATTACCAACTGTCTATAGAATATTTCAAACTGGATGTCCCACGGACATCTATGGGGGGAGCAATATCTGCTAAAGCCAGGCTGGCTTTTTCCCTCAAAGATAATGAAATCATCCTTGAGCTTTAGTTAAAGCTCCATGATCCGTGGGACTAAGGTCTGAACAATTGTACTTCTCTGATCCCTTGTTTAAAATGAGATGGTGAGGTATTCTGAGGCTTGACACAGATACTTGATCAGATACATGCCACCATGGCAAATAGGATTCAAAGCAGTTGTACCTGGTTGAATCAATGGTGTATCTTCGCCGAATACCTTTTCATTGCCATTTTAAGTAAACTTCCTTTTGTTGATTGTTAGGCAGTTTATGAGTGCCTAATTTTGTTCCAACGTTGTACCTAAATCAGTGGAACTGGCCTGAATCAAAACTAGTCCAGAACATCAACTCAAATCAAATATGTCCAAAAACAAAATTTATTATCTTTCCTCTCAATACAACCTTCCAGGACCCCAAAATCCTTCCTTCCAGTTACCCAGGTTTGCAATCTCAGTGTCACCTTCAACACTTCACTCTCCCTCAACCCACACATACAGGCAGTTGCCGAGTCTTGTAGATAATAACAATGATGATAGCTAACACTTCTATAGCACTTATTATGTGCCAGGCACTGTGCTAAGCATTACATTAATTATTATCTCATTTGATCCTCACAACAACCATGGGAGATAGATGCTATTATTATCCCTATTTTACAGATAAGGAAACTGAGGCAAATAGAGGTTTAAGTGACTTCTCCAGGGCCACACAGCCAGTGTCTGAGGCCAGATTTGAATTCAGGACTTCCTGACTCCAACCCCAGCACTCTATCCACTGAACCACCTATCTACCCTCATAATCTCTCTCTCATCTTTCCACTTCTCTCCACTCACACCATAACCACTCTAGTTCAGACCCTTGTCACCTCTAGATCAGATGATTTCAACAGCCTTAAGTAGTCTCCATGCCTCAAGTATCTCCCCTCTACAATTCATTATCTTCAGAGAATGTCATGTCCCTACTCAATAAATGCCAATGGCTCCCTATTAATTACTTCTAGGATCAAATACAAATTCCTCCTTCACATTATATCAAGAATTCAAGGTACACTGGACTGTCTGCTAGGTAACCAGTGGCTTTCTGTATTGAATTGGTGGAATGGATACTATCAGATCCTTAGGGCAGTGGAAGACAAAGATAAGTCAGCCTTCATCTACCCAGATGGATTTTACCAGTTTGAGTGTATGCCCTATCTAATGGATCTTGGTTCCTGACACTTTTCAATAACTTATGTAGAGATGAACTACATAAAAGTATTAGTGTATGTAGATAAATCAACTGTCTTGAGAAAAACTGATCAAAATTTTTCATCAGCTAGAAAATGCTGCTTAATTGACAAGTACTAGTCTCACAGAAGTTATGACAGATATTTACATCACATAATATCTCATCAAGGAGTGAGCACAAAGCCAGAAAAAAAAATAGAAGTATGCCCCAACTGGTCACATCTAAAGAACTTTCAAAACTAAACACTTTCAGGATTCGGTGGTTATGATCACACATTTGTAAAGAACCAGACTCCCCTTACCAGGCCATTGAATGATCTCACTGCTTACAAAATTGAGAAGAATTAGAGCAGAAGGAAAAGAAAAATCAGTTCACCCTAACCCTCTGAAACCATTTGACTACCAGATGTGAACAAACCTTCAAAAATAAGATCAGCTGCCTTTCTCATGCACTAATGTTGGGCTATACAGATCTGAGCAAATCTTTTTTCTTGCATTTTGATGCTAGCCAAGATGGGTTAGAAACAGTTTTGTGTCAAGAAAGCAATGGTAATCAGAAACCAACTGCATTTGCCAGCAGAAGGCTTACTGACAATAAGACTCAGTCTCCTTTACAAAAACTAGAGTTTTTGGCTTTGGAGTAGGCTCTTACTGAGATAGGGTTTCACTCCATATGTATGGAGATACGTTTCAGGTGTTTACAGACAACAATCCACTGACCTATATTTTGACCAGTGCCAAACTGAATGGTGCTTACCAGAAATAGGTAGCAATAATATCTAGTTATGATTTCAGGATAAACTATTGACAAGGGAGGACCAATGTGGAAATAGTAATGACTCTCTGTGTTATCCAAGAACTTGTACTGAAGTCAAATATAAGCACAGCTAAAGTTTGAGCCTTCCCCCAGACAATTTGCCAGCAGCAAATATAAACCTCATTTCACCGAACACACCTTCTTTTCTCCAGTTGTCTTTGATTGTTATCAAGAGCAAATGACCACTGAAATCTTTGAAAAATGATCCTAGTAAAGATGTACCTGAGGGACTCAAATTTCATTTCCCAAAAAAGCACCATACTATTGAGACAATAGTTGGAGTTGCGGAAAGAATTTAGAGCTGTTTAATGGATTGCTATACTGGACTATAACTGATCCTATATATGGCAGGATGGGGGAGGGGGAAGATTGGAACCCAAAGGCAGCTCCTTTTCTGCCTAATTCTTCAATTATAGAGACCCCTAGTATACAGAGATGGCATCTGAGACTACCAGAAGGCATTGGTCAGTCTTTTCCCTGCCTAGCAAAGTTCCCATGAAAGAGACTCCTCCCCATCCAAGGCTGATATGTAGGCTACGAACACAGGCCTCTTAGCCTCCTTGGAGGCTGTTTTAGATGAAGGAGACCTCAGAAGCTATGGCTTTGTGAGCTTCCAAAGGTCAGAGGCTAGTGAACCATTAGAGTGGCAGTTGATTTGTGATTTGTGCCAGGATTTTCCAGAAGCCAGATAGTGAGAAGCAAAATACTGAGCAATTTGCTTGACCTAGCCCCGGCAGGAGCAGAGGATGGGTTCATCTACCCACCATCTGTCATGCTGCATTTGGAAGTTAATGAGGTAAATACTATATAGAAGTTGAGCTAAGTCTGAGCCCACTCTCCCCAAGGAATGAGGTGATATAAGGGAGAGGGTGTCCTAAGTGTTGGGGACAAACGTTGGCACTTCTGTTCCTGCTATATCCATAAATATCTCCTTGTCAGAAAGAGACAGAGATCGAGAGATAGAGACCAAGAGCAAAAGAGAATGCTAACATCCAGCCTGGGCTAGCTGCAAGCACGGGATTGTGAATGCATTTGTAGATCTGAGGACAATGATGGTCAACCTAGACTAGATATGCAGAAAGGTCACCTGGTCACAAAAGAGAGAACTATCTGACCAATGACCAAACTGGCTTAAAATGCTGTAAGACAGACAGTTGCACTTGTTGCCAGGCAACACTAAGGCTTGTGAATATAATGTGTGTATAGTTTGGATTTAAGCTCATGTTTATATATATTGTTGCACTTGTTAACTGTTATTCCATATTTTCTGCTTTCTATTTTTTTATTTGGATGTTGATGATTGTGTTATGTATGTGTTGTGCATGTACAATTCATCTGTGCATTTTTAATGCTGCTTTGTGCTTATTTGCTTATGCACAGAATGTACACATGCATCATTGCTATGTGTGCATGTGATATGCTCTGCATGTAATTTAGACATCTTGTCATTGAAGGAACCTGTCAGACAAAGCTTCACATTGTGCTATTTGTTGCCTATAAGGTTAATGTGGATATGATATAAACAATACTGTGGGATGATTGTCTGTGATGATGGCATCATTTTCTCTGGTGTATTTAATGTTTGTGCTTACGCTGCTCAGGATGTATATTGGGGGCAGGAGGGAAAGGGGTGTACCCAGTGCTTCCACATCACAGTAATTCATCACTATAGGGACCCAAAGGCTCTAGTAATTTGCCCAGAGGGAGACAGATGAAATATACCTTGTGAAACCCTGGGAAGTATGGCTGCCCTGATTCTTTTTAAGAGAGAGAGACAGAAAGAAAGAGAGAGAGAGAGAGACCAACAGAGACAGAGACAGAAAGAGAGGGAGACAGAAAGGGAAACAGAGAAACAGAAAGAGAGACACAGAGATGGAGAGAGACAGACAGGCAGAGAGATTAAAGCCAGGGAGACTGTATAGCCTCAAGTGGGTTCTGGGGCAGGAAGCAGCATGTGCATCCAGCTTTGGCTTTCATATTCTTTCTTAGTTCTGCAGCCCTTGGGACTTGGAATGTGAGCTCCTTAAGAGAGTGGTATGCTAGTAAATCACCTGGCACATAGTTGTTCTTTGTCTGGACTCATGATTTCATTAGTTTAGGGCATACCCAGTGAGGAACATCCTCCACCAATACAGATTCACACCTTATCTGAAATGTAGGATCAGGAGAGAAACGAGAAGTGAAGTGGTTTAACCTCATACAGTTAGTAGGTGTCAAAGGTAGGATTTGAACCCAAGTCTTCCTGACTCCAAGGCTAGCTTTGTATCCACGAGGCCATTTTGCCTCTTTGTACATAGTAGGCAGTTAATAAATACTTATTGTTTGGTTGCTTGATTAATCACTGTCAGGATGATGTTGCCCTTGGTTTCAGTAGATCAGAGGGTCAAACTTGTTGCCCAAGATGAGGCCAGCAAAACTCTCAAGTGCAGAGAACTAGATAAAAATGTAATTGGGAAATATTTAACAAAACAAATAAAAAAAAACACAAAATGATGTTAAATTGTGGTTTTCTAAGTCAATATGTAGGATAGCTAAGTGGTGCAGTAGATGGAGCACTGATTCTGGAGTCAGGAAGATCTGAGTTCAAATCCAGCCTTAGATACTTGCTAGCTGTATGACCCTGGGCAAGTCATTTAACCCTATTTGCCTCAGTTTCCTCATCTGTAAAATGAGTTGGAGAAAGAAATGGCAAATCACTCTAGTATCTTGGCCAAGAAAACCCCAAGTGGGGTCACAGAGAATCAGACATGACTGAAAGGACTGAATAACAAAGAGTCAATATGTGACCCACAGGTATCATTTCTATTAGGGTTTGACACCACTAATGTAGACCATAGTAGTCAGGACTGCAGCTGCAGTGGTCTCCACTGCCATGGCCTAAAACTTGATGAGCTAGTGACTGAGACTGCCAGAGACCCACATTGTGGAGACAAGTTACATCTGAACACAGGTAGAGACTAGAAAACAAGAAGGGACTGTCATAAGTTCTAAAACTGGAAGCTATATTCTGACTCCTGAGCTAGAAGCAGAAGATTCATGTCTCTTTTTCCCTGTTTATCTTTGTTAGAGTCCATGATCTGGAGAAGGGGTTTCAAAACTCAGAAATACTTTTTCCTTATTATTTTCTATGAACTATGGGGGCAGGTGGTTCAGGAATTTCCCCCTACCACACCTAAAGATCTGGGAGGGCAAGTGCAAAAGGGTTTAGAAGATGACAGGAAATCGGTAATTCCCTACAGGAGCACACTGTATATTTCCTTTCATTTTTGCTATTTGATTAAACTACGTGAACTGAATCCTATGCATGTGATTGGAGTTGTGACCTGAGAGAGGAGAGCCTGGAAAGATGAGATGGGGACTCTAAAAGGATAAGTAGTTCTAAAATATGGTCTGCATAAACTACAGATTGTATATTTTAATAGTTTGATCAATATTTCATTTTATTCTCCTAGTTTAATTCCAGACCTGGTCAATGCCACCACTTGAAGCTGCATGTTGACCATGTGAAGAGTAATATCTGATGCATCTACAGGATGAATACCATCTTATGGGGGAGGCTAGGTGGTGCAATGGGTAGAGTACTGTTCTTGGAGTCAGGAAGACTCATCTTCCTTAGTTCAAATCTGGCCTCAGACTCTTACTAGCTGTGTGACCCTGGTCAAGTCACTTAACTCTATTGGCCTCAGTTTCTAATCTGCAAAATGACCTGGAGAAGGAAATGGCAAACCACTCCAGTTTCTCTGCCAAGAAACCTCCAAATGGGATCACGAGTCAAACACAACTGAACAATAACAACAACAACCATCTGATGGACAGTGGAGAGACTAAAAACTTTTAAGGTTATCCCATGCATAGATTGTAATTTGTCCTTTGTTCTTGAAGAGGACCAATGACATCAAAAAGGTGATGTCTTGACTTGCAAGTGAATTTTATTTCAGTGAGGCAGGGCTGTGCAAAGTCACCAGCCTCACTCTCTCCTCCAGAGCCATCTATAGATCAGGACGACTAGAGATGCGCTGCCCCCCTCCATTCATAAAGAGACTCCAATAAGACCCTTGGGGATGGTGACTAGTAGAGCACCACATTGTGAGAAATTCAGATGTTACACATTTCTTGCTGGAGAATTAATATAGTGACATATTGTCATTCTATAGTCTTAAACAAAATAGCAATTACTGTTACTATTTTACAGATGAGGTAATTGAAGTTTGTAGAAGGTCACAAGGTCGCAGACCTAGTAAGTAGCAGAGACAGGACATGAACCCAGATCCAACGCTCCTGACACTGTATCAAGCTGCCATCCAGTCACCTCCAAGTTCTCACGGACATTGATGCCATCACCCTAGAGAAAGCCCATGAGAAGAGGGGCGGACAGACGGGGAAGACAAAAGGAGAGAGGAGGAAGTGTGACTGTCCCATTTTCCTGGTATATCTAGGCTATGGCCTCTGGGAAATAAGCGCTTCCCAGTTTAGCAACATCAAATTTCAAGCTGATGAGTTCCTGGGGCCCGGGCCCGGCAGCAAAAGGCAACAGGGAGAGAAGCTGGGCTTGCTTCATTAGAATGCAGCAGGTGTGGCCACCCTGCACTTGGGATGTTGGGCACCGTTTCCAGGAGGCTAAAAATAGACTGTGTCAATTGCACTGCCTCTCTCTATCAGGAGGCAGGAGTCACCTCTAAAACTGATTCAGAGCATTGGCAATGCTTGCAGATGAGACTGACCCCGATATCCATTCGATTATTTAAATGTTTTTAAAAGGAAAAAAGAATGTCCTCATTGTTCTGATCTGTCAAGGTCACAGGCACCTGGAAGACCTGTTCAACTCTTTTTTTTTTTTTTTTTTGCAAATATCCCAGTCCTCGACCACAAGGATTTCTGTCCCTCTGTAGGATTTTTAGTTTTCCCTGCTTTTCTCCCATTTCTCCATCTGCCTCTCTTACAAGACAAGATGACGAGAAAGAGAGAGACAGACAAACAGACAGACAGAGAGACAGAGAGACAGAGACAGAGAGACAGAGACAGAGAGGGAGAAAAACAAAGTGATGAGGTGCTTGCCCTGTAACCTAGGGAGGAATTTGCCTTTTGAGCACTTTTCCAGGCAAGAAGAGCAGACAGAAGCCCTGAAAACTCTGCCCAGTGATTCTGACATCTTGGGATTCAACTTTGTAAAGGTTGTCACACACATCAGATCATAGCTCCCCTCGGGAAAGTGTCCTGGTAACAGGGATGTGCTGGAGCCAGCTACACTGCCCCTGGAGAGCCAATGGTTAAATTTTCAGTGTGAGCATTTACCGAAAATCAGGGCTGATTTGTTGTTTTGTTGGTTTTCTAAATTTAAGGAACTGATGGAGAAAATGTTTATATGCAGATTAAAATTAAAACTGTCCTGCATGTAAGCATGTGTGTGTATATATGTGTATTTGTGCATATATTCATATACACACATATATAGATAGAAATATAGAGATAGATGCATAGATATAGGTATCATTTTTCAGTTGTATCCAACTCTTTATGACCACATTTGAGGTTTTCTTGGCAAACCTAGTTTACCATTTCCTTTTCCAGCTCATTTTATGGATAGAGAAACTAAGGCAAACAGGATTAGGTGACTTGCCAGGATCATTTAGCTAGTAAGTGTCTAAGTGTCTAAGGCCAGGAAGATGAGTCTGCCTGATTCCAGACCCAGTGCTCTATCCACTGGGCCACCTAGCTGTCCCAGATATAAATACACATATAGATATATTTCCCCCTCCAGAGAGCTCATTGTTAAACATTTACTAGCACACCACTACAGGGAAGAAAAATATCCTTAGTTCCATTTATATGCCAGTTTATGGTTTACAAAGTGCTTTGCTTCTCTAACATTTGGGTCCCTTGTTACAATCACAATAACTCTATGAAGCAGGTAAAGGAAGTATTGTTATTGCTTTACAGATGAGAAAATGGATTATGAAAGAAATTAAGTGATTTGACCGACTTTGCACACCCAGCATAGAGCCAGAATCCATTTTCAGGCCTGGTGTTCTTTCCAATTCCCCTTGTGCAAATTTTACCATCATTTCCCCGTTAGAGTATAAGCTCCCTGTAAGTAGGGGTTGTTTCATTTATCACTTTTGTATTCCCATTGCCTAGCACATACTAGGAGCTTAATAAATGTTTGCTGATTGATTGGCCTCTTGACTAATAATCATTCATATTTGTGTGGCAGTTAATAAAATACTTGCTTCACAATCACCCTACAAGGTAGGCAATTCCAGTGCTACTCCCATTTTATAAAGCCAGCTGGTATTCAAAGTGGTTATGTAAGTTGTCCCAAGTCACACATCCAGGATAGAACAAAGCCAAGACTAGAACACTGGCTTCTTGGGTCCAACGCCACTATGACACACTGCCTTGGACGGTGCATGATGCCTTCCACAGAGCTGATTCTTCCCCTTTTAGATCCCACAAGTCTGAAAACAGTGACCTCAAGCACACCTTTATTGGATATATAGACAGCAGAATAAAAACAGATAATCTAAAGAGATTCTGGGAACGGAGTGGTCAGGGTAGCCCTTCAACAGGGAGCAATAGAGCCTCTGCTTGGTGACCTGTGGGTAATCTGTATTTAGTGTAAACAGAATTGGCCTTTTGGTCAGAAAACCTGGGCTCTAAATCCTGGCTCTGACAATTACTAGTCATATGGCATTGGGAAAGTAGTTTAACATTTTGGGGCCTTAGTTTCCCTATTTGTAAATTGTGAGTACAAAAATATGGATACAGAAACTAAAACTACTCCACAGCAATGTTATAAGAATCAAATGAGAGAATATAAGTACAGTGTTTTGCAAATCTTAAAGTATTAGATAGATAGAGAGAGTGAGAGATAGGCAGGCATATGTATCAGATTATTACTATCATTACTATTATTATATGCTTCCAGGGAAAATGGAGGGAGTAAAATGGGTCTGATTCCTGGAAACTCTGCCTAGTGTATCCTAGGCATTTCATTAATTTGCTGGGTAAAAGTCATTTAACTATTGAAAATGAGGGAGGGGGAATAAGTATTTATATGGTACCTAATATGTGCTAGGCATTCTTCTAAATGCTTTACAAATATTATTTGATTAAAGCCTCGAATCAACCCAGGGAGGTAAGTGCTACTATTATCCCCATTTTACAGTTGAGGAAACTAAGGCAAACAGAGGTTAAATGATTTGCCCATGGTCACACAGCTAGTGAGTGTCTGAGGCTGGATTTGAACTCAGGTCTTCTTTGACTCCAAGGCCTGGTGCTCTATCCACTGTGCCACCTAGCTACCACTTCTCAGGAAGAAGGGATAGGTTCTGTCTACAAGGTGACAGTAGACAGCTCAGATCAATGGTCCCTCTGCCTCCTCCACCCTCTCTCCAAATGCGCCAGACTTCTCTTTGACCCCCTGATCTATGGCATTAAAAATAAAACTACCCCTAATACAGCCCTAGTGGTGTAAATAATGGGCCTCCCAAGATTAAGTATTTTAAAAAGAACCTCATTATCCATTGTTAAACGAAAAACAAATTCTGACTTTCTCTATGCTTTCCACCTTCCCGCCCCACCCCATCCCCATACACAGTCATACTACTTTTATGATCCCCTTATGTGATGGACAGAACACAGTATTTGAAATCAGAAGACCTAACTTCAAACCCTGCCTCCATGCTCACTACCTTCATTTGAATTCTTTGAAACTCAGTTTATTTATCTGTAAAATGAAGAGGCTGGATCAATTCTAAAGTACATGCCCAGGCAGTAGTATACCAATATAAACATCTCTGAAGTGATCAGGACCCATTTGACAGGTGGGGAAACTGAAGTCAAGAGAGGTAGATATGGTATTCAAGGTCAAAGATCAAGGTCATCTGTGGAGCTAACTGGCATCAAGAAACAAGCAAACCAACTAAGGGAGGAAGAGATAGGAGGGAGGGTAAGGAGGGAAAAGAGGAAGAAAGAAGAATGCAGGTAAAGCAGTGGAAGAGGGGAGGGTAGGAGCAACGGGTAGACAAGGAGGGACAGGGAAGGGAGGAGGAAAGGGGAGGAGGAGGGCAGAGGAAAGGAAGCCTGTTCACTGCACCAAGCTGATTGAAGCCAACACGAGCCAATGAGTCTATAAATGGCTCCTGCTGGCACTAGCCCAAGATGTAAAAATGATTTCCCTGAGAACAAGAGGCCCTGCCAACAGAGACAAAAAACATTCCTCCTTCTCCAAATGTCAAAAGAGCTTTTTTCTAAACCAATCATCACATCCCCAGAAGAAGCCAAACTGAGAGCAGGGTGACCAAGGCAAAAGAACAGCGACCAGCCTGGGAGTTAGGAAGGCACGAGCCGAGTACCGGCTTCTCCACAGATTAGCTGGATGACCTTGAACAAAGCATTAGTCAGGTTCTCTGGAAAACAGTGGGCTCAACAAGGGAAGTGATAGTCAGACCATAGCTGAAATATTACATTGGGTTTGGAGGACCACGTTTTAGAAAGGACATAGATAAGTTAGAAGATGACATCCGTGTCTAGGTCTGTGGCTCACCGAATAGCATCCTTTGCCCTACTATATACAAGCCTTGTGCTAGCTGCAGAGGATAGAGAGACCAAAAGAATTCCTACCCTCAAGGAGCTTGTAGTCTAATTATGTTTTATATATGTCATATTAACTATTTATATGTCATATTATCTTAAATATAATATTAATTATGCTGTTTTGTGTATATGATATTAATTATGTTATACATCATATTATTTATATGCTAAGTTATTTATGTTATAATTATGTTATCTATTACATTAACTATTTATATGTTATTTTATTTATATATATTGTGTTATATATCATATTATTTCTATTTTTATATTACTTATTAATATATTGCACTCATTGCATCATATTAATTATTTATACACATTATATTGGATGTTATTATATATGTTATATTAATATTGTCACATGTTAGTTATATATGGTTATATATTGCTTATATGTTATATTCTCCCAATAGACTATAAGCTCTTTGAGGGCAGGAGTTCTTTCTTTCTTTCTATCCTCTTTCCCTAGGACAAGGCTTTGCATATAAGTAGATATACAGTAATTTGGAGGTGGGGAATATTAACTACCAGAGGGATCAGGCAAGGCCTTGTGTAGGAAGTGCCACCTGAGCTGAACCTTGAGCAAAGCTAGAGATTCCAAGTGGCAAAGTGGAGGAAGGAGAACACCTCAGGCATGGGGAGAGGCTATGGAAAGACATGGAGGTCGTATGTCCAGTGTTGGGAAAAGCAAACAGAACAGACTTGACTGAGGAGTCAGAATTCGAACCTAGATCTTCCAGTTCCAAGTTCTATTGTTTTCCCACTAGATCCCACTGCCTCCTTTGCTGTATACTATCAGGCCAAAGTGATTTTTCAGGTTTACATTTCTGCAGTGTCCAAGGACACCTTCAAATAGCCAGATGCCTGTCCTATTCTACCTCAATGGGGAACACCTGCCTCAGATCAAAGGGGTATTGCACCCACACTGCATTCCCTTTCAGTAATTGCTGGGAAAGAACTTATTCTATTTGTTGGGCCTGACCTATTTTTTAAAATAAACTGGAGCTGTTTTCCAGCTATTAGTCACTTTTCTTCCAAGTCTCCACATATTAAATTCCCTTCTTATATCTTCTGATATTTTGTCGGAGAGAAATGTCAGGTTAATTGGATATTTGGCTCCTGGTTCTTCCTCCTTAATGGGCTTAAAGAGCAAACTTCCCCATGTTCTTGTCTGTCCCTCCCTTTTTCCACTCCCTTCTACTCTCCCAAAGGCAGGAGACGCCTCTTTTCTCACTAGGGACTTAGGAAAGGTTATAAAATGCCCTGGTGTTTTTCATCTTCCCTTGATATACAGACGTACAGAATGATCCAGATGTTTTCTCCCATCCCCACTCTGCTAAAAATCCCCCCCTCTCCTCTCTCCTCTCTCTCTCTCTCTCTCTCTCTCTCTCTCTCTCTCTCTCTCTCTCCTTTGAACCTTGAAAGCATTTTTCATCTGCTTTTTGAGTTTCTGAAATGTTACCACTTTAAGACTCTTGGGGCATGGGTCCTCTTCTGTGCTCTCATATAGCTTCATAATTCATCACACAGTTTAGCACTTGCTTAGAAAGACACTCATAGACCCAGAGGATGGAAGAGCTGGAAGGACTTTATGCATCCTCTAGATATATATATATATATATATATGTATATATGTATTTTTGTGTGTGTGTATATATATATAAAATCAGTATTGGTATTATTGTCATAGTTACATATCATTATATATAGTTCTATATATAGTTTTATATATTATATATGCTTTTAACTAATTTATTTACTTTAGTTTTCAATATTCACTTCCATAAGCTTTTGAGTTTTAAATTTTCTCCCCCTCCCTTTTTGCTCCCTCCCCAAGACGGCGTGCACTCTGATATAGGCTTTACATATACATTCCTATTAAACATATTTTCATATTAGTCATGTTGTAAAGAAGAATTATAACCAATAAGAGGAATCACAAGAAAGAAGAAACAAAAGAAAACAGAAGAAAAAAGGAGCTAATAGTATGCTTCAATCTGCATTCAGACTCCATAGTTCTTTCTCTGGATTTGGATAGCATTTTCCATTATGAGACTTTTGGAGATGTCTTAGATCCTTACATTGCTGAAAAGAGGTAAGTCTATCAAAGTTAGTCATCATACAATGTGGCTGTTACTGTGTACAATGTTCTCCTGGTTCTGATCACTTCACGGAGCATCAGTCCATACAAGTCTTTCCAAGTTTTTCTGAAGTCTGCTTGCTCATCATTTCTTATAGCACAATAGTATTCCATTACATTCAGATACCACAACTTGTTCAGCCATTCCCCAATTGATAAGCATCCCCTCAATTTCCAATTCTTTGTCACCACAGAAAGAGCTGCTACAAATATTTTTGTACATGTGGATCCTTTTTCCATTTTTATGGTCTCTTTGGAATACAGCCCTAGACGTACTATTGCTGGATCAAAGGGTACGCACATTTTTATAGCCCTTTGGGCATAGTTCCAAATTGCTCTCCAAAATGGTTGGATCAGTTTACAACTCCACCAACAATGCATTAGTGTTCCAATTTTCCCACATCTTCTCCAACATTTATCATTTTCCTGTTTTGTCATGTTAGCCAATCTGATAAATGTGATGTGGTACCTCAAAGTCGTTTTGATTAGCATTTCTCTAATAGTGATTTAGAACATTTTTTCATATGACCATAGATAGCTTTATTTCCTCATCTGAAAACTGCCTGTTCTATATATGGTTTTATATATATTTATTTATTTCCCTCATTCATTTTATAGGCGATGAGATTGTGGCCCTGACCACTAACTGCTTCAAATATTTGTGTCTGGTCTAGACTATAAACCCCTTGAAGACAGGCTCTATATCTTATACTTTCTATTTCTCAAAATGTCTAACATAGGCTCTTTCTGGCATGTAGTTAGTGTATGTATAGTTGTATCTTTTAACTTTTCCTTTGCACACATGAGGTGGTGTAGTGAATAAAGTGCTGGGCCTGAAGTCAGGTAAACTTATCTTCCTAAGTTCAAATCTGGCTCAAACACTTACTAGCTGTGTGATCCTGGGCAAGTCACTTAACTCTCTTTGCCTCAGTTTCCCCATCAGTAAAATAAACTGGAGAAGGAAATAGCAAAATCACTCTACTATCTTTGCCAGGAAAATCCCAAATGTGATCGTGAAAAATTGGACTTGACAGAGAACAACTCAATGACTTACACATATAATATACCTATATATTATAACCTACTTATTTCTATTTTATTTGTCCTTTTTTTAGTGTCCCCATTTCAACAAATTTCTAGTCATTAAAAATTAATAATAGTAAAAGGAAAGGTCCTGAGCCTATGTGTTCATTGGTACAAAATAGTAACTCCCATTTAAGTTTACAAAGCTGCCCTTTACCATTCTCCCCCTATTCCCCAAATTTCCTGGCACAAAGATTTTGTTTACATCAAGATGAAATGTGTCTCTACAATCCCTGCTGCCTGGCATTCAGATTCTTACCGCAGGCTTTGATCGGTGAGCTTTCACATCTTCTACTCCTGGTTCCTAATCAAACATGCCACTTTCCAATCATCTCTATATCCTTCTCCCTCACTTTCCAACTCTAGCTGTTTGTGCTGTCTTCTGTTATTAGAACATAAGCTTCTTGATAACAGGGACTATCTTGCTTACTTGTATTTGTTCCTTCAGTAATGGAACATAGTAAGCACTTAATAAATGCTTATTCATTCATTCATTCATCTCATTGCTCCTAGTTCTGCCCCACTGGGACCAAATGAAAATGAGCTAGTCTCTTCCATTGTGACAACCTTTCAAGTACAAGAATCATAGAATTTTTAGAATTAGAAGTAACCTTATAATTCATCTAGTGTACTTCTATCATTTTACAAAAGAAACCATGGCCCAGAGAATGGACTCAATTTATCCATGATCAGACAGTTGGTAAGGGACAGATTCGGGATTCAAATGCAGATCTTCCAACTCCAAATCATTACTTCATGTTGCCTATTGTGCCATCTCTCTTCCCTGGAATCCTATTTTTTCTGACTCTCGGCCCAAAGCTATCTTTTTTTTGGGGGGGGGAAACAAGGCAATTGGGGTTAAGTGACTTGCCCAGGGTCACACAGCTGGTAAGTATCAAGTGTCTGAAGCCAGATTTGAACTCAGGTCCTCCTGACTCCAGGGCTAGTGCTCTGTCTACTGTACTACCTGGCTGCCCCTCCAATGCTCTTTCCAATTCTCATTAAGACTCCATTTGAAAACCACCAGTGACTATAAACTTACTACCACTTTACATATTCCATTATTATTCAACTCTAATTATTAGAAAGTTTATTTTTTACTGCACAAAAGTCTACTTCCCTGTAACTTCCAGCCACTGGCCTTGGTCTAGCCCTCTGGCAATAAGAAGAATTAATTTAATCATGCTCCATAACAGAAAACCCTTTAAATACTTAAAGATAGTGGTGTTTGTCTCCCCCAAAGTTTTCTATTCTCTAGGCTAAACAACTCTGCTTCTTTCAATTAATCTTACTGTGATAATGTTTTCAGATTGCTCCCCATCTTAAAATAGGAAACAACAATTGACTGATGTGGAAGTCATTTTCAAGTCAGCTGTTCATGTACAGTCAGAACTTTGACTTGCTAGAGTAAAGATCAAAATTCCAAATCAGAAAAAATGAAAATGAGAAGAATTTGCCATTCAATTAAAAGAATTCGAACTCAACATTTGTAGTGAACTATTAAAGCTGAAAAATGGAAAATAAATAAAAGAACAGACATTAATATAAACATAACTATACATACAGGAAAACTCAAGTGGATGAAGAATGGTTTATTGTTCAGAACATGAAATGCAATAATTTAAATAGCACATAGAGTTGGTCTATCAAAGCAAAAAAGCAAGTCAACAAGCATTTATTAAGTGTTTATTACATGCCAGGCACTGTTCTAAGCACTTAGGAATACAAATATGAATAAAAAGAAAGATGCTTCCTGCCCTCCAGGAATTTACATTCTAATGAGAGAGAACCATGCAAAAAAAGCTGGGGGAGGAGGGAATTAGTAACCACAACAATGTTGAAGAACATATATCAATGAACAAAAACAGTGCATGAATGATAAATTGGGCCCAAAATTACACAGGAAGAGAAGAGCAGATTGTATTACATTTGAGAAATTATGGGGTGTTTTTAATGGCCCATAAGTTTATACCTTGAACAAAGGTCAGTCTTTTTAACCCAACTATTCTTCTGGTAATGTTACACCAAAGTAATAACTGCCCCTGAACAGTTACAGATCATCCAAAAGGCAATGGAGAAAGGTGGATAGACTACAACACATCGCAAGTGAAGAATTATGCAAGAAAAGCAAGAATCAAAGATATTATCAAAGAAATATATAACTGGGAAAGGAAGTGGATTGGTTAAATAGCAATAGTGAGAGACAGACTGCCCACATGCTCCACAGTACACAACCAAGAGATTCTAAAGGAAGACTTTCCCGATGTTGGGTGAGGTCCCTGTGGAGACTTTATGAGAACATGGAATAGAACCACACAAAATGAGAAGACATGAATAGGCTGTGATCTGACACTTGGGAACAAATATCCACGTCAATGAGATGGCAAATTCAGGCTTCATTTTTCTCCCTAAGTCTTTTCTTATCTAATTTTAGTTTCTTCAATTGATCTTGTCCCAAGTACCTTCATCTGAATACTCTCTATGTTAATATTCCCCCAAAATATGGTACTCAAAACTGAATAGGATACTACAGATGTGGTCTAACCAGCAATATATAAGCATTGCTTCATCTCAACCAATAGCCTACAGTTTTGAGAGTTAATCTAACAAAGAGGAGGTAAAAAACATTTTTCAGCCCAGGATGTCTGACATGGTTGAAAAACAAGGAATGAATTCTGCAAATGTTAACTACATAGCAATTTAATATTTACAAAGCACTACACCCACAATAACTCTGTGAGGTGGCTAGTAGAATTCCTCTCCATATTTTCCAGATAAAGAAACTGAGGCAAGGAGGAAGTCATTAATTCGGCCAGGGTAACACAGGTAGTAAGTGGCAGCTCCAAAGATAGCCAGAACTCAAACTCAGTCCCTACATTATACCATGCTGCCTTTGCAAAAAACAAAAACTAATGCTGTAGGCTTGACAGGTGGCTTATTTCCCAATAGTGACTAGAAATGGTACAGAGCTCATTTAGACCCCACAAGGGCCAGGCAGAGATAATGAACTCCATTTAAAGAAATTACTTGGTGTCCATATGGGAAAATGGGTCAGCAGTTATAGAATTCTTTGGCTGAAAAGGCCCTCCAGATTTCATCTAGTTCATTCCCCTGTCTTCAACAGGTAGAGACTATAGAATGCTAAGAACAGAAGGGAACTTAACAATCAACCATTTAATCCAACTCTCTTATTTTACAAATAAGGAAATTGAAGCTTGTAGAGGGGTAGTGACTTACCCACTTCATTTCTCGTGTTACTTATTCGTATCACTCATAGACTGACTAATGTTTAATGGAATAACTAAAAGATTCATGAATACACCTTTGGACTCAATGAGCACTGTGTAACTTAGCCCTATCTTACAACCTGAGATGGTAGGAACAGCACTGAGATAATTTTAAGAGATAATAAGCAGGGGAATCCCAGAGCAAGACCCCAGGTGTTCCTTCTGAGATTGAACCAAGAAGTCTTTTTCCCTAAAGGAAATTGACTTCCTTTGTCTTTCTTCCTCAGGCAGCATGAGACAGAATTATCACAGAGTAGAGAAAGTAGCAGGAGTCTAGCAGGAAAAAATGGAGAACATAGTATTCAGTGTAGAGAAGAATGTTATAAGGAATCAGAAAAAAGAAAAAACCAAAGACTGTGTTTGGCTATGTAGCAACTCACTCAAGCCAAGCTTCACTTCAAACCCAGGTCCTCTTACTCCAAACCTTGTGTTCAATGTCCACTGCACTACACTGTCCCTTTTCTCTGCCATGTCACCCTTTTCAACATTATCATTACTGCCCATGCCACCTTTCTAGAGAAAGCCCCACAGCAAGCTGCCACCTCTTCCCTCTGACCAATTGCCCCGACTCATCTTCAATGCAAACAGCCTCTGCACGGTCCCGAGGGCAGAGGATCTCAAAACAAAGTCTAACAAAAATCGTAACAATAACAACTGAAGGTAGCGTTTACGTGGTGCTTTAAGGTTTGCACAATGTTGCACATTATCTCATTTAATCATAACTTGTTATCTCACTTGATCATAACTGCCAGTGACAATAATCAAGATGACAGGCTGGCCCAGGTCTGTATCCTGGGAGATAAACCTGCTCCAGGCACTTTACAAATCATAGCCTAACTCATCTGCATGATCAAGGAAACAAAGAGGAAATAACCCAGTAATTTTGAAACATAAATCCTTTGTCTTCTTCTTCTTTTTTCAAATCCCCAAAGCTCCCTCAATGCCCAGAACAAAGGGTTCTGTCAATTGTCTTGCCCCGACATCCTTTGCCCACGATCCCATAATTTTAAACTGGGACAAAAAATATAACACCCAGATTGAATATGGAATATGTCCAAACCTCATAATTTTACAGATGAGGAAGCTAGGGTCCAGAGACAAGAAGTGATAGGGCCTAAGGTCATCATGGTGAGGTATTGGCAGAGCTAGGAAAAGAACCACACTTTCATCAAACCAAACCTTTGGGAAAGACTCAATGATTATCTAGCTCTAACTTTTTTTTAGGCAATTTGGGTTAAGTGACTTGCCCAGGGTCACACAGCTAGTACGTGTCAAAGTGTTTGGTCTGAGGCAAGATTTGAATTCAGGTCCTCCTGACTCCAGGGCCGGTGCTCTATCCACTGCACCACCTAGCTGCCCCTTTAGCTCTAACATTCTTAACCTTTCTGTTATGGACCCCTCTGGTGGTCTGGTGAAACCTATGGGGACCTTGGAATAATGTTTTTTAAACAATTGAAGGAAATGCTAAATTTCAGTTAGAGGTTAGTGAAAATGAAGATGTAATTCTTCCCATCCAAATTCACAGATCCATTAGAAGTCTGTGGATCCCAGGTTAAGAACCCTTAATCTAACTCAGCCCCATCATTTTATAGATGAGGAAGCTGAGGCCAAGAAAGCTGAAGTCACTGACTCAAGATTATGTTGTGGTAAGTGGAACAGTTAGCCTTTGAACCAAGGTCTTTTAACCCTAGATTTGATATATCATATTGCCTGACCCACAAAGACAGAACCTAGACAGGCCCATCTCTTACCTATAACTTTATACATTAGTTAGTATTTGATTAAATAGTACATACTAAGTATTTTTCTCTCCAGGGCTTTATCACCTGCCCCTAGTAGTGTACTACTATACATGTATACTATGTACACTAGTATAAAATGAGAGGGTAAGGAGATCCTTCAAAAGGAAGCAGGAAAGATGCTGTCAATTGCTGATTCTTTCTCCAATCAGAACCTAGAAACAAAAGAGGTGTATATGCAGCTGGGATTCATGAGATACTGCCATGTTCTCCCTGGGGCAAACACCATAGCCCTGACCATAGACCTGTAGTAATAAGAACAAAACTCACATTTGCATAGGGTTTTAAGGTTTACAAAGTATCTTCCTTACAAGGACTTCTAATGCATAACTTACAATTTCAAGTACAATTTCATTATTTTCATAAGTCCTCTCCAGGACTCCTTATTCCCCGAGACACAACAATATTGAAATTAGGCCAATTAATAACCTTACAATGGCCTCTAAGTGTCCAAGTGAAAGGAAAAATCAAACTAGGCAGCAAATTATCATTGTCTTGTTTTAAGAAATTGCCACAGTCACCCCAACCTTTAGCAAGCACCACTCAACCAGTCAGTAGCCATCAACATTAAGGCAAGACCCTCCACATGGCAAAAAGATAATGGCTGGTTAGCAATTTTTAGCAATAAAGTATTTTTAATTAAGGTGTGTTCATTTTTTAAGACATAATAGTATGGCACACTTAATATGGTATAAAAATAACTTTTATATACACTAGGAAACAAAAATATTCATGTGACTCACTTTATTGCAATATTTGCTTTATCCCAGTCATCTAGACCCAAACCTGCAATATTTCTGAGGTATGCCTCTATCCACACTAGTAAGAGTGTAAAGCACCAAGATATGGAGATATATATATATATTATACAGTAGAAATATATATATATATGTCACCTTGGTCCAAATATAGGCCATATCCCTAAAATCCTTTGAAATGAAAAATTACACATTCATAAAGTTTTAAAATCTCAATTATAGGACACACTCAGGTTTTAGAGAAGTCAGATTTAGAGGCACAGAGCTATTGGGCCAATATATGCATATATATGTATAAACATAATATGTATTTACATAAATACATACAAATATTATGAAATGGGAGGGGGTCTTCCCCCACATGGAGGAGGCTGCAGGGCCGGCTTTTGGAATGGTAAGATAATGTGTAATGGAAGGCCTTCGGAGAGATCAGAAGCATACACAGGCATTCTCTAACTGGTTTGGCTTTGCTATCCACATGGTGGAGAGGAGTGTCTTTGCTTAGCTATAGACCCAGCAGTGGGGAACCTTCAAAATAACATTTGTCTATCCAGGGTCAGTCTCAGTTCAGACTCTTTCCTCTTGCTGATGTGGGAAAAGAAGAAGCTGCTAAGGGTCTCCTGGTGGCCCAAGAGGTTAGGGATCTTTCTTCTCTGGAGGCAAGATAAAGCCCAGAGCAGGAAGCTGGACTGTTGTTTCTGTCTCTGCTATGTCTAGTCTTTCCTGCTTCTAAATAAAGGAGATTGGAGACAGACATAACCTAGTGAGCCTATTTTTGCAGACAAATAGTTCAGCATTGAGGCTCTGAAGAACAGTCTTCAGGACCCAACCCAACAACAGTCTGAGACTCAGATTCATCTAATCATTCCACTACATTTGGACATGAACTCGTTGGGGCCAATGCTATGTAGACATTGAGTTAAGTCTGAGCTTGCTCTCCTCAGAGAGTCTCCAGGCACTGGCAAGAAATGTTTGTACTTCTGTTCTTGCTCTACCTATGAAGCAATTACCCCCTTCATAAGGGGGTAAAAGAATAAGTGGAATAGGCCACTCATCACTGACAGTTAACAGTAGTGGTACTACATTGAAATGAGGGCATAAGCCAATAGAGCAAGACACCTCCAAACCCTCAAGGGTACCCCTAGAATACTAAGGAAGAGATAAAGTCTTCTTTATTCTGAAAGAATAAGTCCAAAGCCTTCACTACATACACATTCACATGTGTGTATATGTATCTTTATAGCTATAGATATATAGTTGTGTACTACATATATAATTACATATACAAGATGCATACATAAGGCAAGATAACGCCCATCACATACATGTGATACACCTACATAAAGAATACCTAGACATACACATATATATGCATGTGTGTATACATACATACATATATATATATAGTCACCCACAAATCCACATATGCACACACACTAGTTTTACTACATTAGGTTATTTTTATCTAGCAACACTGGAGTTCAGTAGTAATCCTTTCTACCTTTATCTATGATATTTTTCCTGAAAAAAAAAATGCTTAAAGTTAAGGGTTAACTTACAATTTTAACATCAATATGCCTCTATGTTATAACCCCTACCTTCACATACTTTAAAGAATCCTTTGGTTGGAAAGGGAGGAATTACTAAATTAATATTATACGTATGTTTGTTTCATGCTAAAGATGACACTTTGCTAATATCTGTAAAGAGGAGACAATTATGAACAAATTAATTAGTGTCAGTTTAAATTTCTATTATCAGCTAGACTCATTTGTTTCAATGCATTGACACCCCTTCAGTATACTAAAGTTATAACTGTTTGACAGTAACAGAGAATGTACTTGAATTTCCTAAGTACGTGTAAATTAAACAATATTACAATTGAGCACAATTCCCAGCTTTACTCTATCTTTTCACTGAATGATGGTACTCAAAAAGGCTTAGGATCTTCCTTAAACTAACAAATAATTTGCAATAGACTTATGAAAAGGAAGTAGATGATCTAGGTTGGAAATTAATAAATTTGCTAAGAACAGTTCCTTACTTGTGGTCTTTTTTGACTATTCCCTACTTACTAGTCTAGGCTGGCTTTTTATCTGAATCACATACTCCCTCCCACATACTACAGCAACAACAACTTTCATATACTGCTTTAAGGTTTGCAAAACACTACAAATATCATCTCATTGCTCACAACAACCCTGCAAGGTAGGTTTTATCATCCTCATTTTACAGATGAGAAAACTGAGGCAGACACAGGTTAAGTGACTTGCCCATGGACACATAAGCTAGTAAGTGTCTGAGGCAGGACTCTATGACCAGTACTCTATGCAGTGAAGTCACCTAGCTGCCTCCTTACCTAGACGATATGGTATAATCATACCCAGAGGCAACTAGATGGCTCAGTGGATAAAGCACTGGGCCAGGAGTCAGGAAGACCTGCGTTCAAATCTGACCTCAAACACTTACTAAATGTGTGACTTTGGGCAAGTCATTTAACTCCTGTTTTTGCCTTAATCTACTGAAGAAGGAAATGGTAAACCACTCCAGTATCTTTGCCAAGAAAACTCCATGGACAGCATTGGTGAGTCCACAGGGTCATGAAGAGTCAGACATGACCGAACAGAAGAGTCAGACATGATTGAACAACAGCAACATGTCCCCAATACCTCTCTACATGTGGATATGCAGGTAAACCACGACCATTGGATTTGTTACCAATTCTGCCACCAGTTTCCCATGTGAGTTTAGTCAAGTCCCACTCTGTTCTTCAGCTTTCCATCTAATTAAAATATCAGAGATTATGAGAGCTACAAGGGTATTTAGAGATTATTTATGCTAATCTCATCACTTTACAGACTAGGGAATTGAGGCTCAGAGAAACTGGGACCTGCCTAAGATCATAACAGCTCATAAATGGCAGAACCAGGATTTAGAGTCATATCTCCTAACTACCAGTGCAGTAGTCTTGCCATGAAAAGAAATGACCAACTATTTTTTAAGCATATTCTGTATGCCCAGTAGAGGGATACAAAGAAATATCAGACATAGTCGCTATACTCAAGCAGCTGCCTCTGGAAGCAGTGGGATATGCAGCACTAGAAGTCTTCAAACAGAGGCTGGGTAATCAACTGTCAGGAAGTTGTACAGTGGGACTCATCAATTAGTCCATCAACAAAGTTTTATGAAGCACCTACTCTGCATTCTCAAGGTCTCTCTGAGGAACTTTGAAATTGCCATGAGAGATGCTGGCATAGGACCACCCAGCATGGCATGCCTGCATCAAAGAAGGCACTGTGCTCTATGAACAAAGCAGAATTGCAGTAGCTAAAAAGAAATGTGAGATGCATGTATTTAGAGACATCTCCACCCAGGACTGTTCATGCCCTTCCTGTAGGCACATTCCAAGTTCGTATGGATCTGTTCAGCCTCAGTCTGATGCAATGTACTTTATTCATTTATTTATTTTTTGGCTAGGCAATGGGGTTAAGTGACTTGCCCAGGGTCACACAGCTAGTAAGTGTTATGTGTCTGAGGTCGAATTTGAACTCAGGTCCTCCTGAATCCAGGGCCAGTGCTCTATCCACTGCTCCACCTAGCTGCCCCTGATGCAATGTACTTTAACTCCAACATAGTGATGTCATTTTGGTCCTCTTCAGGAATGAAAGACAGGCTCAGATTCTTAAAATCTAGCTACTGCTCAGATTCCTTAAGAGCCTAGCCAATAGCTCACTAATGTTCAGACTCCTTAAGAGTCTGCCCAATATGATAGATGTTCTAATAAACCTTGTCTTTGGTTGAAAGAAGGCTCGGGTCAAATTCTTTAGGGAGGACCCGAATGTTGTGATTTTGGGGTCCCAGCACCCTTAAATCCATAAACCTCAACATTTTGGTGGCCCATATAGGGAAACTGCCTAACCCCAAGTTCTTCTCCAGCCAAGACTGGAAGGTATGTAAGTCACCCCCCCCCTTTCTTGCCCTGCAGTTGGGGTCATTCTCCAAACACCTAGGAAGGCTTGGAGGTGCTTTTTGGGCAGACATTTATGAGGCTGTCTCGAATTCAGCCTGACACTCTCAGGCTCTTGGCCCACTGGTTTGGTTCAAGGCCATGGACCTGGGTACACCTTCTGCAGCAAAGAGGATCCAGTAGCGTATGCCCAATTCTGTCAATTCTCTTGGCGCTAGGGAATTGGGAAAACTGCAGGTACTTTTTGGTTCCCTAAGGCTTACTTACTCCCTTCCCTCTACACCCCTGGGTTCTCCTTCATGGAGGTTACAGGGAAAAGTTAGAACCGCTAAAAACATCTTAGCAGATTCTGGAGGTTTTGTGATCTATCTTTAAGGAGTTTTGAAACACCTTACAACCCTGGTCACTCACTTCTCCCACCCCCTTCCCTTGAGTCAAGAGAGTATCTGTTAATCCCTCTCATAGGTGAAGAGAGTTTCACCCTTCCCCTCACCTTCGAATTTGCCTCCCTCACCTGGCAAAAGGAAGGAGGGAGGAGAGGCAGCAGCAACAGCATGGGCCCCCACTGGCAATGGCCTTGGGCCCTAGGGCAACCTTTGCCTGGAAGCTGTCACTCAGGTTCAGCACATCCTGCTCAAAGTAAAGAAGCTAGCCTCCAAACTTGGGTAAGCACACTCTTTTAAAGTCGTAGTTTTAACTGTTAATGATGAGATGTTGATTCTCTGTATAAAGTAATTTAGAAATGCATTTAACAAAACTGAAGTCACTTGATTGGTAATGGGTTTGTTTTAAGTTTCAAATTGGTGAATTTTCCATATCAGTTATGTCAAGCAACTTTTCATAATTTGGTTACCACTAAAATAATTCAGTTATTGTTGTTTATTGTTTTATTGTGTAAACTTGCCAAAAAGCTTGTTTGGGTTTCGTCTTGCTGAGAATTTGCAAGTATATGGAAATAATCTCTAATGATTGGCTTTTTACACCAGGACAAATTTAAGTTTGAGATGTAAATCCTGGAAAAGTTTTTCCTAAGCTATGATTAGTGAAACTTGCTGTGTGAGGTAAAAGCTTATGGGATTTTATTTTGAGTTGTCTGATGGATCATAATAATCCATCAATAATCAATAATCCACCATCTGAGAGAAATGCCACAAGCTATTCAGAGAGAATGTGATACTGGTGAGAAGTCAGCATATGGAAAAGCTGAGAGGACAATTTTAACCTCAGCCTAAGATGGGATCCTCCTGGCTCAGTTTCCCTATTATGTTCCTTTGAAAAGGAATGTTACCCACCTGGCTATTCCTCAGTCTGGCTATGAAATAGATTTGATACTGCAATTATCTGAATCCAAATAGAGCTAAGGATGTTTTATCCTGTCATATCTGGACCCTGCAGTCTTTTCTGTCAGATTTGTATTGTCCAGACTACAGACCATTCACCTACAGCTGGTAGCAAACAGCCAGTGTTGCCCCCCATCATTTCCTGAATGCAGCCTGTGCTCAGTTCCAGTCAACCTCCTCTTTGGGACCCCCTCAAGGCAGGGACAGCTCTACACCCCTTGCCAGCAGGAAGGAGTTTTAGAAGCTAAGACCTTTGCCCCTTACCCCAAAAGAATTTGGGTCCAATTTGTTTGAAGGGGGAATGATGAGGATGGGCTTTCGACCCCAGAAAGGAAAAACCCTGAACTTTCCCACATGGCCAAATCTCTGGCGGTCCCCTGAGGCTATAATTCCATCAACTGGCCTTTCATTGTGATTACACCCAATCTCCCAATTCTCTGTTACCCTTAACCTAGCCTAGCCCTCCATTATTTTACCTCTCTATGGCCACTTCCCATCCTTAATCCTAGCTAGGCTCCATTCTCCCTTGGCCATGTGGTCCAGGTCCCTGGCATTCTATTACCTCACAGTCCCTGCTACTTGCCCACTCCTAGATCTCTCCCACAGTCTTTCTGTATATAAGGTCCATCTTGTTTCCATCAAGGTGCTCAGATTCTTAAAATCTAGCCACTGCTCAGATTCCTTACGAACCTAGTCAATAGGTCAATAATGTTCAGACTCCTTAAGAGTCTGCCCAATATGAAGGATGTTCTAATAAACCTTGTCTTTGGCTGAAAAAAAAATGAAGGACAACAACCAACCACCTACACTGGGCTAGGCACTATAATAATCTTTGGAGATACAAAGATAATGAAATAATCTTTCATCTGAGAGTTTACATTCTATCACAGAGGCAACATTTACATATGAAAGTATATTCAAAATAAATACCAGGTAGTTAGAGAGAGAGGGCACTAGTATTTGTAGGTGGAGGGGTTGGGGTTAGAGATCAGAAAAGGCTTCATGTAAAAAGTGATTCTTGAACTGTGTCTTGAAGAGCTGGAGGGATTCTATGAGGCAGAGGTGAAGAGGGAGTGCATTCTGGGCATGGGGGACAGCCAGGACAAAAGCACAGACAGAAGATGTAGTATCATATGTGAAGAACAGAGAGAAGGCCAATTGGGACATACCATTGAGTAGAGCAATAGGGAGCCACTGGAGTTTATTGAGAAGAGGAGTGACGGCCACATCTACTCTTAAGGAAAATCTCTAGCAGCTATGCTAAGGATGAATTGGAGTGAGAAGAGACTTGAGGAAGGGCAACCAATTAGGAGGATGTTGCAATAATCCAGGTTAGAGATGATGAGGACCACCAGTTGGTTCAAGCTTCTGACACGATCATTCAACAGAATCTGCTGCCTCCAAAGTTACCAACAATGTCTTACTTGCCAAATTAAATAGTCTTTTCTCAACCCTTATCCTTGGTCTCTGAAACACTTGCCACCTTTAATCATCATCTCTTACTAGCTCCTTTCTCCTCTTTGGGTTTTCCTGACACAACTTTCATTCCCACCTGGCTCTCCTTCCTATCTGACTGCTCTCTGTCAGTCTCTTGATAGTTCATCAGCTGTATCACACCCACTAACTGCAGATGGACTGGGAAGTCTCTGTCTTGGGCCCTCTTCTCTTTTCTCTCTACACAATCTCACTTGATGATCTCAACACTCTTCTTATGTTTTCAATTATCATTTCTATGCAGATGACTCCCACATTCATGTATCCAGATTTAGTTTCTTTCCAAAAGTCCAGTCCCACATTACCACTTGCCTATTGGACATTTTGAAGTGGATGTCCTATTGACACATCAAACTCAGCATGTCCAAAATATTATCTTTCCCAATGAACACACCTGTCTCTTCTAAACTTCCCTATTTCTGTTGAGGGTACCACCACCCTTCTTGTCCCCCAGGTTCACAACCTCCACATCATGCTTGACTCCTCACTCCCTACATATCTAATCAGTTGCCAAATTTTCTTGTTTCTCACTTTTACATATACCCCTTCCTCTCTGCTCATGCCATAAGCTCCTTCTGGCCTTCTTCACCTGTTATCTAAACTATTGCAATAACCTCATAACTGGTTTCCCCAGATGAAGGCAGCCCCTACCAACCTATCTACCCACTGCAATCCACCTTTCCCACAACTACCAAAGTGATCTTGCTAAAGTTCAAATCTGACCACATCAGCAAATTTAATTGGCTGCCTATCGCCTCTAGGATAAAATGTAAACTTCTCTATTTGGCGTTTAAAACTGTTCATACCCTCATTCTATCCTACTTTTCCATTATATTATGCATTAATATTAATATTATTCATTATTCCACCTCTGTACATTCTATGATCAATACCTACTGGCCTTCTTGCTATTCTTCACACAAAATCTTCCCATCTCTGTTCATTTGCATTAACTCTCTCCACTAACTCCCCCTCACTCTCCCCATGCCTGGAGTAGTTTCCTTCCCCTTCCCTCTACTTCCTGGCATCTCTGGGGGGTTTTTAAAGACTCAGTTCAAGTGCCACCTTCTGCATGAGGCTTTTCTTGGTTCCCTCAATTGTTAGTGCCTCCCTCTACCTCCCCTCAAGGTTTCTGTGTATCTGTTATGAAGATACCTATTTGCACAGACTATATCTCTTCATTAGAATGTAAACTTGAAGATAGAAACTGTTTCATTTCTGTCTTTGTATCCCCAGCACTTAGAACACTACCTGGCACATCATAGGCACTAAACAAATGTTTGATTGGTTGATAGATTGCATGTTTCTAACATTCTATGACTGTGATTAGACAACAGAAGAACAAAAGGACTTCAAAGACAGATTTAACCCATTTTAACTTGGGTCTAGAGATGACTCTGCCCTTTGGCAAATGACTGTAGCCCCAGCAGGGGCTGACCAAAAGTCCAACTATCACATCAGGAGGACCAGGGCTCTGGTGTCTAGAATATTTCCCAGGTTAAGCACTAGGGTTCTGGGTGTAGGGAAGCAATGGGAGGGAGTTGGTAGAAAGGGGTGCATTGTTCCTCTCCTACCAGCATTTCCCAGTCCCACAGTTCCACTAAGCCATGCCACTGATAAAGATAGAAGTTATGGTGGTCACAGAGTGAGGGTGAAAATAAAATGAGAAGGGGAGCAAAACAAGGAGAAGCAGGCTATTCTGAGATCTCTTGTTTCCTACCTTACATTTTTCTCCCTTGCTTTCTCCTCTTCCTTTTCTCCCCTACCTTCATTACTCCTAAATCCTTAAAATACACTAAACTTTAATTTATCCACAAATGTAAAATCTACTATATAGGATCCTAAGATCATAGAAGCATAAAATGTTAGCTACAAGGGAACAAATCCTATCATTTTACAGAGAAAGACACTGAGACCAAGAGAAAAGATGGAACTTGTCCAAGTTGACACAGATAGCACAAAGCCAGTTCATCTCTAACTCTAAGGAGCTGATGTCCTCTGCTCTTAAATATGTATGCTCAGGAAATCCTAGAATCATGAGATCCAGTCTAGAGTCTGAAGGTGAATTTAATCCAACACCCTCAACTTATAAGTGACAGAAGGGACCCACCAATCTCTCAGCATTCTCTCTGAATCAGAATGGTAACTCTTGGCTAGCCCAGACAAAAGAAGCAAAAATTGATGCAAACTAATAATGAAAGCAGCCTTAGTAAAGTGTAAGGAGAGTGATTGATGGAACTGCTAGAAAAAAAATCATAAAATCTAGTCTAAAAACCAAAGAGAAGTAACTTTTGTACAATCAATTCCACTGCTCCCCTTCATCCACTGAGGAAGCAATGACTGTATCTCAATCTCTGTACATTTTCTGTAAATCCCAACTAGGCTTTTTCCCTCATGATGTTTTCTCCATAATTATCATTTTGGTACCAATTACCTAAGTCTTCCTCCTTCACAATCTTTGAACAATTTTCCTCTGACATTGTGGCTGACTCACAGAATCAGGTTAATAGAGCAGGAAGGGACCTCAGAAGTCATTTAATCTAACCTATACCTGAATGAGAATCCATTCAATAAGGCTGATAACAAATTGCCATCCAGGCTCCACTTGAAAACCTTCTGTGAGGAGGAACCCATTACTTCCTGAAGTAGCCAATTTCACATTTTTCATATAACTCTAATTATTAGGATATTTTCCCTTACATTAAACCTAAATCTGTCTCTCTAAAATTTTTACCCGTTTCTTCTAGTTCTGCTCTTTGGCCTTTAAAGGACAATTTCCCTTCCATGTAACAATTCTGCAAATATTTGAAGTCAGCTATAATGCCCCCCCAAATCTTCTCTTCTCCAGAATGAAACACCCTAGTTCTTTCAGTCAATTCTCATGTAACAATGTCTCCAATACTGGGCAACGTCTTCTTGCCACATTCTAGCTTATTAAAATAATTCCTAATATGTGTTCCAAACAAAACATAGTGCTCAGGATGTGGTCTAACCATGGCAAAGTACAGTAGAATGATCACTTTCTGTAGATAATACCATTCTTAATGCCCTCTAGGATTATTTTAGAGGTTTTACCTATCATGTCACATTGTTGACATAATGAGTTTGTAGTCTGCCAAGAGTCCCAATTCTTTTGTACATGAACAGTATTCTAGCCACACTTCCACATCCTGTACTTGTGGAGTTGATTTTTAAATCCAATTACAGAATTTTATATTTGCCCCTATTAAATTTTATCTTACTCGAGTCAACCGATCTTTCTGGACCTCTTCAGATCTTGGATCCTAATTCTGTTTTGCAATGTGCTAGTGATGTCAATGGGAGGTCACATGTGGACTTAGAAAACATTATTAATATTAACATTATCTAGGTTGCGTTGCATTTTTATTTATTTTGTTAAACATTTTCCAATTACATTTTAATCTGGTTCTAGTGGCACTAGAAGTTTTGTAGACTTGAGCAGCAAATCTGAAACTACTTTATTAGCTATCCTTCCTAAATTCTCTTCATCTTCAAATTTAATAAGTATACCATCTGTGCCACATTTTTAATAATATAATATATACCCACATTTTTAATAATATAATAATGTTAAACAACACAGCTAGAAAGAAGACTAGTCTCCTGGGGCAGCCTGCTAGAGACTTCCCTCAGAGTCAGCATTTGTCTTATACTGACTTCTCTTTGGATACAAGAATTCAGCCAATTCTGAACAATGGGTAGAAGATGAAGAGAAGGTATTTAAGTTCAATTCAAGGAAAAAATTTCTAACAATTGAAACTATCACAAAGCAAAATGAACTGCCCTAGAATGCAGTATGTTCCCCTTCACTGGAGGTCTTTAGGCGAAAGCTATATGACCATTGTCCTGAATGTTTTAGAAATGAGTCATATTCAAATAAGTTAGTTCCTTCTAACTTGAGGTTCTATGATTTTGTGAATTCATGTAATTGTGCTATCATGTAACATGCATCGTCAGCTGCCTTTTGGACATCTCAGACTGGATGGACCATAAACATATTTGACATTTGCACAATAATGCTCTCTTGTCTAATGAGGGCAGAATAAGAAAAAAAAATAGACAACATGCAACAGAAAAGATACAAATTGTGTATAAAGAGCTCCCTGCATGCATTCAGGGGTGCAAGATACTGGAATGAAAGTACAACTCAGGGATAGAGTTTATTAGGATATCCTTCCATTAAAATCTTGACTACTGGAAAGTTTTTCACCTTATTGGAACAGTAAAGAAAGAGATTATGAGAAGGCCTCTAGTGATATGTCTAACATCTTCAGAACCTGCCAGCACAAGAATTTTTCTGCCCTTATGATGTAACAGGAAGCATGCAGCATAGGTTCTTAGGTTTGGAGTTACAAGAGCCCATAACAGTCATCTCATCCAACCCCCTTGTTCTTCTGATAAAGGAACATGAACCCCAGACAATTTAAGTGGTTTGCACAGGGTCACACTAGTCATAAGTAGCTGAGTTTTGATTCACACCAAGAATTTGTGTCTCCGAATCCAATCTTTCCTCTATATCAACATTTCCCACACTTCCTAGAAAAACACTGACCTGAGGCATTCCAGACTCTTCTGTATCTGGAAATTATTGTGGAAAAAAAGTTTTCTCCCATTTTGCGAAAATTTCCAAAGAAAGGTAGTATGGTGTACTATGAATTGCATTTGACTTAGACACACAGTTCAAACACATTTGCTGCCTCATGACCTAGATTAAGTGACCTTCATCCGACCTCTCTGGATCTACTTTTTCATCTGAAAATGAGGTTGTAAGACTAGATTAATTCTAATGTACCATAAGCACAGCTAGGTAGTACAGTGGATAGAGTGTCAGGACTGGAGTCAGGAAAAGCTGAGTTCAAATTTGGCTTCAGACACCTACTAACTGTGTGACCCTGTGCCACCTTAACCTCTGCTTGTCATTGTTTCTTCATCTGTAAAATGGGGATAATAATACACCTACCTCCCAGGGTTGTGGTGAGGATCAAATGAGATAATAATTATAAATAAAGCACTTAGTACAGTACCTGGCATGTATTAATTGCTATATAAATATTAGCTATCACTATTATTATTATCATTACTATCTTTTGTCCTACTTATCTATACTAGCTTAAAGAGAACAGAGAAATATAATGGAAAGACATTAGACAGGAAATCAGCAGAAGTGGCTTCAAATTTCAGCTTTGTCACTTGTAACCTAACCTTTCTGATCTTCAGCTTCCTCACCTATACGGTGAAGAATAACTACCTCACTCAAGATTGTTGTGAGTCAAGTGCTTTTTTAAACTGGATAGAAACACTGAATAAATCTGAACTTAATGCAAATAGATCACCCAATATTCCATATACAGAGTTAGTATATGATGGAAATCTTATAGCTGGTGAACTAAAAAATCCCATTCCATGTGAAATAGGCAAAAACACTGGTAATGTTGAGAAGGATAAATCATCTTCATTGTCTCCTAGCTAGACAAAGGAAACAAAAATAAGGATGATATAGAACAGAATTCAGAGACAGCTTGGGAGAAAAAGAAAACACAAAGACTGAGAGGTGAATTCATGACAATCAGTTGCAAGAAAACATGGTAGCCAATTGATCCCCATTTCCTTTGAGCATGAAACAGAAAAAAAAATAGGCTGAAAGCATGATGTAGTAGAAAGGACATTGGGATCTGAATTAAATTTGTAGCTCCATTATTAATTAGCTTCATGTCCTTGGGAAAACCACTTAACTTCTCTGGTCAGTTTCCTGCAAAATGAGGGGATTGGACTAGATAAGCTCTAAGGTCCCTCCAATTTCAGTTATATTAATCTACAAACTTTTGTTTATAGGAGTCAAAAGATCTGGGTTCGATTTCCTGTTCTACTAAATAGCTAAGTGCCTTTAGGCAAACTATGTAACCTCTCCAAACTTTAGTTTTCTCATCTGTTAAGTTAGGGACTTGGACTAAATTATTCTAAGATTCCATCCAGTAATGACAATCTACACACTGTGTGTGAAGAAACTGACCTGAGAACTAAGGCGAAGCTACTTCTGAGTCATGAGAGAAACAAGATGGAGGAGTCAATATTTTCTCTGATCTCATGACTTCTCAAACCTCTCCAAAACAGAAATTATGTACCAGGGGCAGCTTGGTGGAGCAGTGGATAGAGGACCGGCCCTGGAGTCAGGAGGACTTGAGTTCAAATCCGGCCTCAGACACGTAACACTTACTAGCTGTGTGATCATGGGCAAGTCACTTAACCCTAATTGCCTCGAGCAAAAAAAAAAAAAGAAAAGAAAAGAAAAGAAATTGTGCACCAAAGATAAAGAAAGTTCAGCTGTCTCCATATTCCAGGATACTCAGAAATCAAAAGAAGGTTAAAAAAAAAACACAGGAACTGATGTTCACTGACCCTTAACTCACTTAGCATCCCTCTCCCACTTCCCACCCTACCAGTAGTGAGGCAGCACCAGCAGACCCAAGAACATAACACAGTCTTTATGAAAAATTCGCTCCTACAGTCATGTCCCCTTCCCTCTTTTCAGTGCTAGAAAGACCCCAACTACAGACTACAGAAGTTTGCTCAGGCCTTGACATCCAGCTTGGTCACAGCCCTTCAGGAACAAAAGGCTGCTGGTGGTGGTAACCTGGAAGCATTGGTGCTGTGAAGTTCTGAACTGCCAGTGCCAAGGAAAACAGGCTCTGAACTGCTAGTACTGGACCAGAAAACTGAGGAACAGAAGCAGTGGGATAGGTTACCATGTCACAACACTGTGCATGTGAGGAGGCTGTGCAGCACTCCACCAAGCCTGAAGGAAAGAGCACAGCACCTAGCTGGAGCCAGTTCTGACCATCCAAAAGTCATTTGAGGCAAAGACCTAGGCTGGTGAACTGTAATTGCCCAGTGTGGGAGGAGGCTGAAACACTTTGAGATCCATCTCCCCAGAAAAACAAAATCAGAGGTGAGGTATTCAGAAAGTGAGTGATAAGGAAAATGGAGGGAGGTGGGGGGCAGGGGGAGAGAGACTGAAAGTACCAAAGATTCCAGGAGGAAGAAAACTCAGAGACCTTGAACATAAACAGATAAATCAACAGGAGAAACAGTAGCAGCAGAAGGAAATATAGATGCCAGATCTATTAATGAGTTCAGACATCTATGAATAAATCCTGCAAAATAAGGGGAAATGATACAACACTTCATGAGAGAAAGGACCCTTTGGAATTTGAGAACATGGAACCAGAACATGCTATTCCTGAGTAGTTTAAAAGAGAAATGGAGATTATGAGAGCAGAATTTATGTCTTGCACAGCAAAAATGATGAATAGAATAGGAAAACTTAAATCCAGGACACACAGTGGCTAAATTTAACGATTCAATCCAGAAACAAGATCTGTAAGCCATTGGGGAAGAGTTTTTCAAATAGGAAGGGCATTTAAATACAACAAGACTATTCCACACCCACTAAAAAAAATAGGAAGGAATGGAATATTGTGTTCCAAAGAGCAATGGTGCTCAGCAAAAAAAAAAAAAAAGAAAGAAAGAAAGAGACAGAGATGAAAGCTCAATAATAAGGAAGAATTTGAAACATTTTTAGAAAGAAAGTACATCTTTATGCAATTTTATCTAGTAAATAAAATAATGGCCTTTTAAAAAATAAAAAGGAAAGAAAACCAGACCTGAAGAGAGTATTTGCCTCCCAAACATCCCGAACAACAGAAATGCAGGAGGAGTGAATAAATGAAGCAGGCAAGGATAGTAACAGAAACAAAATGAGAACAGAAAGGATGGTAAGAAACTTCTTTATAAATGTACACAAGGAAATAGGGGTGAAGGTGGAAATCTTGTAGAGTGACAGTGAAGAGATGGACAAAAGGCATTATGGACAAAACCTTATGATACTCTACCTTCAGATGAATCAACACTCTTTTGTATGGAGCTACATTACAACGTGGAAGATACATACAAAGGAGGAGAACTGGGACATAGAAAGGAGTGAGTGATGTTCAGAGCTAGCAATGAGGTGAAGGTGACTGCTGTCCCAGAAAAAGATGAGCTTAGAGGGGAATGTGTGAGGAGAAAGAGGGGGGAAAGATTGAAAAGGGTGGAGGCAGAAAGGAGGCTTTATTTTGGAGGTGGGAATGGAATTCACTGATGAATACTTTTATGAGGAGAGATAGTGGAGGGAGCTAAGAACCTCACACTGGATGAAGCCTAGGGGATTTGATGCTTGAAAAGTCTACTTGTCATAGTAAGAAGGGAGTTGGAACTCTTGGGTTCAGGCATCTGGAGGAGTGGGAGAGCATGGACACAAGAAGATTTCCAAGAAAATATAGAAAAAGAAAAAAAAGGTTAACAAGAAAGAGTATAGATCAGTGGCAGGCTACATAATTAGGAGTGTAGCAGGGGAGGGGCCCTACCATGGAGCAATGTTCTCCTGACACCTGCAATAACTGGCATTGTTCTGGAAATGAGGCACAATGGAAAAGAGGAGTCCATACAACACATCCTTCAAGACAGTGGCAGAAAATGTCTAGAGGGGAGAGAGTAGAATGGTTATCTTGTAAGCTTTGATTGCATAAAGAATACAAAGAAAGCAGAGGGACCACATAACTATAGGGGTCATGAATCAGAGAATAAAGAGAAGGTAGATAATGAAGAATAAAAAGAAATCCTTTTTGGAAAAGGGCACAAAAAATAAAATTTAAAAACTAATGAACAGAACTAGCTAAAGGGGAAGAGAGGAAGGGGAAATATCAGACAAGAAGTGGAGGAAGAGAGTCAGTAGGAACAGGACCACCTTTAAAAAAGATTAAAGTCACTGAAGGAACATAATACTATTTTGCAGCAGAAGAGGGAACTGAAACTGAAAAGCTGCACAGTCAACATCAATGCATCTAGAATAAGAAAGGAAGTGGTTGAATTGGAAAAAAAATCTTTGTATCAAACTTTTCTGGCAATAGTTTGATATCCAGATACATAAACAGTATGACTAACAGACATTCCCCTAATAGATAAATGGCCAGGGGATGTGAATAAACAGTTCTCGAAAGAAGAAATTCAAAGTATTCACAATATGAAAAAAATGCACTACATCACTAACAATAAGAGAAATGCACATCAAAATAACCCTGAGGTTTTTTCCTTGTACCCTTCAAATTAGCAAAAATGGCCCAAAAATGGCAATAGCCAATCTTGGAGAGGTTGTGGAAAGATAGGCACACTTACACATTGTTGATGGAGCTATGAAATGGTATGACCATTTTGGCAGGCAATTTGGAATTATGCAAATAAATTACCAAAAATGTCCATAACCTTTGCAACCTTTGCAGAGACTCCATAACTGAGTTTATATCCCAAGGCAGCCATTACATCCCCATATACTTTAAGAATATTTATAGCAGTACTTTTTATGATAGCTAAGAATTGGAAACAAAGTAGATAATCATCAATTGGGGAATGGCTAAACAAACTACAATACATGAATATGATAGAATATCACTGTGCTATAAGAAATGATGTGTGTGATGAATATGTAGAAATATGGCTATATATATACATATGGCTGAAATGATATGCAGTAAAAATGAACAGAGCCAAGAAAGCATCATATGCAGAAACTACAACAATATAAATAGAAAAAACAATGACATGCCAAAAATAAATACATAAATGAACAAAATTATAAGGTCTAGCAGACTCAAATCAATAGAAATGAGAAGACACCCCCAACCTACTCCTTTGTGGAGGTGGGAGGTTCACAGGTATTGCACATATTTTCAGACTTTTTCAATGTCAGTTGTGCTGACTTTTTTTTTCCTCTTAAAAAAAAACACACTATTTGTCATATGTCTCTGGGAGGAGGAGAAGAAGGGAATATATAGGATACTGTGGTGATATACAAACAAAATATCAATAAAATTATTTTTAAAAAGAACTAAGGCAGAGCTTTCTGATTTAACAGCTGTTTAAGGAGGTTACCCTGAGATTGTGGAAATTGCTCTTGACAAAAGGACGAATGTCTTCTGTAAGAGGATCATACAACCATCAGATTACAGAGCAGGGGAGGACTTTGGGGATCATGTTTTCAAACCATTTCATTTTATAACTAAAGAAACAAAGAGATGAAGTACCTTACCAAGGTCATACTTTGAATAATGGCTGGCATTCAAACCCAGGGCTTGTGACTCCAAATCCAGTGCAGTTTCCATAACAATCATGGTTTAGATGTTGCCAGCTAGAAGGCAAAGACATGGATGTGACCCATGAAGGTCCCTTTCACAGAAGGATTATATTCCCTCTACCAAAGATCACCATGTCTTTGATAATATAAAAGTATCAAACATACTTGCACTTTACACTAAAACAGTGTTTGTTTCCAACTACCTTGGTGGTTATATATTGTTGGACTGCCCAGTTTCTTTTTTCTTTTTTTGGACTTTTCTTCTGCTAATACAATAGGCACTATGGTATAAGGTGTAAAGAGTTTTCATCTCCTCACATCATATTGTGGAAAGAAGAGAAATTCAAATCCCCTCCTGGATGAAACTGGAGTGTTATGTTTGATAAATATCACCAAGTCTAGAGTTCTTTGAAAAATTGCATTTGCTATGAAAATGCCAGTAACCCTGCAACCCTGCGGAATCCATTAGGCAACTGTGACCAATGCTTGTGGTGAGAGAGAGAATGACCTTGAGCTCTGGTGTTTGTATGGGGAGATCATTACAATAGCAGAAAGTCGTTTACTTTCAACAGCCCTATGATGTTGGGACAATAAGTATTATTAAATTTGTTGACAGAGTGGACATTGGGGCTTGCAAAAGGTCAGCTCATAGAAAAGCCATAGTATATCATCAGTAAAATGGAAGTAGTCATATTTGTACTCCCTAGCTCACAGAATTTTGTGAAATATCACTTTGTAAACCTTAAAATACTATATAAATACAAGCTTTGTTGTTTAGTCATGTCTAGCTCTTCGTGACCACAATTGGGGTTTTCTTGGCAAAGATATTGGAGTGGTTTACCATTTCCTTCTCCAGCTCATTTTACAGATGAGGAAACTGAGACAAACAGGGTTAAGTGACTTGCTAGCAAGTATCTGAGGTCAGATTTTGAACTCAGGTCTTCCTGACTGTAAGCCTGGCACTCTATCCACTTCATCAACTAGCTGCCCCTAAATATGAGTTATCATTATTATTAACAATGCTAAAAAATAATGGATCAAGCACAAAGCAGCATGAGGATGTCCTGCCTCAGTCTGCTCCCATCAAGGAGGGTAAGCCCACACAGTTCAGTTCAAAGCAGCTGACCAAAGTATGCATTCCATTTTTAAATCTTTTCTGTTAGCTCATAAAACCATGCCTAGATCCTACATATTAGAGTACATTTAGATTCAATAGGAAAAGATCTGAACTATAATTCAGGAGACCTGCATTTGAGTCTGAGCTAAGCCATTAACTAGCTGTGTGATCTTGGACAAATCATTTCTTTGACATCTTTATAAGTGAAGGATTTAGAAGGAGATTTTCTAAAGCCTCATACTACTAGTCAGGCCAGGCATTTCTTAAGTATTAGAATAAGCTTGATCTCCCATTTTCTACATGCTGCTCTGTTTTTGTTTTTGCTTTTGTTTTTGTTTTGTTTTCTTTTTTACTAATAATGCTTTAATGTGTATGACTTAACTCCCAGCTAGATTATCAGTAACACAGAGCAGATCTCTTTCTTCTTTGTATGCCCTGGGGGCCCAGCATAGAACATAGCAGTCACTTGTTGATGATTATACCACAGGAGAATAGAATCCCCTTGACATGTTTTAAGAATTGTTACCCATTTTCTTCACTTTACCTGTTTCACTTGGTACCAGCCCCTTTCACCAAATTAGATTTATTTTTAGTCATAATTCCCAGGGTCAGCATAAAAATATTCAAAATGCTTCTAAATCTGATCTCCAAAGCAATTTTTTTGCTGAACCAGTTTTAAAACCCCCTGGAGGGGGTGAGGGGTTGGTTCTTTTTCTCCTTGATAAAGAATAGAGCAGCCATCAACAGCAAGAAAGCACCAGTCATTCACTGGGACTCGGGTAAAGCAAAGAACAGCTCAGAGGGGGCCATAAGCCCTCATAGTTCAGAATTGTGGATTGTGATTAATCCATTTATGTGTGATTCAAGTGAGGGCCCCACAGTAGGAGTCAATAATTGTCAGATCTTGAATAGGAGTATGAATAATCCAAAAGTATTCATTCATTCATTGTGTTACAGTTGCTGAAGCCCTTCTACTGTCAGATCTCTGGGCAGCTCTGCTCATATTCATCAGTTCTACTCAATTCTGCAAATAATGATTAAGTGCCTATCCTCTCCAGAGCTCTGTGCTAGGACAAGGGGAGGGGGCAAACAAAGTTTAAGCAAAACCACATTCCTTCGGTGCTTACAGTCTCCTCAACTTGAGTCTATGTTTGGTCAGGTGAGAGGACAGTATGGATTAGTGAAGAAATTGGCTTGAAGTCAGAGGACCAGCATCCCAATCCCTGTTCTGTTTGTGTGATTTTAGGCAAGTCCCTTAACAGCTCTGGGCTTTCCTTATCTAGCTACTCTTTAAGGTTTCTAACAGCTCTTAATTTGGGGGTCTTAGGTGGAAATGATAATTTACATAAAACCTTGAGGACCTGAGGCCTGGAAAGATTAATAATAACTCACATTTACATTCGAGAGAAGCAGGAGAGAGGAAAGCAGATTTGTGATTTCTACAGTGTAGGAAACTTATGTTGTAGAAAATCCCTCTACCAAGAATATCAGCAATTCCTTTGTAATTTAGAACCCCAGAGAGTTGTCCAGGGGCATTAAGTAATCAATTGACCTGCCTATCCAATCAGTCTTGTCAGAGATTGGACTTGAATCCAGGTCAACCAGACTCCCAAATCAGCACTTCTATCCACTATATTGAGCTGCTTTACATTTACATAGTAATTTTATTTTTACAAAGTACTTTTTTTACAACAATCCTGCAAGGTAGGTAGAAGCATTATTATCCCCATCTTGCAGATGTGGAAAAGTAGGCTCAAAGGGGTTTTAAGTGGCTTGCCCAAGGTCACATAGAGTGCCAGAGCCCGAGTTAGGACTCAGATACAGGTCAACTAATGTGCAATTCTAGTGCTCATTCAAGCTTGCCCAAAGTTACATAGGAAAGTCATATAAAATCTAATTTTCAGTCTATTGGCCAATGATCAGGCAAGGATTCTGCAATGAAGTTGTTGGTATTTTAATTCTTCAGTTTCTCCCTCCTTTCCTACCAGAGTTATATTTGGCTGTATCACTTACTAAATACTATTAATTCCCTTGATCCTTGAAATAACTCTGATAGGTGGGTTGTAAAAAAATATTATTCTTCCAATTTTACAAATGGAGAAACTAAAACTAGGAGACTGAGAGAGAGTAAGTTACCCAAGGTCACATAGAGCTAAGAATTCAAACCCAGGATTCCACACTCCAAGTCCCGTGTTCTACTATTTTAGAGTGGCCTTTCACCTCCCCCTCCCCGTTAATTCACTTTCTTTCCCTCCCACTCCTTCCAACTCTTCCTCTCTCTTCAGATTCTCCCCTACAGCTCCTCCTCCAGATCTATTTCCATTCACTCTAGTCACCTTTTAAAAACATTTTCGCAGACCCCACCCACTCCCAAGGAACTCACAACAAGCCATAGGAATTGCACTAGGAAATTTCTGCTTCAGATCCAACTCATTAGAAAGACAATTAAGTAACTCTTGGATGGTGACCAAGTAACCATCACGAGGTACCTAGATTGGTTCCATGCTTATAAGGAAGACAGTTTGTCACTAGCCAATAGAAGGTGGCAAGAACTGAACTCTCTGATTCGAATTCACTGGAGCTTGCTCTAGCCCTAGCTGCCCGTCAGCCCAACTACCCCTGGCACTGGGGTACACCAGCGATCTTGCTGGCTGTACGCAATAGATGCTGTTTTTATCCAAGTCTTAAGTAAAGCCTGCATGTGCTACTGTTGAGAAAGGCGCACAGGGTGGGGGGGGGGAGGGAGGGGGGGGGAGAGGGGGGATGTGAGGGAGGGGTCAGAGGGGAAGGGAGGGGAGAAGAGTGCGCGGGGAGGCAGTAAAAATAGCCAGGCTAAGGTGGGCTGTTGCTTTTGTGTTAGCTATCCAATGCAGACTGCGGAAATCGGAGCTGCTGTCGCCCTTTTCCAGCCAGACATTGCGCATCCAGGATGGGGAGGTGAAGAGAGTTTACATAGGAGCGGAAACTTTATTTTAAAAACAAAACGAGGAGAGGCGGGAAGGATGGTGGCAGTAGCTTCTGAGAATCTCTTTCTCAGGCATCCTGACGCTCCCCCCGCCCCTTCTCGTTGCGCACCGCTCTCCGCACCACCCCCTTCCGCCTTCTTTTGCCTCCCAGCAGCCTGTTGGAGGCTGGGTCCCGCTACGTGCCTGGCTGGCCCACACTTTACAGAGGTGCAGTCCTGGCCTCTGCGCTATTTTTAGAAACCTCTGCTACAAATGTCAAGAAGACAAGGATGGGCAAGCAGAAAGACTGAGCTTTAAAGGGCTAGTAACGGAGCCAACGCAGCTTTGCTTCCTTGGTGTATAAAACAGATGGCATACATGAAGGATCATCCCGACCATCTAGCAAGTGGAAGCATTTTGTAAATTAGTTATCTGAGGATTTAGGGGTTGAGGAGAAAGAAAAGGATCGGTATCCTAGAGTCTACCTTATACGGAGACCTTATTTCTGACAAATCTCACAGCTGCATTCATGCACCTCCCCCTACCTCCCACATTTCAGCCCCCGGAGCGTGTGTGTTCCAAGACTGACAATTCCCAGATACATGCTACTTCGGGTTATCTTTCAGGGAACAGGGTTTTGCGTCCCTTGCAGCCTCTTCGGAGAAATCGAGATGGGTGTTTTACGTGGGGTTGCTGCAGGTGTTAAGGAACGAGAGTTATAGGGATAAGAGGGAGAGATTAAGAAAT
Organism: Vombatus ursinus; assembly: GCF_900497805.2. Classification (NCBI taxonomy): domain Eukaryota; kingdom Metazoa; phylum Chordata; class Mammalia; order Diprotodontia; family Vombatidae; genus Vombatus; species Vombatus ursinus. The sequence continues at coordinate 6,161,586 of NW_020951209.1, forward strand.
AGTTCTCTCATTCTCTTCCCTGTCCCCACCCCTCCCGGTGCTTTTGGGTAGCAATATGTGAAATGTGCGGCAGCCCTACTGGATTACAGGCTTTTAATAGAGCCTGGAGTTTTCTCTACTTCTTTTTTCGTGCCGGCAAGTAAGTGGGCAGTCTCCACACTCATACCCCAAGCCCTCACCGACTTTCGTATGCCGCGCTTTTCTGGGAACCTAACCCCATTCATGACCACAGGTGCCCTAATGCCCCTTAACTCATTACAGTTGTAAAGACGTGAAGGTCAGTGACGCTCACCGCTCTAGCTAGGAGCTGCTTGTAGGGAGAAATCGCAGGCCGAGGGTTGGTTCATAAGAGAAGACTAGCACTCCGGGTCGACTTGAAGATAAAATTGAGGGAAGTGGGAGAGGAGGCGAGTGGGGGGAGGTGGGGCCTTAGTCAGGAACAAAGATAGAGCTGCATAGAAGCAGGGGACATCAGCCCCAGGCGTTTATGGAGTCAATAGCTGCAGTCACATACTTCCCTGCCCCCAAACTCCAGAGAACTGCAGGGGTGCTGTCCCTGGTACTGAATAAATCTCTAGTTATAACCAAACCAACCTCACGCTTACTTCCCGAGGCACTTAGACCAAACCAGGATTACAAATTTGTAATCCTCCCGGCTCAGACTCTGAATGAGAAGGACCTATCCGTGGTCCTGAAGTAGTACCCAGAGTACCTAGGACTCAGTTCCGGCCGCAGGACTGCTTGTGAGGATTTAAGAACCCAGAAGGGCTAAATCAAAAGATAGCTAGACTACTGCAAGCAGGGAGAAATTGACTACTTGATTTCTCATCCTGCCTTGCCTCCCCCCAAAAAACATATGCAGAGCCTAGAGTAAGAGAAGAGAAAGACCGGCAGCCAGAGAGCCGCAAAGCCAGAAACAAGAGGATGAAGAGCTTGCAGGCTAATGGTATAAGGGGGTGATGGGGGTGATATCTGCTTCTTTGCATTTTCAAGGGGGAGGGGAACTGGTACATGCACTCGCTTTCTCTTATCCCTCCTCCTACCCCCGACGAGAGAGAGAGAGAGAGAGAGGAGAGAGAGAGAGAGAGAGAGAGAGAGAGAGAGAGAGAGAGAGAGAGAGAGCATCAACAGAAGCAAGCAGGATGGAGCTAGGGAAAGTTTGGCACTTGAAACGGAGCAGCGGTGGTGGTAGCAGCAGCAGCAGCAGCAGCAGCGTAGAGGTTCCAGATCTGAGCGGCCGGGGTCACCAAGGACCTTGGCTCTCTCGCCTTCTTACCTCGGTGTTCTCGGCAGCGTTCTCCGCCATTTTCCTCCTTAGGAGCAGGCAGCGGGAAGAGTGTTTCATGCCCATAAGAGCCAGCAAGGGGTTGGAGATATATAGATAGTAGAGAAAGGGAGAGCTGTTGTGGCTTTAAAAATAAGGGCCCCTAAAAACCCCACCCCAAAACAAAACCCAAACCTAAACACTGTATCAGGAGCACACACGGGATAAAAATCAACCACGGTTGAGTCTTTTCAGCAGTCTCCACTTTCTTTTATTTTCCTCCCTTCTCATTTGCTTCTGATTCCTTCACACACTTTCAAGTTCTTCTCTTGCATCCCCACCCCCCCTCCCCCACCCAACCCCACTCCACACACGTTGCGGGTTTGCTTAGGGAGGTAGCCTCAAATGCACAGCTGCTTCTCGCCCCGCTTCTGGGGAAGTACAGCAGCCCAAAGGCAGCCAGCAACTCCTCTTAACTTCTGCAGCTCGGCTGAGCTAAGCAACACCCCTTTCTCCTTGCGTCTTCTCGGGGGCTGAGCTGGGTGAGTGGGGGTGGGGTGGGAGGTGGAAGTGGTGAAGGCAGGCCACGGGGGCACCGAGAGGCGGCGGGGCAGGGGCTAGTCGCCCCCTAATCTTTTACCCTCGTTCCCGCCTCCCCCGGTTTCCTTGTTTCTCTCTGCCTAAAGAAACACGCCTAGGCTCTCGGAAAAACTTGCGCTGGAGGCGAGGACATAGCTCAGGAGACTCGGACGCTTCCCTTCTACAGTAAAACGCGCTGGAGCGATCAGCAGTCTCAGGCAGTGGACTCGTATCTGGCTTTCTGAGTTAACTAAATACCCTCCTGTAGATGAGAAACGATATGGGGGGGGAGAGGGAGAATCTTTCCCGCCCCCCCCCCCCCCCCCCCGCCCCGGCTCTTCCTCTCTTCTTTCTCTTCTCTCTCTCTGTCTCTCCCCCCACTCGGGACAAACCTTCACTGAATTACAGATAGGGGAATAGAAAATGGGAGAAATTGGTTAGCAGCTTCTTTTTGCCCCTTGCCTGTCCAAGTCTGATGGGGTCCTCACCACTATAAAACTAGACGGAAGGGACTATGGGGTAAAAGCCGCTGGTTGGGGGTGGGGAGACAGTTGCAGAAGGAAGTTTAAATATAAATTTCTGTGCCTCTCATCTCCGCCCACAACCCCCCCCTTCCACACACATGCACACAACATCTCCAGGAGATTTCTTAGACCCCCCTCCCACCAACATACACACGGTTCTTCTTACCCATTCTCCTAGCTGCCGCCCCCCACCCCCCCGCCAAGATTTTGGAATTTTTTTTCTGGGAGAAAGGGAGGGTATCACACACCAGTTAGGATTCTCTTGCTCATTTTGAAAGGAGTATGAGCAGAAGAGAGAGTGCATCATTATACAATGCATTACAGTCTTCACTTTTAAAATATCTCTTTCCATATTACAAGCCATCTGTTGGAAGGGGGTTGGCACGGAGGTAAGAAGAAATACTGAGAGAAGGGAGACCCAGTACCATCACATACCAGAACTCTCCCCTTTTCCATTATAACAGGTTTCCCTGGTCACTGCCTTCAAAGATAGACAGCTTTCAGCCCACAATCAATGATATGAAATTAGAAAGTACTCACTAACTTTCCTCCCCACTATTCTTTGGGAATAACAGTTCTTCACCTGTCCTGTTTTTAATCTGATTTACAAATCACTTCTGCCAACACTGAATTTTCATCTTCCTGCTTTTCCCCAATCCCACGGTGACAAGGCAGGTGCCTAGCCTAAGGAAAAATAAAAGAGTTGAGGACCTACTTTATCTGGGCATAGGCGGAAGCTGACAAACAGTGGAGAATAGCAGCTTGTGTGATCATGGGTCATAACAGGATTAAAGTTAAAGGCACAGTATGTGAAGGCAGAGAGCCAAATTAAGTGTAAGAAACCACCTTCTGATACCTGTTGGCTTAGATGTTGGAGGAGGAGGTATAAAAGTCCTTTTCTTCATATTATTCTCCATTCCCCAACATCATCCTTTGCATAACTGTATCAAAACACAAGATAGATTGCCTGACTTGTGTATTGTTGATTCTCTTAGTAACTTGCTGCCCTCAAGATACTGAAAGAATCAAATAAGTGTCTCCAGTTCACTCAGTGGTTCCTCTATGGAGAACTTATGGAAAGACATAAGGAAGAATCATACAGTGATTCACAGCAAACATCAAGAAATTGTACCCTGGATTGCATAAAGGGAGTTCCCCTGACCAGTGAAATAAAAAATTATTCAAAGTGTCAAAGTGTTATATCTTACCAACACACAGAGGGGTTGAGGTTAACATACAAGAAGGAAGGGGATTTCCAAATCAAGAATTTCAATTCTAAGAACCTTCCTCTCTCAGAGACAAAGATGCCAGAAGGTGATCTTCTAGCAAAGTTTTGGGGTCCTCACACAACACCAAATGTCATCTGGTTCAACCACTTCCCATTTTTGCAGATAAGGAAACTAAAGTCTAGAGGGGTGGTATGATTTATTTTAAGGTTATGCTACTAATTAGTGTTAGGGACAAGACTCAAACACAGGCCTCCTGATGCTCATTCCATCTAGTGTTCTTTGCATTACAACATGAGGCTTCAAATCGTGCATCCTCCAACAGATACGGAGGGGGAGCTGAAACAGACTTCCACCAAAATAGGCTGTTGCCTCTGCACAATTATGTTGCTATGAGAACCTTAGTGGGTGTGTTTCCTTGATTCTCTGCTGAAATCTTGTGCTTTTCTTGGCTTTTCCCCAAGCACAAACTCAGCTTCTCTTAGAGTGGAGAGAGAAGAGTGTTGCATTCACATGGCATTCCTATTCAGAACCATCCAATTCATAAGCTTCCTGGGTTGGAAAGGGAGGAGGTTGAGGCTACCCAGAGTAGTAGCATGCTGGGGGGAAGGTGATGTCATAGACCCTTACTAAGTCAGTGTCAAGGTATTTTTTAAGTGGCACTAAGACTCTTACATGATTGAGCAGTGCTGTAAGGCTTCAATCTATCCTAGACACAGGGAAATTATTCACTTTCTACTTTGTGAAATTTAAGAAAAATGATGAGGCCTACCCCAAACCCCCAAAGACTCTTCCCCAGTGATTTTTAAAAGCACTCCCTACACAGCCTAAATTTCATTTGAATCTTATGGCTGGGAAAGACCCTAGACAAGGTCATCTAATGTAATCTTTCCACCCAAAGTAGAAATATTTTCTAAAGCATCCTCAATATTGTGATACATCTCTGGAACTTTTTCTTTAATCACCCTTCCCTTAATATACTAATACACGAACACCTTATTAGATAAACTAGAATCACAGAATCTCATAGTTAAGTGGACTTCAGAAATGAACAAGTTTTGGGAGCCATGAGAGGCTGGATACAGAGGAGGGTGAATAAGGTGATGAATGGTCTTGAGATCATGCAAGATCAGTTGTAGGAACTGGGGATCTTTAGCCTGAAGAAATTATTTGTTGGGGGAAGGGAAGAAATAAGTGGGTCAGGAGGAGGGGACATGATTGTCTTCAGATGTTTTCAAGAAAAAGAGGGGTATTTTCAAGTAGATTTATTCTGAATGTCCCCAGAGAACAAAACTAGAAACAATAGGTGGGAGTTGCAAAAAGGCAGGTTTTAGTTTGATGTAGGGACAAAGCTTCCTAACAATTACAGCTGGCCAAAAAAGCCAATGGCCTACTTCAGGAGGCATTGGGTTACCTCAAAATAGGAACCTTTAAGGCTCCTAAGGCTTGATAACCACTGGGTGGGTATGTAACAGAAAAAAATTGTTGTTCAAGTATGGATTGGACTAGATCATTTAGTCCAACCATAATACTTAAGCCCATCCTACCTGAACAAAAAATCCAGTGAACAATCCTCCCAATGAGTTGTCATCCAGCCTCTTGTCCAGCGTTCTCCCATTGCGAAAGTGAAAGTGTCACACACACAGGACTCAAATATTGGTGACATGGAGACAGTGAGTCCTCAGACCTCAAAGAATCAAGCTTCCAAGATTATATAATACTAGCCACTCCATAGCTAATGTTGCTTGTTTAATGTTCCATGAAACAAATAGACATGAGTCAAGCCAAGTGACTGCAGCACCTGACTGTCCAAGCAACCCTTAAATCAATCAAACACATGGTCATCCTACTCTAGGAAAGGAACCACTTCACTCTGCCTATTTCCCAGGTTACCTTTTTCTGAGGTGAAATTTCTCTAATAGGCAACCAGAAATTTGCTCAGTGGTAGAACCTGCACTACTTGAACTTCTTTTTATTAGAAGGTGGAGAGGAACAAAAGGAAGGAGCTAGATAAACAATAACCCTACTGATGCTGAAGTCTTCTAAGTGACCTAGCTTTCTTTGAGTTTGTCCTACTTGCTTAATAGAAGCCACTCAATCCTGCTTTTTTCCTCCTCTTTCAAATCCTTCATACAGGGCTATTTTTGTTTATCTACAAAATCTCTCCAACTAATCAATTCATCCTTTGTTGGACAGTGTCATAGACTATTAGAGCTTGATGCAACCTTAAGTGATCATCTAATCCAACCCTCATATTTTACAGATAAGAAAACTGAAGTCCCAAGAAGTTAAGTGGTCTCAATGCTCAAACATAATCACCTATTCTCAACCCCCATCATAAGTTATTTTACTAAAGCTCAGGTCCTATCATGTCACTCCCCTCCACTCAACTCAATAAACTTTAGTTGTTCCCTATTCACTCTAGGTTCCTCAAACATAAACTCATCTACTTGAAATTTCAAGTTCTTTCCTACCTGGCCCCATGTTACCTTTCCAGTATTATCACATGTTACTTTCCTCCACTCTTCCTGTGATTCAGCCCTACTGGACTTCTTGATGATCACTCCTCAGCCACTAATTTCTCCCCATCTTCCCATAATGTTACCTTGCATCTATTTTGTATGTGTTGTTTATGTTTCTATATATGTACATGTTCTCTTCTCTGTCTGAATGACAAAACAGAATGAAACAGGAACTGTTTCACTTTTTTTCATCTTTTTTTAAAAATTATTTCTTTATTTTTAGTTTTCAACATTCACTTCTTCAAGATTTTAAGTCCCAAATTTTCTCCCCATCTCTTCCCTTTCCCACTGTAAGATAGTGTGCAATTTGATATAGGCTTTACATATTCATTTATATTAAACATATTTTTCACATTAGTTACATTGTAAGGAACCAAGGGGAGGAACCATGAGAAAGACAAAACATAAAAAAAGAGAGAGAGAACAAATAATATGCTTTGATCTGCATTCAGACTCCATATTTCTATTTCTGGATGTGGATAGCATTTTCCATCATGAATCTTTTGGAGTTTTTTTAGATCCTTGCATTGCTAAGAAGAGATAAGTCTATCAAAGTTAGTCATCACACAATATGGCTGTTACTATGTACGGTGTTCTCCTGGTTCTGCTCACTTCACTCAGCATTAATTCATATAAGTCTTTCCAGGTTTTCCTGAAGCCTGCCTCTTCATCATTTCTTATAGCACAATAGAATTCCGTTACATTCATATACCACAGAACTGTTTCACCTTTGTCTTTGTATTCCATTTATGATCACTTACTGTGCACAGGAAAATTGGGGTAAGAATATAATTCATAGCCTTGAGGATCTTAGGGAATCTGTACTTTTAGACCATGAAACTTGCAATACACTGGAATGGTTTTATGAGAAATGACAAAATGCAGTATTTTGAGAAAGGTTTCGATTAACTATTGCTATCTTATTACTGGCTATAGGATGTTTAAGAAAGGGAGGGTAGGCAAGGCTCAAAAGATCTCTGGATATGATCTATCACTCACTCTTAGCCTCATAATTTCATGTCAAAACCTAAAGTTTTATTCTTGGAACTTTGTGTTCAAACTTTGATATTTCCAATCCTAATTTTGACTTTTGACTCTAGAATGCTTGAAAAGATTTACCTGGACTACATTATGATAAAGATAGACCCTCAGGTGGCAAACTAAAAAAATAGTATCCATTCCATAATAGATAAATAGTCAAAGGTTATGAACAGACAGTTGTCAAAGGAAGAAACCTAAGCCACTATCAACCATATGAAAACATTCTTCAAAGAGAGAAAAATGAGAGAAATAAAAATTAAAGCAACCCTGAGGTTCCACTTTGCATCCATCAGGTTGGCAAAGATGATAAAGAAAGTAAAATGACAATTGTTGGAGGAGCTATGAGAAGAGAAGTACACTGGTGCGCTGTTGGTAGATCTGTAAACTGGTCCAGCCATTCTGAAAGTAATCTGGGACTATGCCCTAAAAAGTCACTAAATTGTACATACCTTTTGACCCATAGATACCACTCTTAGGTATATACCCCAGATATTGAAGAAAAAAGAAAAGGATCTTATGTACAAAAATATTTATAGCAGTTCTTTTTGATATATCAAATAACTGGAAACAAACACAGTGTTCATCAGTTGGGGAATGGTTGAACAAGTTATGGTATATGAACATAATGGAATATTACTGCACTCTCAGAAGTGGTGAAAGGGGTGGATTCTGAGAAACCTGGAAAGATTTATGTGAACTGATTCAGAGTAAAATGAGCAGAACTCAGAAAACAACTTATACAACAAAAACATTGTAAAGAAAGACAATTTTGAAAGACTTAAGAATTCCTATCAATGCAATGACCAATCACAATTCCAGAGGAACTGATTATGAAACACCTCTAAACACAAGGTAAAGTACAGCAGGAAGCATACATTTTTGGACATGGAAAATGTGTGGATTTGTGATGCTTACCTATACTTATTTGTGATAAGGATTCTGGTTTTTTTTTTTTTCATGGTGGCAAGGAGACTTGAGGGGGAAAGCTAGCAAAAGTATTGCCCCCAAGGAGAAGAAAGAGGGCCACTAGAGTAGTTTTTAAAATGAACAGAAGGAAGATCAGAAGGCAATACATACAAGCAGAATAGTTTTTAAAACAATGTTGGGGGGCAGTTAGGTGGCACAGTGGATAGAGCACTGGCCCTGAAGTCAGGAGGACCTGAGTTCAAATCCGGCCTCAGACCAAACACTTGACACTTACTAGCTGTGTGACCCTGGGCAAGTCACTTAACCCCAACTGCCTTAAAAAAACAATGTTGGATTTGTTATTCTTTCTAGAAAAGCAAGCTGTGTGTAATAGAGATTCTCTGTTTCACAGATAATCTTTTTTTTGTACTGTTTTGATAGTATTTGTTAAGAATTTTTAAAATGATTTTTAAAAAATGATGTGTCACTTGTGCACCAACCAGCATTGGTCCTTCTTCAGCTAGGATTCATAACTGTAAAGATCAGCTTCTGGTAAGTGTGCTTTACATGAGTAGATCTCTTTTCTCCATGTGAAACAGGAACCTTCTTCCAATTCTTCTCTTTCCCCCACACAGTCTAGGATGGATGTGTCTCCCACTCTCCCTGACAAGGTTCCTCCCATTGGTTCTTTACAATGTAACTAATGTGAAAATATGTTTAATATAAATGAATATGTAAAGCCTATATCAAATTGCACACTATCTTACAGTGGGGGAGGGGAGAGATGTGGAGAAAATTTGGGTCTTAAAATCTTATAGAAGTGGATGTTGAAAACATTTGTGATGTTTTGGCAGTTATAAGCACCTGCCTCTCATAGCTTTTGGTCATCACTCTATTCCTGGCTTATGTTCTCTGTTGCTTCTACAGACCACTAACAGATCTTAGCAATTTCTGGAGTTCTGCTGGCTCATACTTTGTGGCTTGGCCAATAGCCTTCATAGCCAGGCAATCCAAAGTTCTATTCCTGGTCATTTTCAGAACTTAAGACTCCTTGCAATTTCCCCTTTATGTCTCTGCTTCCACTTCATTTACCAGCACAAGGGTCCTGATGCAAGCAACCTGAATCACAGGCACACAGTCCTTCAGGAAACAAAATCCAACCCTGCCCCCATTGAGTGACTGCTTTCCAAGGCAAAGTTTCATAGAAAATTTCTCCCCATCTTGGCCATGCCAAGTTGCTCCATCACAATTAGATTTTTTAAAAAATTTTTATAAATGGAGAACAAGGTGGAAAGACATTGCTTATTTGAAATATAACTCAAGTTGAAATGATGCAATGTGGTAAAACTAAGAACTATGGGAGCTAGGACTATATTGCAATAATTGCTTTCTATGGGGAATAGCTCTATCTTGAGGGCACCTTGGACCCTGACAATGGTATCATAAAAGGGCATTAGGTTAAAGAATGAACTAGATAATGCTGAAGTACTTTCCTACTCTAAGATCCTATGATCTCAAAATGGCAAATTTTTAAGTCAAAAAAAAACAAACAAACAAACAACTTGTGCTTCCTGCAATGTCTACATTGTCTTCCAACCTTTTCTTTTGTGATTTGGGATCTGATCAATCCCAAGGATTCAAAGGTTAATGGCAAAGTGGTTAACTATATTTCAGTGAAGGTCTTTAAAGAAAGACTAGATATTTATCTAGTGCTTAGCACAGTGTCTGGCACATAGTAGGTACTTAATAAATGTTTGTTGTTTTATATTTTATCTAGTGCTGCCCTAGCATGTGCCAGGTACATTAACTCATTGGCTATCATAGATTCTTATACCCTTTCTCTGATGGTATTCATCTCTTTCCAGAATTTATGCCAGGCAGAGATAATATAAAAGGCTGTTACTTAATGATAATTTTTTCTCTCTTGAGTATCATGCACTCTGCTCTGGACATGCAGAAGAACCATTTTTAGTTCTTTTTAACTCCAAAAACCTCTCTCAGAATTGCCCATGAATTTTTTCCTCACATGAGTCCCCAAACCTATAGAAACCTAAGCAGTAAAAACTTGCCATTCATTTAATAATTCATGTACCCCAAAGTTGATCAAATGTGTAGGGACTAGGGGAAGGAACATAAGGGGAAAGATAAATAACATATTTCACATTTATCCATAAAGGATTGTAGTATTTCCATATGAGATATTGCAACACAATAGGATGAGATGCACTGATGGAGAGTCAGGAGCTCTGGGTTCTAGTTCCAGCTCTGCTATTGACCAACTTTGTGATCTTAGATAAATTCCTTTCCTTCTTTAAGATTTATTTCCTCATCATTAAAATGAAGGAGTTGGAAAAGTTGGTTCTTCCATCTATAATATTCAATGATCATGTGCAATTTTTGCCTCCACTCATACCCACCCTCAAGATAATATTCTGGAGAGGTAGCTCAAATGAAAATTTCCTTCTGAGGGCTGAAAGCAAAGCTTAAGAAGAACCCCTTGAATAGCACACATGTAGAGGGGAGCCTCTACCTCCTAATGGAAAGAGTGCTTTGAGAGAAAGTTGAATTTCCCTGAAGAGAGAAATTTGTAAAGGACAGCTATATGCAACCTTAATTACAGTGTTCACTCCAGCACCAAGCTATAATTAGAGTCTTCCAGGGGTCAAAATGAACTCAATTTTTAAAAAAGATGAATCTTGTTTGACTCCTACAGTCCCAAGGACAGTAACTAAGCAGCTCTTATAAACAATAGCCACTTGATTTCTCTAGAGCTTGACACCAAGAAAAGCTATATAAAGGTAAGTAGATGAGTTTCTGGATGATCCTGTTAGGTAGAAATGGATCTTAGATTTATACAATCAACTTTCAATTATCAACAACAATGAATAGTTGATATGAAAGAGTACTAATTCTCAAATTATTTCTGTGTGGTTCATATTAAATATGTTTCTCTACCGGAAAGCATGCTTACTTTTTAACATTTGGCTTCAGCTCATAAGAAAATGAGTTCACAATATCTGAAGACATAGTTACAACTTGTCCTGTACTTTCCCACCTTTGCATACCTAATTCCCCCTCCTTGTAATGAGGCTCCCATAGTGTCTCCTTCAGCTTGTTAAGATCATACCCATAATTCAAGGCCCAGGTTCTTGAAACCTGTTCTGATCTCTGCAGCTGGAAGTGATTCTCTCTCTCTTTCTTTCTCTCTCTGTCTCTCTCTGTCTCTCTCTCTCTCTCTGTCTCTCTCTCTCTCTTTCTTTCTCTCTCTTTCCTTAGAAGCTTCCTAGTATCTTGTTTATATTTTTCATGCATTTATGAATTTACTGCATTCTACATTGTACTTTATGCTATATGTTGTTTTTTGTGTCCATAGCCAAATCCTCTGCTGGACTGTAAGCTCCTTGTAGAACAAGGATTGGTTCTTATTCAGTATCCTATCCTTCCAGCACAGTAGGCATTCAATAAATGTTCATTAAATGAATGGGAAGGTGGTCTAGAAGTGAGTTGTAAGGTAAAGAGGAGAAAGGCTAAGATTCAACATTTGCTATTAATAATCCACCCCTATATCTCACCTGAGAATTGATTGTATCATATTTCATAACTATTTCCATCATGCCTAGGAAGGGACAGAGATACATCTACCCGTTTTATAGAAAGCAAAGCACCTATAGAGAGGTTTTAGCAATTTTTCTTCAAAACACACAGAAAACTAGATAAGGACAATCTTTTCTTGGACCCTCTCAGTTCTGCATCTAATCTGTGTAAAAATACTGCTCACAAAAAGGTGAGTTTACCTTTCTCAAAAAAAAAAAAGGCACAGTAACCTAGGAGCAGAGTATTCCAGATCTGTAGTCTTCCTATCCAATGAGACTCACTGTAGTGCTGTATTGGGCCAGAGGCAATTGACTAGCACTAGACACTGAGGTACAAATATTCCTCCCAGATGCCCAGAATATCTGTCAGCCTGGCAATAGGTCTAGACAGGGTAACTCTATCTAAATGGCACCTATCAAACTGTATTCCAGTTTCAGCTCTGCCTGTCATATCCCCTTAAGTCACTACCTAGTCTCTGTCATTTTGGGTTGCATACCATATTTTCAGGGACAGATGAGGCACTGGCATTATTTTTAACCTTTGGAAAGTTTGGTTTTCCAATTGAATCTCATACATAGCCACACTTAGAAAATGTACCCTCTGGTAATGGGGAAGTAATGAAAGACAGGAAGGAACTTGCACTTTGGGAAGGAGGCAGATTGGAGGGAGAATGAAGAAAGGCATCAAAATGGCTTGTGGAAATAGGAATCAGGAATTTCACAGAATGAAGTTCTCAGGGTCACTTTCAGATCTAGCTGAGACCAACTATCAGAATCTTTTCTGCAATCCGGATGGGCAGCATACAGTAGTGGAAACATTACAGGATTGGGAATCTGAGAATATAGGTTCAAATCCTACTTGTCCGATCTTGAACAAATCATTTTTCTCCAGGTCTTTCATCTATAAAATGAGAAGGCTGGAATAAATAATATCTAATCTCAAAATCCTATCATCCTATATTTCATCTTGGTACGCTGAATCTTCATAGTACTCTAACCATAACGATTACTCAGATTGTCACTAATAGCCAAATTCTCTGCCTTTGGACAGTCACTCTTTCCACAGCTAAATTTAGCAAGAGTTTAAGATAGACCTGTGTTTACAAATATATACAATTTGATAAAGAAAACTAGAGGCCACTACATAGCTCCAGTCAGTCTAATTGTTGCTTCCTTCTGGGAGTGGGCCGGACTACATAAAGCATGACAGCTATATTTGACCAGGAAATAGGTAGTTTGAATTACTTCACTTCCTAGACTATATCAAGAAAGAAAGAAAGAAAGAGGGGCAGCTAGGTGGAGCAGTGGATAGAGCACCAGCCCTGAAGTCAGGAGGACCTGAGTTCAAATTCGGCCTCAGACCAAACACTTGACACTTACTAGCTGTGTAACCCTGGGCCAGTCACTTAACCCCAATTGCCTAAAAAAAAGAAATAAAGAAGGAAGGAATGAAGGGGAGGGAGGGAAGGAAGGAGGAGGGAGGGAGAGAAGAAGGAAGAAATGTGAGAGGGAAAGATAAGGGAAAGTGAAAAGGAGAAAGAGAAAGGAAGGAGGGATGAAAGAAAAAAGGCAGGAAAGAAAGAAAATGAAAGAGATAAAGATCTTAATAGAAGTTGTAGTTATATATTTACATATGCATGTATATGTATATTATTAATATAATGGAGGACTGGCCACTGTACTCACTCCTTAAGAGCATATACCAAGTACCAGTATACTGTTGATGCAATTCACTGCACAGAAGAGGCTGAAAAGCCCACTTCCAGGAGAACTGTGATGACATGTAATGGAAGATTCTTAGAGATACTGAAGTATGTGCAGGTAGATATTCTGTAACTGATTCCAGTCTACTAACCATGTGGCAAAGAGGAACCTTTTTGCTTGGCATGGGGCATATTCAAAAGATAATAGCTGACCAGAACATTGAGTTTTCTTGGTTTGATCATTTCTTTTTGTGACATTTCTTTCTGGCTGATGTTGGGCATATGATAAAAAAATTCCATAAGGGGAAAACCTCAAGCATTTTTCCTCAAGGCCAACAAGTGGCCAGAGAACATAGGCCTTAGTTCTTTGCCTCAACATTTGTTCTTTAGTTCTAGAGTTATGGCCTCTACTCTTGGACTCTCAGACCTCAGATGACTTGCTTTCCTGACCTTTTATAATTCACAAAGTCATGGCCTCCAACTTCCTTCAATTGAAAGGAAAGAATAATGCCATATGTAGCCTTGATGGAAAGATCCTAATGCTTTGCTATACCACTGTCTTGTACTATATGTCTGATATGAGATAAGAAGAAGTCACACAAAAGGAAGTGATCAGACCCAAGAGAGTCCAAAGTTCTGGTCAGTTGGTGCCTTCTGAATGCACCCCAAGTGAATCAAAAAGACTCTTCCTCACCAAGTAGTTAACTGACCAGAATAAGTTATGCTTCCAAGTCTTCAAGGTGCTTCCATTCCATGTTAGTGGTAGGCTCCTTTTCCACATGGAGAATCACATCACCAGCATTCTATTCATGCTTAAGGACTAGGCTCAGTCACCAGTGCCCTGCTAAATTATTATTATATATGACTGTTATGTGGTCACCTCATATTACAGTGTTCATGACAAAAATTTGCCAAAAGACCACCATAAAAATAATTATTTTTCAAGAATTATATTATATTATATATAATTGTATATTATAATGATAATTATATATAATAATATAATATATTATGTAATATAATATAATTATATATTAAAATAATTATTTTGCAAGAAATGAAGAAAATGAAGAAATGAAGAAAAATTCCCTTTAAGATCCTCCATGTTAAATCAGCATACATTTTGATGCTAGATGACTTCAATGACAAAGTGAGAATATATGAGGATGGCAAGAAATATATTGGAAAGCACAGGTCAGGAATAAGGAATTAAAGAGTCCAAAAGCTACCCCAAGTCCAAAGGTAGCCCAAGTGTAGAATAGAGACTCATTTATAAAATCTTATAGAGAAGAATGATGGAAGATTATGAGTAATGTTACCTTATAAAGCAGAGAGAAGCAATGAAGGGTAAAACAAGTTTAAAGAAAACTCGGTGAGAATCCCAAATAAGCAAAGTCCTCTCAAGGCCATTTGAGGATGAAAATGGAAGAAGAGTAAAAATGCAGGGGGGGAAAAACCCAGAAAAATCTTCAAAGATTTTTATTAAAAAAAAAACAACAACCTTTTTTATCCTCAAAAAAAGTAACACATGAATCAAACAACAAAGTTTCAGTTGCACTTACTGAAATGGTACAGAAGGCACTTAAAAAAAAGATGGGGAAAGCAGCCAGATTTGACCAAGTATATATGGAGGAAAGCCAGGCTGGAAGTGACATAGTTGTGACAGTATTGAGACATTGATTCACAAGGTTTCTAAAGGAGGAGAAAATGCCAAAGATACCAAAGAAGATACTATGAGAAAAAAAAACCTCAGAGCTTATTTGATACCCTCCAGGCAACCAAGAAAACATAACTGTATGCCTACTTTCCTATCTGCATAACATTTTTATGAGAATCATCTGTACATGCATCAATAACATCCTCAATGAAGTCATTAGTAGGGAACAGGCAGGATTTCACAAACAGTCCACAATAGACCACATCTTTGCCAACGCACAGTTGACTAAATAATATAAAGATTACAAGATCCCACTGCACTTATAATAGGTTATGTTAAAAATATATATATTTGATTGGGTAGAGCAAAATGTCTTAGGAAAGACTCTCTTTCAGAAAGGGGCTTCCCATTCACATATCAAAAATCAATCAAGATTCTTTTAAAAGATAACACCGTTTCAGAGAAACTTGGAGAGACTTGTATGAACTGATTCAGAGTAAAAGGAGAAGACCTAACAGAACAATTTATATTATAAGAACAGTTGTAAAAATTGTGTACAAATAATTTAGAAACACTTAGGCACTCTGATCAATGCAGTGATGAAGCAGGATTCCACAGGTCAGGTGATGGAGAATTCTCCCCACCTCCTCAAAGATGAATGATGGACTAAATATGTAAAATGAGACACAATTTTGGACATGGCCAAGGGAGAGATTTGTTTTGCTTTATTGTGCGTATTTGTTGCAAGGTTGGGTCCCTCCCCCTTATGTGGGAATGGAGGGGAGGTATATAGGAGAAAAGATACATGCTTTAAAAATTGAAAAAAATAAAGACAACAAGAAGAATAACCTTGTTTGATGATCATTTGATCATAAATATCAAACAAGGCATAAAACAGAAATGTATGCTTGTCAAAGATGTTTGCCACTGTAAAAGGAGCATACAAAGTAAAGTCCAAGTTGAAAAAGTAGTACCTATGACTGGTTAGGTACTCCAGATGCTCCTATTTGTGGATGACGTTTTGCTGGTTGCATCAGAATCCAGATCATTGAAGAAAACTCCTGCAAGAAATAACCATTCAAAAGAAATTTACCTAACCATTCACATATGAAAAAGAAAATGGATGATAAATGTCTATTGCCCAGATTATGACATACATATGCAAAATAATATAGCTTATCCATATATATATATATATACACATATATATATATATAAACAAGTTGGGCTCAGAAATAAATAGCAAAAAGAGAACAGGCTGGATTGTTTTCAAGAAATTGCAACACTCCTTTAATGACCCCAAACTTCTTCCTGAAATAAATATGTATTAATATTAGTATTTATTATGAATATTCTACCACTATTGTTACATAGCTGTGAAACACAGACACAATAGTCTCTGAAGAAGTGAAAATGAGTAACACACAGAGAACAATGGAGAGGCTGTGAGTAGACTGCAACATAGAACAAATAAAGAACCTTAATAAAGAACAGCAGTAAAGATTTCATCAGAAACATGAATATCTGATTAAAAAAATTAAGATGGGATAGTTATATGGTAAGGTCATGGGATAATAGGTAGAAGGCCAAAGTATTCTACTGTATCTTAGTGATGTCAGGAAAAATTGAGGGTTTAGCATGAATAGTGAATCTTTTGTGGGAAGCCTAGGGGAACAATCAGACAAAAGTTGCACAGGATGGGCATGCATAAGTTACTTGCAATCTGGAGGAAACTTCCAAATTGATAAGAAAACAGATCCATTTGAGGATAATTGCCATCCTCAAATTCCCAACTCACTCTAAAGTGTTTTTTAAATAATTTTTTTTACTAAAAATCTACGATATGCCTTTAACTCAGTTCTAGGTACTATAGATACAAAGATCAAAGTCAATGCAATTCAGTACTTGCCTTCAAGGAGCTTGAAATCTACTGAGAGGAATATGGCATATAATATAATTAATGTAATCCTTGTGTCATAAGCTACCTTCTGATACAAAAGATTTGGGGATCCTGTACTTCTCTGGCTCATTGGAGCCACTCAGTTAGAACTTGGGAACATCAGTATTTTGTAGTATCCCAAGAGTGTCCAGCTAACAATTCTCCTCATAAGCACTCAAGCTCACAGAGTTCAAAATATAGGCCAGTCCTATTTTCAGACTAAAGGACTCACATCAGAGCTCTAAGACACATACAGTCCCCATGCCTGTATACCCCTTGCCCCATACCACAACATTGGGTAAGACTTCAGCAGTGGGGAATCCTGGTTTGCTCCTCCACATCAACCTCACCACCACTGAGGCCCCTTGTGTACCACATTGCTCCTTCCCCAAGAGTTCCAGACTCGGTGGCTCCCCTTAGCTAAAAACAGGTAGTGTTCACCTATCCTAAACTTTCACTAAATCTTTATAGTTTGAAGAAAACAAGTGATAGGCTTTTTAGTTGTGAAGGAATAGAAGGAATGATTGAGAGTTGACTTAGCATGATTGATGCTTCAGTGAAGAAAGAGTGTCAAACCCTAGACTACATAGGTTCTCTTTTCTTATCTTACTAACAGAGTAGCAACAACAGGTTCAGTCTCTGTGAGTGATTTGGAGGATAGTGAAGGATTTGGGAGATGTAAATTAATTCTTAACATCCTTAAATGTAAGTTCACAATCACATGATTCAGAGTTTCAAGAGCAGAAAATGACCTTAGAGTCATTGACTTCAACCTCCTTAGCCTAATTAATCTGGGGCATCATTTTTGGTAAGCTTTCAGAAAAGGGAACAGGAGTTAGGTTTGGGATGCAATGTTAAGGCAGTTAGTTCCTCAAGTGTTACCAGGGATACCCTCCCAATGCACACCCAATCTACATCAAATTTGTCACTCTATATTTTAAGTAATGGCCCAGAAATCTGCTGTTGTTAACCCTTCATTTGACAGATGATGAAACTGAAACCCAGGAGAGAGAAATGACTTTCTCAAATTCAGCATGCACAACAATTCTCAAGGGATTTGAGTTGTGCCCTATATTTTCAGCCACAGGAAATTAGGACCACCAAAAGTTAGACTCCTTTATTTTCCTCACATCTACTCATTTATAGATCAATAATAGTTCAAGAGGATGATGCCCCACATTCACCAGGCAGCAGCCAAGCTGCCATTCCTCTTCATGTTGAAGAAGGAAGTCCAATCTGAATCTCAAGAGCAAACAGGAAGAAGGGGCAATCATCTAATTCAATCTTCCAACAAATCAGCTTTGTCAAAACTATTCTCTCCTCTGACTTACATGTTATTACTCAGATCTCACTCCCTTCTCTCCTCTCCTTTCAGGAGACATGCAACTAAGCGGACAGCAAATTCCTGTCCCATTCCTGAATTGCAAAATAAAAAGGCAACAATCTATCCATGAAAGGAGGGAACTTTGACTCTCAGCTCTCATGTCAACACTTGCTCTTCATAAATCATTATTTTCTTCTTGGTGCAGGGGAAAAACAATAAAAATTAAATAGATGAGAGAGCAATGTCTGGGCACCAGTCACAATAGAAATAGCAGGCATTTAACTAGGCACCAAATAAGCATAAAGAAGAATCTGATTGACTGGATCCTTACAAATCTAATCAAAAGGACTTTAAACTGAAAAGGAAGAGGGAAGAAGAAAACTACCTACATATATCCATCAAGCTAGCTATCATGGAGGATAGGAAGAGGACACTGAAAAATCCACAGAAAACAAAAATCCAAAAAAAAGCAATTAAAATCCATGCCTATGAACAAATGCACAAAGTATGGGTAGCATGCAGGGATTCTAATTTGAGGAGGAAAATTAGCAACATATTTATCACTGAGACTCCATTAGATAGCTCCCTGTCTGGTTCTGAAAGACTATTGCTCATTCAAAAGAAATCAGATAAAGGGAGCAGGGGTGTACAGAGTAGTATCATATATTTTCAAAAGGAGGAGAAGCCAAGTAAGGAAACTATAATTCTGAACCTGGTTCTCACCAATAAGGTAGGACTGGTTGATAAGGTGGAAATGATAAATACTTGAAAGGAGGGGACTACTCCTTCCCAGAATTTGTCACAGAAGAGGAGAAGAAAGCCAGACATTGTCCGAAATGGGTTTATGTCAATGGAGTTATTAGCCTGGAATGGTTCCATGTCAGTTTGGAAGGAAGTCTCTAATGGAATGCCCAAGAAAACAGTTTGATCCACTTTTAACAATGACTTGGAAAAAGGGATAGATAATATGTTCATTAACTTTGGAGATAATAAAAAGCAAAAAAGGACAGCTAACATGTTAGATGACAATCACTATCCAAAAAGGTGTTGACAGGTTAACCTGAATAAGTTGAAATGTAATAGAGTCAACTATTAGATTTGGGTTCAAAAGATAAACCTCCAAAATCCAAGATAGGAGAGGAGCAGAAAGACTAAAGTTCATCTGAAAAAGATACTTGGATTTTAGTGGACTGCAAGCTCAGTATGTTGACAGTGTTAACTGTTTATGACAGAAAAGCTAACTCAATCATGGCCTTCATTAAGAGAGACATAATGTATAGTCAGTCCTTTCATAAGAACTTATAATTAATAATAATAATAGTTAACCATTATCCAGCACTTTGAGAATTGTAAAGCAATTTACAAATATTATCTCATTTTATCCACATAACAACCCTGAAAGGTGGGTGCTATTTTTATCCCTATTTTACATATGATTAAATTGAGATATAGTTTAAGTGACATGCCCAGGGTCACATAGCTAATAAGTATCTGGGACTGGATTTGAATTCAGATCTTCCTGACTACAGGCCCAGCATTCTATCTACTATTATTCTTATTAGCATATTACTCATACTATTAAGTGTTTACTATGTGCCGGGTATTATACAAAGTGTCAGGGAAAGAAAGAAAGGCAAAAACACAGCCCTTGCCTTCAAGAAGCTCATACTTTAATGGGGAAGACATTACACAATTGTATACAGATTAGATACACACAGAGTAGATAGACGATAATCTCAGAGGGAAGGCATTAGATCTGCATTGGGGGATGGAGGTGGTTGTGAGGAGAGGAATGGAAGAGGCCTCTAGCAGAAAGTGAAATTTGAGCTGAAGCTTGCAGAAAGCCAAAAAAGCCAAGAGGTGGAAGTAAGAAGAAAGAGAGCATTCTAGACATATGGTACAGATATTGAAAGGGCAGCTAGGTGGTGCAGTGGATAGTGTACCAGGCCTAAAGTCAGGAAGATCCATTTTCTTGAGTTCAAATCCAACCTCAGACACTTACTACCTAGCTGTGTGACCCTGGGCAAGTCATTTAGCCCTTTTGCCTCAGTTCCTCATCTGTAAAATGGGCTGGAGAAGGAAACAGCAAACCACTCTAGTATCTTTGCTAAGAAAACCTCAAATGAGGTCATGAAGAGTCAGACATGACTGAAACAACTGAATACCAACACAGACATTGAAAAGCACAGGGTGTAGAGTGTAAGAATACTGGAAAGATAAGAGAGAAAAAGGCTGTGAAGATATTTAAATGACAAATAGAGCATTTAAAAAATTTTAATCTGAAGATAATAAGGAGCCACTGGAGTTTTAATTGGGGAGAAGTGGGAAAGGGTGATATGATCAGACCTGAGCTTTAGAAGAACACTGATAACTGAATGAAGGCTGGATTGAATTGGGTAGCAATTTGAGACAGAGAGACTAACCAGAAGGCTATTGCAATATTCTGGAAAGAGGGCTGTGTGAATGGAGAGAAGGGGATGTATACAATAAATGTTGTGAAAATGGAAAAAGTGAGATGGTAGCAAAATTAATAGATAGTGTACAACAGAAGAGTGAAGGATTACACCAAGGTTATGAGAAAGGGTGACTAAGAGGGCGGTAGGGCACTTAACAATAGTGGGGAAGTTCACAAGAGTGGAGTGTTTGGAGAGAAAAATGAGTCCTCTTTTGAACATGCTGAGTTTGTCAGTAACTGGCTATCTGGATGCCTATCTGGTTCCAGATGTCCAAAAGGCAGTTAGTGATGAGAGAATGGAGCTTGGGAGAGAAGATATAGCCAGATACACAGATCTAATAGTAGTCAGATAAGAGATGAAGTAGGATAGATCAGTATCATAAAAGCCAACAGAAGAGAGTGCACACAGGTGTAGAAGGAGATCAAAAAAGATATCAAAGGCTGAAGAGAATGATGATGATTCAGAAAAGGTCATTAGACCTGGCAATTAAGAGATCATTGGTGACTTTAGAGGGAGTAGTTTTGATTGAATGAAGCCAGATTATAGAAAGTTTAGAATCAAATGAGAGGAAAAGAAATAGAGGCAGTGTTTTTAGATGGCTTTCTTAAGAAGTTTAGGGGAGATAAAGAATAATAATAGGTAGCATTTTTATAGTGCTTTAATGTTTATAAAATACTTTACAACTATTATCTCATTTTGTCCTTACAACAACCTTGGGAGGTAGATGTTATTATTATCTTCATTTTATAAATGAAGAAAAAAAGGCAGACAGAGGTTAAGTGACTTGTCCAGTGTCACACAGCTAATCAGTGTTTGAGGTGGGATTTTAATTCAGATTTTCCTTACTCCAGGGCCAGCACTCTATCCATTACAACACCTAGATTTAGGATAATTTAGGATAATGCTAGCATGAATGGTAGGATCAAGTAATCCTACCAGCTAGGATCACCAGCTAGCTGCCTCTTGGACATTTCCATTGGGATATCCCATAAGCAACCCAAACCCAACATGTTCAAAACAGAACTAATTGTTGTTCCCCAAAACCTTCTCTTCCTAATTTTTGTATTTCTGTCAAGATTATTGCACACATCCAAATAGTTGTCATGTCTTGTCAATCTTACCTTTCCTAAATCTCTCACAGAAGTCTCTTCTTCCCCAATCAAATAGCCACTGCGCTACTTCAGTACTTTATCATCTCTGGCCTGGACTATTGCCACAGCTACATAATTAGTCTCCATGCCTCAAGTACCTCCCTTTCTCAAGTCAACCTTCACCCACCTGCCAAAGTGTTTTTCCTAAATCAGAGATTTGAACATGTCACTCCACTATTCAAAAAGTTCCAGGGGCTCCCTGTAGCTTCTAGAATAAGGCCTTAACAAATTTAAAGACCTTAACAAATCACCTTTCCAAGTTTTTTCACACTACTCCTATTCAAATATTCTACATTCTTGCCATACCCGTCTGTTGTACACAGAATTATGTCTCCTTTCTCTGTGCCTTTGCACATTATCCCCCATGCCTGGAATGCATTCCCTCCTTACCTTTTTATCCTAGAATCCCTAGCTTCCTTCAAGTCTCAAATCAATTGTGATCTCCTACACGTGGACTTTTCCTGATCTCTACCCTGCTCTCATCACTCTCGTTGAAATTGTCTTTGTGTGTGTGTGTGTGCATACATGTGCATGTGTGTGTGTGTGTGTGATCAGTGGAACCCCACCATTAAGAATATGTATTTGTGTATATATGTATATGTATGTATATATACATACACATATTTTCAACCATTTACCGAGGGTTTGGTCCAAAGAAACAAACAGAATCAGTTTCCCCTTTAACCGAAGATTTGTCCTAAGAACAAACAGAATGGGGTTTGCCTTACCAAAGGTTTGACCAAGGATCAAGCAGAATCAGGCTGTACATGTGCCATAATGTGCTTATTTATTCTCATTAAGCCAGAGAACCCTGCATGATGGAGTCAGAAAACAATTCTGAACTCAGGTAAACAAGCTGAAGGAGACCCTTTATACACTTAGAGCAATCCCAAACTGTGTCAACCCAAAATTATAGTCTCCATATGTGTTAACCATTATATGACAAAGAAATTTCTTAATAGGATAAGTTGTAAATACAATAAGATAAGAGAATGTCTAGGTGTCAATTGAAATTATAGATCTAGGATGTCTGTGTCTCTTACATGTGGACTCTTCCTGATCTCTACCCTGCTCTCATCATTCTCATTGAAATTGTCTTTGTATGTGTGCATGTGTGTGTGTGTGTGTGTATGTAATCAATGGAATTCCACCATTAAGAATATATATTTGTGCATATATATTTTATCATTAACATGACGTAATATAACATAAGAAGAGTCCCATTATTCAAGATAGTGTCCAGTTCAAGGTGCGTTGTCCTTGGTAGTCATAAAGAGAAGAATGCTCCTGGTCAACTTCATCTGGCCTTGTAGCTACTGACACAGGAAAGGGCATTTTGGGTTCCCTCAGACAGCAAAGCAAAGCATTTCTGTTATGCCAGAGCATGCAAAGCATTATGGTAGGTTAAGCTCAGAGTGGGCCAAAAATGTCTTTCTCCTGATTGGCCAATCCAGGTTTTAGGCCTTTCTCAGGTGATTGGGGTCCCAAAATGGTTATATGTATGTGTATATATATAATGTGTGTATATATATATATATATATATATATATACACACACACACACATACATATACATATTCTTTATATATTATATATAACATATCCTTTATATGTTATATATAATATATATTCTTTATATGTTATATATAATATATATTCCTTATATATTACATATGATATATATTCTTAATGGTGGGATTCCACTGATTATTCCACCCATTTAAAAGTAGTTACCTTTGTTAAATAAGAGCACTATGTTTGAATCAATCAATCAATCAAGACTGACTGTA
The DNA here is from genome assembly GCF_900497805.2 of Vombatus ursinus. Lineage (NCBI taxonomy): Eukaryota > Metazoa > Chordata > Mammalia > Diprotodontia > Vombatidae > Vombatus > Vombatus ursinus. The sequence continues at coordinate 6,185,261 of NW_020951209.1, forward strand.
AATAGGGCTTGTACACCTCCTTGAATCAATCAAAGCCATTGTGTGAATACTTAGTCAAACCCTAAGGAATTAGTATAAAAGAAAATATTTATGTCAGAATAAGAGAGAGCAAGGTGAGGGAAGGAGGAAGAGGGAGGGAGAGGGAGAGGGAGAGGGAGAGGGTGAGGGTGAGAGAGAGAAAGTTCATCAGCTCCATAGGTATCTCAGAGTAGAAAACTAGAGAAAAGGTCAGCTTTTTCTCTAATGCCCACATATCCACAGACACAGTAACATAATCTGCTGTTTCATTACCCAGAGGCTTCTGGTAAACTGAATTTTACCTCAACCACAATGAAGCCAGGGGATAACTAGAAATAGATGTAATTATAAAGTTAAGCAGAGAGCCCAACTTCTGATTCCATACTAGTAAATTTCTTAACTGGACACTTGGAGCAATTGTGACTGAATTCAATTTTTGTCTAAAACAAACTCCCTAAAGCTGAAAAGGAGGGAGCCACATGAACCTTTAGGTGCATTATATTGCCCTCTAGGCTTAAGACAAGTTAATTGTTTTAATAGGGTGTTACCTATTTTATACTTATTAATAGGTATTCATATTGTTTCCCCAGGAGAATGTAGTTGTTTTTGTATCCCTAGGACCTACATAGTGCAAGAGGTAGGTGCTCAATAAGACTTAAGTCTTCTTACTCTGACCGAGTTTTGTTTTTATTTGTTTTATTATGGAGCATGCACCCTGGAATAGCAAAAACCCTTAAGGGAAAAGGAGGGTGTGAATTAGTGACCCAAATCATTGGATATTTTCTATCACAAATCCTACATAAATCTATTAATCTTTTCCATGAAAACAAAATTCAAATCAAAGTCAACAAAAACAAGGTTAACAGAGTACTCACAGCCAACTTACATTAAATGCATCTCAGTAATTACTTAATACAGTATAAGCAAACAAGGTCAAATTTGAGTTGGTGAATCTCAACGCAGGCACAATCTGCCACTACCATCAGCTGGCTCATGACACAGATGACTTGTGCTGTCATGCTGTTCAATTCATTTGAATGTGAAATGTGTACACTCAAAAATAAACAATCTTTGTATGAAAGTTAAAGGTACTATAGTATCTGAATATTTCTTGATATCTTTCATTCGGGTAAGTACAATATAATAATCTGGTTTCTAAGAAAGGCACCTTTTGAAAAATTGAAATAACACAAGGATGGTTTTAATTATTTGAAATATTCAGCAATTAAATTCAAATTTAGTTGTCTTAAAATTTTACTCTCTAATTTCTTAAGTGAAATAATACCCCTTTGTGATGGATAACCTGTTGAAAAAGAAAATCTGCTGGAACAGTTGAAACTAGTACAAACAAAGAAAATAATTTAACCAACAGAAATACAGAAACACAAATTAAGTATCCCCAAACCAGAAAATTAGATGCATTGTATTTACTGTTTTTGATGGAGAAAAAAGATCACTGTGTTTGCTTTATGCAGGTGTTTTAGCTGCAGATAGCCTGAAATACGCCTAAATATCTTCAAAGGATATACAGAGTATGGCAATTGGCAAGACAATTATTTTTCCAGAGAAAACTTGATGTTTTCAATAAGCAAAACAAACTCCAAAAAAAAAAAAACCACACATCTTGAAAGCAAAAGAATTGCATGTATCATAATGAGATTGCTTACAGAATTGTTAAGTGTAAAAATGCTTTCCATAGGATAAATGTTTGTGTGCTTGGCAAATCACATGCAAAGTAAATTTACAAAGTTGATACATTTGCAGATAATACAGTAGAAAGAAGAATTGTCTATATATCTGAAGATCTTTGTAATCTATCAAGAAGCTAAAATCTTCATTGAAAGTGATACAGCAGATATAGTTAAAAATAGTCACTTGACTACATAAATTTAATACAGTTGAAATTAAGAAGTTTTGCAAAACTTAATGATAATACTGCATTAACATATATTTTCAATATAAATGATGAATTTTTTTTAATGAAGATGATCTGATGGAAAATTTTATTGAACTTTGCACTGATAGAGCTCAGTTGATGTCAGGATGAAAAAAGACCTATTTGTCACTTGGGAGCGCAGGGCCCCCCCTTCCCTTTCCACAAGGAGCTCTACTTTGGATTCACATAGACCTGTATTCATCCTTAAGTAATGATGACCTTAAAAGGGGTCTGTATGTCTGTCTCTGTCAGTCTCTGTCAGTCTCTGTGTCTCTGTCTGTTTCTCTGTCTCTGTCTCTTGTCTCTCTCCGTCTGCATCTGTGTCTGTGTCTGTGTCTCTGTCTCTCTCTCTCTCTGTCTCTCTCTCTCTGTCTGTCTGTCTGTCTGTCCCTCTCTCTCTCTCCCTCCTTCACACCTTGGAGTAACTGTAACTCTGGAGAAATCTCTAAAACACAACTTTTACAGCTCATGTCTAGGTGTAATGAACAGACCTGACTCAGGGGGTCCTCTGTTAGTTTAGGTTTGGTATGGGAACAAAATGAGTTAATGATAGGTAATTAAACACTTAACAAAAGGAGATTGACTTAGAATATAAAGCCATGGAATATAAAAGATACTCAACAAAGGTACTGCAACACTTAAATTAGGCAGATTCCCCTACTCCCTCCCTTTCTTCCTTCCCCTCTCCCTCACCTCCATATGGAAATGTATCTAGCAGTACAGAGTAAGGTGTGGTGACTCTCATGGCCTTGGGACATCCATAAGGTCCCATGATCCTCATCCCACTTGAATGAGTTTTTTATGCCCTTAGCAACCAGGAAGCTACATGAATACAGCCAGAACCTACCAGGAAGCTGCCCTCAATAGAAGTGAGGCTTGAGTCTTAGTCTTCTGGGACAATTAAGTATGGGGCAATTTTGTTACATTTCAGGGAAAAATTGAACTGGCTATGGAAGGGGCAAGGGAGGAGGAGAAATCCTTGTAGACAGTGATCCTATTACATCTCACTCCTTGGTAGCAAGGTCCTAATGATTTTCTGGAGGTCCTTATATCATTTAAATGACTTTAGAGCTTTTACTGAGCAGTCTTGTACTCATTTGTATGAGGAAACTGATATAGGGAGTACTAAGGGGAAAATTTAATAAAACCATGAAGGAGTGACCAAGGAATTTGGGAGAGAACAAAGACAACAAATCCTAGACTTTTCCTGTCTCCCTTGGAAAGACTGAGTCCCAGATCTGAACTGGTTTACTTGCTTGGTGGTGCCAAATCTTTGCAATTCACAATAGGTTTCCTGATATATGGTGGTAACAATAACCGGGAGTAGAATAGGACCATCAAGGCCATAAAACAAATGATGACACTTCTGGTTACCACCAATTTTTCATTGCACATCAGAATCATAAAAAGTGATTTAAGTGACTAAGAGGCCTTAAGCTTCTTGTATGCAAACAGTCCCAGGATCTAAGCTGATACTGAGGATCTCCATGTAGCATCACTCTCTCCACTTCCTTGGCCCACCCCCCAAAATCTCCACCTCCCTTGCAGCCACATCAGAGGAATATTACCAAATCTCTGCCCCTTACTAAGTTTCTGCTGAGAGGCTGCCCCTCTTTTTAAGCAGGGGCTGGATAAAGAGAGCTGAAGGATCTACTTTCTTCCATGTAAATTCACAATCTGGTTGCCTAAAAGCATAGAAGATCCACCCACATGAAGGAAGACAAAGGGGAATCCTGGTAAATAGTAATTATGTCATACCTGAGTATCCCCAAAATGTGGGTAAAAATCTCTTCTATAAATGGTACTCTGTATATAATGTTAAGTAGCAAACATAATACAAGAGTTTATTTCCTCTACCACAAAAAAAATGCTGAAGATGCAAATACTTAACTAATTCAGAATATGTAAAACATTTCGAGTAGTCCATTATATGCATCATGCTGCCTGTGGAAAGCAGACTAATTTCACCTCAGACTTGCGGTATCCAAGCAACTCATAAGGTCCAGGTCTCTGGTCAGCCAGATCATGGCTCTTATTGGTCCTTTAATTTTAACTAAATAATTCTGGCAGTGTTTATCCTCTCCTCTGAGAAGCATGCTCTCATGAAAATCATCTTCCACTGGGCAGTCACCAATCCAACTCGAGAAGTCTTGAATTTTTTAACTCAAGAGGTAGGCACCAAGGCTGGAAATGTTCATGTCCTTAGAATCATTAGTCATTGGCTTATACTCAAAGAAAGAAACAGAAAGTAGAAGAGGACCAGAGAATCAGGCTCACCTAAGCAAATGTATATTTCTATTCCAGCTGGGGAAGGGAGGAGGAGAAAAATTCCCCCTTGCACATACCTTTGCTGGAAACTCAAGGGGGGAAAAGCATTGGAGGAGAGTCCTAAATGAGAAGGCTCTTTCTTTGCTCCCAGATGGTTTTGTTGTTTCCTAGTCTCTCAGATAGTATGATCAATGAGGGAGAAAATCATAAATTTAAAGTGGGGAAGGACCTTAGAGGCTATCAATTCCAACCTCCCCCTCATTTTATAGATAAGGAAATTAAGGTGCTGTGACATTAAGTGTTGCTCAGACCTACAGGTAATAAGTGGCTGAGACAGGATTTGAACTCAGGACTTCTTAATGCCAAGTCCCCATTTCATCCACTATGCCACCTAGCTATCTTGTCTAAAAACTCTCGTCTTTCTTCCACTCCCAACTCCCTAAGAAAAAACTTCTGAACTAGAGGTTTTCCCCCACTGTATGGGTTCATCTCTTTACTGAGTTCACAAACAAACTGACTGCCATTTCTGTACATAGGCCCAGAGGTGTGTCTGATTCTTTCAGCCAATAATAAATTATTCCTGTATGTGATGTCATCTTGCCCTCTCCCCTGCCAAAGAGCAAATCATTGTAATCCTCTCAAATTGCTTAAGGACTCATTCACACCTAGTTTATGAGATTAATTGATTGACAGCTGAATCTTGTTATCTGATTTCTGTGATTAATTAGAATGGAGGTGGAACATCACTCTTCCATTAAAATTGGTCAATTTCTGCATATAGAAAAACACTATGGATTTCTTTGTACAAAGTATTTGGAAAGATGCTTGAGTTAAGAGAAGAAATTGTCTTTTTGTTTAGTGATAATCATGAAAACAAAGCAAATTCATTTTATAACAATAATTTTCTTGGATATTTTTGAAAAACTGAATACTCTAAATCAATATAATAACTTCAAATTCATTTTCTGATACATATAAATAAAATGACTTCATTTTAAAGTCAGAATTATGGGTAAGTACATTTTAAAATATTTTTGTTATTTTCCCAAGTTAAAGAATACCAGCCACACAAAGAAAATAGAAAAAGTAAAGACCTACTTTTTAATCACCTGACTGGTCTACAGAAGCAATTCTCATTTTTATTTTAAAGAACCTGACAGTCTTCTTCTGCTTCGTCTACAGTTGAATAATGAGTTCTCTGGTTTGTCAAACCAAGCAATACAAATTTTACTACCATTGGAAACATTTTATTTATGTAGAACAGAATTTTCTTATGTAGCTGTTACAAAAACAAGCTATCAATCTCGATTAGTAGTGTGAGTAGTACTTACCATCAATGACATGAAATTTTGAGAAATCTTATTTTGTAAAATAATTCCACCCATCATATTAATAATAATCTTGTTGTTATTTTATGTTGTAACCCAGACTTACTGGGAATTCCTTTTTGATGGGGAATGATTGCAATCCCTGCTACCCATCACTAATGAAGTTCCACAGACTACCTGTCAGGAAAGGATAGGCACAGACTGAGCCAGTCAATCTAGTATACATGCAGAAAAGCCACTGACTCAGGGCATCATAGACCTATTATTGCTCAATCTTATGAGCAACTGAGGAATCTGAGAGGTGGCATATCATACTGGAAAGAAAGTGGGCCTCCCTGGGCAAGTCACTTAACTTCTCATGGCTCCAGGCAACCTTCGAAGACTGTAAGTGGCAGAAGGAATATCTTACCTACCCAGGAGTTCTCTGTTCTGGTGAAATCACGGGCCCAGAACCTGTCCTTTATGTAATATATATGCAAATCATAAAGAATTTTAAAAACAACCAGCTGTAAAGGTCATATTATTTTTAATGTGCATTTAAAATGTTTTGTGTTGTAAAATTGCAATAAATTTGTAATTTTATTTTAATTAAATGCAAAATTTAGTTGCATAGATTGTTTTATGAAAAATGGGATTATGACTCTTTTTTTGCAAATAGGGGAGATTTTCTCCACAAAGCTGAGAAATAATTAGAATAATTGTTTTAAAAACAATCCTCTTTCCAGTATATCTTCACTCTAAAACACATCGAGATATTCTATACCTAGAGTGGTCCAAAAGTCTTAGAGCAGTATTCAGTTAGATTTTGGGGACATCCTATATTATAATGTGCTTGGTTATTGCATTTTAATAGGAAACCAGGGAAGACCAACAAGATTGCATCCAGACCCAAAAGAATGCATCTTTAATGAATCTCTTGCATAAAGAAAAGACTGGTACAAGAGAGATTTTGGAGCGAGAAACTTACCTGTCAATCACATTAACAAACAGTCAATTATTCTACTTTCTTATATGGCCAATCTACAGTATTCAAAGTTAGAGACAGCTAGCAAGTCAAATTTATACCAGTCTGGGAGTCAAATCATCTGGGTTCTTGTCCTAAATCTGTGACTAATTGCTTTTATGACCATGGGTCTCAGTTTCCTCATATGTAGCATTAAAGAAATGAGTTCCTTTTCATTGCTAACATTCTATGGTTCTAGGAGTCTTGTGCCCAGCATTACTGGAGGGGGGGGGCAATATTCTAGTTCTTGGAAATCGAACAAGACAGAGGGAGAAAGATATGTAGGCTGCAATATTTGGAAAGTTTGCCTCGCATAGAGGCTATCCGTCCCATAAGAACTCCCTCCTAAAGTGTCTTCAAGGTGATTTGATTTTCAAAATTCAGCCAAGGCTTCCTCTCCTTCCAATGTATGTATCACCTCCATTTTAGAATTATCCTGTGAGGGATTGTCTGGTGTTGGCTACTGCCAAATGGGGGTTGTGGCAAGATGGGGCGGGAACTGGGTATTAGGAAGTACCCAGAGCTCATGCTCCTGAGGCAGTGGGCAGTGCTATGTGGAGCTGTGATAAGCTGGAGAAGGAACAGGATACAAGGAAGTAGCTGGAGCACGTGCTCCTGAGGCAGGGGGCTGTGCCACGTGGGAGTGGGACGGCAGAGAACGAGTTCCTTTGTCTAGCCCCCTCCCTAGGTACAACGCTAACCCCAGATGCCTCCTTCCTGTGTCCAAACCTGACTTCCTGGGTCACATACTTTCCCTTTGTGTAGCACTGACCCCAGACGCCTCCTCCCGGTATCTGGGCCTGACTTCTGGGTCACATCCTCTCCCTAGGTACAGCTCTAACCCAGACGTCTCCTTCCTGTATCCGGTCCTAGCCTCCTGCGTCACTTCCTCTCCCTTGGTGCCCTAAACCCAGACATCCCCTTCCAGTATCTGACCCTACAATCAATGACTAGTAGGCGGGCTGAGGAGGAGGGGCTTAAGTAGGTACTTAAGGAATAGTAGAGATCGGAGCTCTCTCTCTTTTGCTCCTGCTCTCTTGCTCTGGCCTTCCTGCTTGGCCTTGCTGTGACAGCCTCTGAATAAAGCTCCAGTGTTGGCACCTCCTGATCGGCTCATCTCTGTGTGTTTATCCGGGTGGGCACCGAAGACTGGTAAGTAGTATGACTCTGGCAGCCTGCTCCTTATAGGAGGAGAGTGCACGGCGCGGCCGGCACATTATCCATTGTCAAATTTGACTTGCAGACCAGGATTACAGGGGCTGCTCACCAAAGGGGAGTAATACATGATACATAAAAGTCAGGTGAGCAGGAAAATAAGTCTGTTTTTAAAAATTAGCCATGTATCTCTGCTCTTTGGGAAGGAACATGGAAGCATAGCTTCAGAGCTGAAAATTACCAGTGGGGTCATTCAGGCCAACCTGCTCATTTTATAGATGAGGAACTCGAGGATAGTGGACAGAGCACTGAACTTGGAGTCATGAAGACAGGAGCTCCAATCCTCCTTTAGAAACTTATTAGCTGTATGACCCTGGACAAGTCACCTAACCTCTTTCGGCCTCAATTTTCTCATCTGTAAAATGAGGATAATAATAACACCTACCACATTGGGTTTACAAATGAGCTAATTTATAAGTGATTCACAAAACTTAAAGCTAACCTTAAATTCTATATGCAGAAGCCAGCTATTATGAAGTTGAAGCCCAGGGAAGTTAGCTATCTTGCCCAAAGTTACACAGGTAATAAATGGCAGAACCAGGATTCAAACTATGATTCCAAGTCCAGTGCTCTTCCAGCATCTGCTCCGTCATTGATAGGTTCTGCTTAGGTAAGGAGAATTATCTGGGCTTACTGATGAAATCAGAGATCCTCCACACATTCACAAAATTCATAAACCATCTGCCTACTTCCCTTGGCTCTAAAGGTATAAGGAACTTTAGAGATCATCTTCCCATTTAACAGATCAAAAAATCTGAGCCCCAGAGAGTTTTAAGGACTTCCTCAGAGTCACATGGGCAGTCGGTTACAATGCAGACATTCAAATTTTGACTTGAAATCTAGGAGTGGATCTTTGCAATACACCACATACTCTGTCTAGACAGACAGCTGCAAATAGCTACAATGTACCCCATCCAAGAATGAACTACTCCAGAGCCTACCTTTCTCCTGAGAGATGGGGATGCTTGATGTTAGCAGAGCCTTCAGGGGCACAATGAAAACCAGGTCTTCAAATGCAGGTGGGAGTGAAATTTTCAGCAAAGCCTTGCATGAAGTAATGTGGGCTGAATAATTGGGGAAAGGAAATTCTCAGCCTGATTTTGCTACTGACTTACTGCAAGGTTCCATACTCTCTTTTCCTTCCCCTCTATATAAAGTGAGCTATGGCAAAGCTTTACTAATCTAAGTGGGGTTGATCAAGGCAGACTAAATATTTTGATGAGTTCCCTAATCAACCTGATGAGATTATAAGACGTGGGGGTATCTAAGGGACACTTTCCTGTAGAATGTGGTCATTGGCATCTTGCTGATGGGACACAGGAAGCCCCTGATGCATGATTAATTGAGACTTAAGCCAATGAACTCTTTGAGAATCCACCTTTTTCATGACCTATATAAGTAAGCTAAGTAAGTACTCTTTCTTCACCTTTTCCCTTGTGCCTACTTGCAATGTAGCAAAGAGGAAAGAGAATTTCCTTCCTCTACCTCCCTACCCAGATCATCTAATAGCGTCTTTTTACAGAGGTACCGGACCAGTTGGCCTATGAAGGCAGAAACTGAACCTCAAATTTTCTGAGTACAAGTTAGACATCACAGATATGAAAATGGACTTCCCCTCAAAACATGGCAGATCAAGCAATGATAATTATCCTTTTCTACCCTAATTCTAATCCAATGAATCTACTAGAAAATTTTCCTGGCGTAGCTCCAGGTGGGAGCAATGTCACTCTTGGATCCAGCCCAGAATCAAACCTGATCTATGCAATCTCAGGGCTTGGGACGGGGGTAGGAAGGGAGAGATTATAAGCAGGGAGGGGAGAAAAGAAGCCGGAACCACTAAGAAAAGTTATGGCATGTCTTTTTTGGTGATTTCCAAATGTCCCACATTAAGTTAGACCAAGTTCTCTGGGGAATAATATCAACAAGATCCTACTACAGAGGCAAGTGTTATCTCAAGGGTTCCCCTCTAGCTTCAGAGGTCATGTGCTACAACAGTGTCACCTGAGACCCAGAAGGTCTTCCCATTAGGAGCTTCAGCTCTGGACTCCACGTATGAAATTTATTCTTGATGAAGCCTGAGACTTAAAAGAAGCAGAATTGGTGTTTCTCACACTCTCTGGTTCATTGTCCCACTCCAAAGTTCCAGGGAAAATCTTTAACTCAGTGCTTAGATATATGGCTCATTTTTGGAGTCTCAAAAGAGATAAACAGGATCTCTTCTAGAAAATGTAGTCAATATACAGGGTAGATATCAGGTATAGGGAAGCTTCTTATTTCCTTCACCATACACACACACACACACACACACAAAATGCTTAAAACACAAAAGAATCATAAGCATATATTGGCAAATACATAAGACATGAAGCAATAACCTGTTATACCCTCACCACAAACAACTCCATAGGACTGTGGAATGGATATTTCACTTTTCACTTTGATCTGCTTCATCAGCATAATGTATAAGTCAAGATTCCTGGGCAAACCAGGACATGCTTTGGGCTTTTTTAGTCTTTTTAGCAGCAACATTCTTTGGGCAGTGGTCCATCCTTTCCTCCAAGAAGTGGTGTAGTTTCAGGAACTGCCTCATATTAGGCAGTGGACACTAACTGGATCCTACCCTGATCCCCATGGGAAATACAAGAGACAGTTGGCAGAATCTCAAGTGATGATCTTAAAAGACAGGAAGATAGAAAGATGCAGGGCCTTTCTCCTCTTCGTTTCTAAGGAATTGAGTGGTTGGCTCTTACCAGCTCAGTTGCCAATTATCTTTGACTCAGCACCCTGATCACAGTGACTAATGAAGGATTAATTTGTCATACCAAAGGGTGAGTCCTTCAACACTGAGCCAGAGCCCATGCCTGTCCCTAAGAATCCAGCTGCACATACCCAGCTCTAATAAATTAGAGAAGCAGTGGATCAGAAGTCAGAAAGATCTGAGACCAAATCCCTGTGCTTTCAATAATTTGCTTCAGACCTTGAGTAAGTCACTTCAGTTCTCTGGGTCTGTTTCCTCATTTGCAAAAAGAATCTGATAACATCACCTTCCAAAGATTCAAAATGACAGGTATGTGATATGAGAAAGTGCTTCAGAAAGCACTATACAAATGTAAATTATTATTAGTATTAACCTGGGAAACCTAGGCTTCCAAAAGGAGGTTAAAAATATTTCCCTGCCTCACGGGATTGTTAAGAGAAGTAGCTAATTAAGCACGACTGTCAAGCCCTTTGCAAATGTGAAGTGTGGTGGAAATGATTATTTACAAAGGCCTATCCAGATGAAAGAAAGATTGGAATGAACTTGGCATTCACAAAGGACCATGCTGAACTGAGCAGACTCTGAGGAAACACAGGCTGGTATAAGGAACATTGGCCCCACTTGGATTCCTCAGGCACTTTTATGCAAAGGATGGTAATTTGAGGAAAAAAATCACTTTAATCATGTATGAATTTTTTAAAGGCATTCAACTCCCCCCCCCCTTCTCCATCCTCCACCTCCTCTATGGAAAGCACCCATCAGAAAAACTAAACTATATCAGATTCAAAATGAGCTCCATAAGCAACCAGGGCCAGGACTTCATCTCTGAAGACAGTTTTCACAGTGGGCCTTCCCATCTCTGCTGGCTTCTGACAAAGACTTTCTCAAGTGGCAGGCCTGGAAGCCTCTTTGCTAAGCTCCCATTGCCTACTCTGTAGCATTTCTCTCCCTAAGGTATACAGATGTCTTTTTTACCCTGTTAAAGCCTCTTTCACATCTTTGCTTTCAGGGAGAGCAACCCATGCCAAGTAGACAAGGCCAATCCTCACAATGCCTAGGCTCCAGGGCCTGATCAGAACATCAGAGGCCTTAAAGCTGGGAGAAACATTAGAAATCATCATCCAGTTCCCTTATTTAAAAGATGAAATAATTGAGAGTTAGGGAGGGCAAGTAACTTACCTGAGGTCACACCTGAACTGGAAAGCAGAGCCAGGATTCATACCCATGTTTTCTGACTCCAGACCAACCTCTCCCTGTACTACTCTACAGTCGTCATGTGTCATAGCTGCCATCTCCCCAAATGAGAATAAAGAGGTTACTGTAGAGGAAAGATGCTGGGTAGAAGATAACTGGCATCCAGAGCCATCCTCAGCCCCAAGCCTCACCTGGGAACTTGATTATCAGTCAGATCATTTTGACTGAACCTGCCACTACAAGTGTTTGGCTGTGGGTCTTTTCTGTCATTCATTGTTACCAGCACAGGTAAAGAAACAACCACAGTTCATAAGGGAGTTCTGTTCTTGTATTTGGTCCCTTTCCTGCATTGGGCTGCTTATTCTACAAGTCACTAGGAAAAAGCTTGAATGGTAATACAAGCTTGCCTCCTTTGGGCCTTTACCTAGTTCCATCAGAGTTCCAGTACCTTCCTTTCTATAAACCTACAAATTTTACATTTTCCTTCCTAGACCTTCCTCATGTCTGTCTGTCTGTCTGTCTGTCTCTCTCTTTCTCTCTTTTCTCTGTCTGTCTCTCTGTCCGTCTCTCTGTCTCTGTCTCTCTCTTTCTCTCTTTTCTCTCTCTCTCTCTCTCTCTCTCTCTCTCTCTCTCTCTCTCTCTCTCCCTCCTACTTGGAAAAACTCAGGAAAGTATCCCACCTAAAAGTTATTAGACTTCTAACAACGAAAAATGATTGAGAGGACAAGCTAAAACCTTAAGTTGTAGAGTGAGGGATTTGCTATACCCGGAAATAGATTTCCTGTGGGACCCCCCACCCATCATATTTATTGGATTATTTTTTCAATCACAAGGATTACTAGAGCATGCCAAATAACATGCCTATCTAGGAAACTGGTCCTAGCACAAAGTTTTGAACATTGCAGGTACTTAATAATACGTTGATATTTCAGCGGATCTGTGATCCCATTAAGATAATCCTTCCAACAATGTGGGTAACAAACTGTCTACGCCTACCCATCCTGTGCAACCATTGTCCATGTCATTCACTAAATCTTCCAGAGAGAATCCATCTAACATCATGGGAGCCTTCCTCAGGGGTGGGGAACTTGCAAAGCCACATGTGGTCCTCCAGGTCTTCAAGTGCAGCCCTTGACTGAATCCAAACTTCACAGATTGAATCAAAGCACCTCACCTGAGGACCTAGAGGGCCACATGTATCCTGGAGGCCACAGGTTCCCCACCCCCTCTTGACTTTTGATATTATATGGGTAACAATGACGTGTGCAGGCTGTCCATTGGTTATATCTCTGGCTATATAACCAGCCCATCTTTTTATTCAATCAAATATTTCTCTGAAAACATGCTTTCCAGCATGGGAGAAACTGCAAGAGGTTCTACTAGTAAAACCTTTGAGATATCACCCTGATGTCATGATTAGGAGGCATAGACATGGGACTTTGTAGTAAATGACTATTAAATATTGATTCAAATACTCAAATGAAGACGTAAGTTCATCAATCTGGATGCTCCCTCCAAAGGATGCAGATTCAAACCCATCCATACCTACTATCTACATCTTCCCATAGGTTCACCTCAGGGAATCTCACAATATGTTTCTTACTTTCTCCTGACATTATGAAAATACAAGCATAGCTAGCACTTGGCCATTCAATTTTCATTCCTCATCTTTTCCACATGGCCAACCCATCTTCTCTTCCAACAATACATTTCCTTGATAACATCTTTCATTACTGTTCCTCTTAAGTTCCTTGTTGGTTATGTGTGCTCATAACTAATATGTGCCTCTCCATTTTTTACTGTAGTCACAGACACTTCAAGGTCTGTGGAGGTTTTCCTGAGGGGTAGCCCTGAAATACAGTGTGCTTTGTGCAGGGAAAGAGAAATGTGATTCCTGACTGGCAGAGAGACCCCTGAGCTAACAACACTGCATACTAGAGTAGAGAAAGGCCACTTCAGTAGAGGACTTTGAGAGAGCTGGTCAAACTATTGAATGATGGACTAGAGATCTTCCCAGAGCCACAGATAGTGGGGAAGCCAGCACCACCAAAACCACAACAATGTATCTCTTAATTACCAGTGCCTGAAACTCTAAAGAACACCAAAAATGGAATTGCCTTGGTGAGATTACTCCATCTCTCCTTGGTTAAACTGAGATCTTATCTTGATCCCATCAAAGTTCATTTATATCAATACATCATTTCATCAATAATGTATCAATATATCATTCATAATGTATTCTATGTTTACCCTAATCTGCATAACTTCTCCAATTCATGTTTCCTGCTTTTTTTAATACTTAATTTTTTTTCATTATTTTTCTTGTTTTATTTTTTGTCTGTTTTCTTTTGCAACATGGCTAATTTTGTATACATGTTCACATGCATAATTGATATTAAATTGCTTGATTTCTCAAGGTGGGGTTAGGGGGAGGCAGGGAATTTTGAACTCAAAATTTTTTTTTTTTATTTTTAGGCAATTGGGGTTAAGTGACTTGCCCAGGGTCACACAGCTAGTGTCAAGTGTTTGGTCTGAGGCTGGATTTGAACTCAGGTCTTCCTGACTTCAGGGCCAGTGCTCTATGAACTCAAAATTTTAAAATATGATTGTTAAAATTTTTGCATGTAATTGGGAATATTTAATGAAATAATTAAAATATATTTTTACAAAGTTATTAGGGTAATTTGATATCCTATCATAACACTAGAGGTCAGAATATTTGGGTACTAATAGCCACTTGAAAAATCCCTAGTAAGCTTTCTGGTCTCCATCTTCGCCGCAGCAGAAGCAGGACTACCATGTCCGAGTCGCCACCATGCAGCTGTTTGTCTGCCTGCAGGCCCTGCACACCCTCGAGGTGACCGGGCAGGAGACCGTCGCCCAGATGTGGCATCCCTGGAAGGCATCGCTCCCGAGGACCAGGTCCTGCTTCTAGGTAGCTCCCCGCTGGAGTTTGAAGCCATCTTGGGGCAATGTGCGGTAGAGCCTCTGGCCACTCTGAAAGTGACTGCTCGGATGCTCAGAGGTAAAGTCCGTGGCTCTTTGGCCCGAGCTGGAAAAATGAGGGGTCAGACTCCCAAGGTGGCCAAGCAGGAGAAGAAGAAGAAGACTGGGCGTGCTAAGAGGAGGATGCAGTACAACCGACGCTTTGTCAACATAGTGCTCACCTTTGGCAAGAAGGGCCCCAATGCCAACTCCTAATTCCCTGGTACTTTCTATCTGTTCCCAATAAAGCTGCTTACGACTCTGAAAAACAAAACAAAACCAAAAAAAGGGAAAAATCCATAGTAAGAATGTATCTTTGAAAGAGATGAACCATAAAGAAAGTGATGTTATTAACAATGAAAGGCAAGGGGCATTTATGCTCCCTCCATTCTGTCTCTCTGTCTCTCTCTCCCCTTCTCTGTCTGTCTCTAGTAGATGGTGCCAAAATAAACACTTCAATACATACTTGAAGGCAATTCCCTATTTAAAGGAACATTTGAGTGTTTTGAAAATATTTTATTATAAACTTAATAGTAAGCATCATTTTGATCAATCCAGCGAGCTTTGCAGCAATTACATTGAGATGCATGAATTTGAAAGCATTTAATATCAGAACTTTTTAAGACCTCTAAATCTCCATCAAGATTCTTTGTTTATTCCTAATTCACTTTTCCTCTTATGTGAATATAATTAATATATACTTGTTTCTTCCAATTATGTTTTCTTTATATTATTTTATGAATGCCATTTCATTTATATTATTATTTATTTATATTATATATTATTCTTTATATTATTTTATAAAGGTTTTTGTTTTGTTTTGGGCAGTGACAAATAACATGGCTGTAAAGATTTTTTAAATAGATGTCTCTTTTTGGTAATTTTTGTTAAGATTCTCAGGGCATATGTGTACTCCCATCTATGGAATTATTTTATCAAAAAGGATGATCATTTTTGTGTGTTTTTTTTTCCTAAAGCTTTCTAAAAAAGATTCTACTAGCTTATTTCCACCAATAAGGAGTGAATGTACCTGCTTTTCTACAATACCACCAGGAGTGACATTTTATTGCTATTAATTTGGGGAGAGATTGAAATAAGCACTAGATTCAGAGTCAGAAGACCTGGGTTCAAATTCTGGTTTTGCCATTTACTTGAGCAAGTCATTTTGCCTCTTGGGGTCATCTCTTATTTTATGCTGTTGATTTTTGTTTCTTAGTTTTCATATTCATTCATTGAATTAACTTTGATATTGCAAGGATTCCTGATTTCCTCCTGATTTCCCCTCTTCCCCAATTAGATCGCAGCCCCTTCATATCTTTGTAAATGGTCTTCATGAGTTGCTGTGACTTGCAGTATTGGCTGGAGAAGAATTTGGGATTTGGCAGTTATTTCTGGTCAGGGAACCATATGATAAGGTCTAGAGGTTTAGAGGTTCTGGAACCCCAAAATCATGACATGAGGGTCCTGCCGGAAAGAATTCCATCCAAGCCTTCTTTCAGCCAAAGACAAGATTTATTAAAGATCAGCCATAGTGGCCAGACTCTTTAGGAATCTGAGCACCTGTTGGCTAGATTGTAAAAATCTGAGCAGTGGCTAGATTATAAGAATCCTAGCCTTCCTGCTTGTTTTCATAACCTACTCATACCCATCTTTTTGGGTAACCAGGGTTTAAGAGTAAGGTAAATGATAAGAGTAAGTTAACTGTTGACTTCCCTTTGAGAGTAATCCCAAAAAGTGACTTCTATTCTGAACCCCTATTGTACCCTTAAACTACAAATATGTTATATGTAGTAGATAGATAATGCTAGCTCTGTACTCCTCTTGGAGATAAGAGAGTGAAGGAGAGATTGCCCAACCACAACTATGCTGGATCCTGCCTACCTTTCCCTTGCTAGGCTGCTGGCAGCACTGGTATAGCCCTCCTCCAACTCTCCACAAAGGTAATACATTCTTCCTTAAAGAATGTATGGTCCAGATCCCAGATCATATCATTCATGCCACATCTGGCCAACCATATTGCCTGACACTGCCATACATGTATCTTATGTTACTATTCATCCAGAGAACTCAGGGGCAATGTTCTACTTCAGATCTCTTCCATGGAAACGTATTATTCCAATCACTAGAAATATTCAGGTTAAAGGGGCAGCTAGGTGGCGCAGTGGATAGAGCACCAGCCCTGAAGTCAGGAGGACCTGAGTTCAAATCCGACCTCAGAGCAAACACTTGACACGTACTAGCTGTGTGACCTTGGGCAAGTCACTTAACCCTGATTGCCTCACTAAAAAAAACAAAACAAAAAAACAAACAAACAAACAAACAAAAGAAGATGGAGGTTCTACACCAATGTTTCCAGTAAGAGGGAGTAAGGATTCATTGTACAATGAGAGATATAGGGGCAGCTAGGTGGCACGGTGGATAGAGCACCAGCCCTGGATTCAGGAGGACCTGAGTTCAAATTCAGCCTCAGACCAAACACTTGACACTTACTAGCTGTGTGACCCTGGGCAAGTCACTTAACCCAATTGCCTAGCCAAAAAAATAAACAAAAAAAAACAATAAGAGATATAGTAAGAAGGATTGAGTGGTAGGTACAAACAAATCATTAAGTGTCTTTCCACAACTAAGGATCTATGAACTTATTATTCTATGACTTTTGTTAGCCAATTTAACCCTTCACCTGTCTGTGGCAACTTTCTCCCTTAACATCTTACCCTCTTTGCAGTTTTTCTCAAGTACCTCTTCCATAGAATCTTCCCCATTGTATTCCATACTGATTTCTTGTAATACTGAATTCTGACCATATTTTACTATCTGCTATGTTCACTGTGTTACCCCCGCATATGAGATCATAGGATCATAGAATTTAGATCCACAATGGAATTTTGAGTTAAAAAAAAAAAACAAGGCCCAGAGATGGAAAATGATTTACCCAAGATCACACAAGTAGTAAATGACTGACCCAAGATTTGAAACCAGGTGTTCTGACTCTAAATTTGGGCCTTTTCCATTAAATAATACTTCATTTCTCTAGTTGTCAGGCTTCCAGAAATTCTGACCACCTGGAACACAGCTGTAGCTGTGGAAGCAAAGGGGAAAAAGGCTTTTGAGAGGTCAACCAAATACCTGTCTCACAGTCCATGATTTTCCATCCAAAAAGATTAGGGGAAAAAAAGTTCCATACCTAAAGAATATACTTCAGTTATGTGGAAAATTCAGGAATTGTAAAAAATTCCCTACTATATTACTTTTATTTAAGTATTTTGGGAAATAGTGTATTATAGTAGAAAGGGCAGCTAGGTGGCAAAGCAAATAGAGTGCTGGGTCTGGAGTCAGGAAGACTCATCTTCCTGAAATCAGATCTGGCCTCAGACTCTCTCTAGTTGTGTGACCCTGAACAAGTAACTTAACCCTGTTTTGCTTCAGTTTCCTTATCTGCAAAAAGAGCTGGAGAAGGAAATGGAAAACCATTCCAGAAAACCACACCTAAATGGGGTCATGGAGAGTCAGACATGACTGAATCGACTGAACAACAAAAAGTAGAAAGAGCGCAGGCTCTAGAGACAGAGAACCTGGATTCTAATCCCACCTCTGATATGTCCTACCTGTGTGACCTTGGGCAAGTTACTTAACCTCTTAGGACTTCAGGTCCTCATCAGTAAAATGAAGGAGCTGGACTAAATTAGCAGTGTCCAACATGCGTTCTGTAGGCATGTGTAGCTGGAGTAGTGCAGCTGAATCAGATTAAAATGTAATTGGGAAATATTTAACAAGATAAATAAAATACAACATAGATAATGTTAGTGTGTGGTTTTCTAAGTCAATATTTCTATTTGAGTTTGATACTCTAAACTAAATGAAGTCTGAGGTCCCTTTCAGCTCTAAATCTTATGATCGTAGACCCATTATCACATGTGCATATATCTTATTTCCCTAAGGTAGCTTATAAACTCCCAAAAATGAGATATGGAGTCCTCTACTTCTCTTGTATAGAAAATACTAAAGCTTGAATGGTAACCCAAGCTTGCCTCCTTCAGGCCCTTGTCCTAACAGTATAATGCACACAGGCTTCACTGAATTTTTTAAGAATTCATTCATTCATTTATTTTTTATTTTTTTAGGCAATTGGAGTTAAGTGACTTGCATAGGGTCACACAGCTAGTAAGTGTTAAGTGTTTGGTCTGAGGCCAGATTTGAACTCAGGCCCTCCTGACTTCAAGGCTGGTGCTCTATCCACCGCACCACCTAGCTGCCCCTCATTCGTTCATTTATTAACTAATTAATTAATCTTAGTTCTGATCTTCTCACCTCAGCTTCCTCCCTCTGCAAAACGAATATTATGATATCATCTGATACTTTAACTCCAATGACTGCAATAACTACCCCCAGAATAACTTACCTCCCAGGGTTCTTAGGAAGGAGAAATGAGATCATGTGCGGTGGGGGAGGGGGAAGCATGTTTTTTTTAACCATGAGTTAAATTCCTATCTCAATTTTTATTCTATTTTATTTTTTGTGGCTGGAAGAAGGACCTGGTGAAATCTTTCTTAAACAAAAGATATTAAAGCAAGCTTATAAGCAGTAATTTAAAAAAAAATGCAAAACATTTTAACTGACCCACATGATTTGTATTTTTCCCCTTCCCCACATTTCTTATTACAGCTGTCTAATCCTCCAGAACATGAATATGAAAATAAATCATATTCTCATCTAAGGTCAAATACACTCAAGAGTTTCCTCCCCTCTCCCCAAATTCAGACTTCCTGACAAACAAAACAGGTTTGGGTTTCTTCTGAGGCTCTTTACCTCCATTGGATTTCTAGAAACCTTGGCCACTAGGGTCAATGCTAATTGGCACGGCTGTTTTGAGGCTCCTCCCATCAGCACAAATCCTGTGGACATAGACACAGAGGCAGGCTTAAAGCAGTAGCCTGCAGGGTTTCCAGTCTGGAGCCTTACCACATGCTGGAATGCTCACCACCCCAAACATATATTTTTAAGCTTGAGCAAAAAGGAAGGGAAAGGAAAGGAATTTTTATCAGCACTACTAGTGGAGGAATCCCTTGACTGCTTCTCATTTTAACTGCCAAGACATGTTTTTTTGTTTTGTTTTGTTTTATTTTTTAATCACTAGGCTTCAAAAGTCCAAGCTAATGTTCCAGTGATTGATTGGAGAGTGAGTACTGTCATAAGGGCTTATCTGCCCGTGCTGTCTTCATGTCTCACTGAAAGGGACTGCTGAATCAAGAGAAATTTCAGGTATACATGAAGTAGAAATTATGTCCCTCACTTTCCTTGTAAAGTCAGACCAGCCCAGGCACAGAGTTCACCTAGTCCAGAGGTGGGAAACCTGAGGCTTCGAAGGCACATGTAGCTTTCTAGGTCCTCAGGTGCAGCCTGTCGACTGAGTCTAAGTTTTACAGAACAAATCCTTTTATTAAGGGGATTTGTTCTGTGAAGTTTGGATTCAGTCAAAGGGTTGCACTTGAGGACCTAGAGGACCACATGTGGCCTCGAGGCCTCAGGTTCCCCACCCCTGGTCTAGTCCAGCTTCCTATCCCGTCAGATACAAATTGATTTTGTCTTTAGAATCACTTCCCTCTAAGGAAATTTCGTGCCTCCCCTTATTAATTAATTTCAAACTTTAACAACAAATTTTAAGCAGATAATCTAACTCCATAGGAATCATACAGAATTAAAAGCTAAGAGGCACCTTAGATAACCAATTCTATCACTTTATAAATAAGGAAGCTGAGGTCCCCAAAAAGGAAAATGTTATACTTAAAATCCAATGCCTAGGGATTAGCAGAATCAGAATTTGTGCACCAATCCCCTTATTCCAGCTCTTGAGTTTTTTGCAATACACCAGTCTCCCTCTGACATATCAGCAACTGAAAGGATACCAATTGCCTAGGAGGACATTAATGGAGATAATTTAATTTATGAACTCATTTATGAATTTAACTTGTACCAGACACTGTTCTAGGTGCTGGGACAAAAGACAGAGATGAAAACATTCCTTGTCCCACAAAATTTTACATTTTAGTGAATGAGGAGAGAGAAGTCTGAACATTGATCATTTGTGTACAATAGAGGTCTTGGCCTTGCAGTTAGGGAGACCAGTGTTCAAGTCCTGTCTCTACCTGTGACCATAGGCAAGTCACTTAACCTCTTAGGTTCCTTAGATCAGTGGTTTCTAAAAATTTTGGTGATGTGATTAGTAAAATATTTTTTAGCATAAATCACCAATATATGCACATTTATTTACTTATAAATTAAATGCTTTTACTGCCATACTGATAATTGTGGACATTATACAATTTATACAAAAAATAGACTTTTTAAGGTGAGCTAATGATGAAATAATATTTGATCCTAGATTCAATGGTAAATCACTGGAATATATTAAGTTAGGGAGAGACATGGTTGAATCTGAACTTTAGGTATATCATTTTGGCAGTTGTATGGGAGATGAATTGGGGAGGGAAGTGAATCGAGTCAGAGACCAATTATTAGCTTATTATTAATTAATTAACTATTACCTGTCCAAGGGAGAGATGTTGAGGGCTTGCTCTAGGATAGTGGTTGTATGAGTAAAAAGAAGAGTTGTAGTGGAAAGAAAGATGGGAAAGTTGTGGATATAAAAAAAAGATTTGGCAACTGATTGGATATGTGGGGTGAGGTAAAGTGAAACAATCAAAAATGAGAGTTATAAACCAGGATGACTGGCAGAGTAATGTTCTCAACATCAATGGAGAAGTTGGAAAGAGGAGTGGGTTTGGCAGGAGGAGGGGAGGAATAACGTAATGAGATCTTCAATCTGTCTTAATTCTGCTCATCATCTGTGATTCACTCTGTCCTATCCAAAACCAAAAGAGGTATGGGCAGAGCTTTTACTTACTAGTCACTGCCCCTAAGAGCAGAGACCGCTTTCTAAGCCATGAGGTGATCTGATGGACATGGGGTACTGAGAGGAGGGTGCCCAGAATTATTCTAGCAGTACTTGAGTACTGCTGTGGATGCCTGGGCAGCAATTATAATAGTGATGATGATGATGACGATGACAAGTGGCTATAATTTTTATGAGCTTTAAGATTTCAGTCATTTTAATCTCACTGCCATCCTGAGAGGTAGGTACTATTATTACCCCTACTTTGTGGAGGAAAAAACTGAGGCAGAAATTAAATGACAACTAGAAAGTATCTGAGGCTGAATTTGAACTCAGGACTTCATGACTCCAGATCCTATGCCCTATATACTATGCCACCTAGCTACCTCAGTTAGATTATAACTACCCAAAAAGCAAAAAATAAGGCACAAAAAGAGGGAGAGAAGAGCTGGTAGCCTATATAATGGAGGATTTGGGGTGAATAAAACTAGGTATGGGGGGCAGCTAGGTGGCACAGTAGATAGAGCACTGGCCCTGAAGTTAGGAGGACCTGAGTTCAAATCCTGCCTCAGACCGAACACTTGACACTAGCTGTGTGACCCTGGGCAAGTCACTTAACCCCAATTGCAAAAAAACCAAAAAACAAAAAAACTAGGTATTGTTGTGTTGGAGACTAGTCCCACAATTGGCTATGGTAACTAACTTTCTTACCCTACAATTGGTTGATCACACACTCCTTGGTGTAAGGCCCCATTTGGTGACCATTATCCTTGACAATTCTAGACTATAAGTTGCAGACAAGTTGTCAAATGGAATGAGTTCCCAGAGGTCCAGACCCTACACACACACACACACACACACACACAACATTTTATAGACTGCTTTATAATTTAAAAAATGCTCTAGTGGACATCAGATTCTTCACCTCTAAAGTGATCATAAGGTCATGGTGAGTTCTGGCCTTCTGTGCTTTTTCCTTCCTTATAACAAAAAAAAGTCATAAAATCAAGAGTCTCCTGGAAACAAACTTAATGAGGAAGGTAATAAAAAAATTATTGCCCCTGTATTGGGAGGCTGGCTCCAATTACCTTGAGTTGGCATGAAGCCAAGAACTCATGACAAGTGTTACAGGGAACTTGTTAATGACCCTAGTACTTACCATCAGGTGTAGAGTTCCTAGTTTATGTAGTTGATGCTGTTCCCACATGGATTTTGTATCATGTGTAGACATATTTAAAGGGGTTCTGGTCTGCTAATCATGCCATGAATAGGAACCTTTTTTTTTTTGATTAGTCACTTAACTGAAACTCAAGGGCCTTTCAAAAGGTATTAGTTGTTCAGAACCTGCCCTTTCTCTTGGCTTCACTTCTTCAGATCTAGTGGCGTTCTAAGAAGAGAGACAATGTGCTATTGGGGAGAGGTCTCATGAATATGAGACTCAGTTAAATGTCTCAGTTTGCTCTTTCACTTTACATGAAAAATATTGGTGGTTATCACTTTGTGACTCTTGAAAGATCAAGAGAGCAAGCCACCGGGGTTCAAGGAGTGGACTCTGTGTCAAGGTTTGCAGCCAGATGGTCCAACTTTGAGTATCAAAAAGTGACCTTTGGGATTCACCCAGAAGTAGCTGACACAGGTGCTCATATATCATAGCTGGGTGCGAACTAGATGTGATCAGTGCTTGGGAAGAGTATGCCCCTGAAGTGTTGAGAGGAAATGTTTGTACTTAAGTTCTTGCTATATTTACAAAGTAGGTGTTCCTTTTTTTTTTTGTGAGGCAATTTAGGTTAAGTGATTTGCCCAGAATCACCCAGTTAGTGTTATTTGTCTGAGGGCAGATTTGAACTCAGGTCCTCCAGATTCCAGGGCTGGTGCTCTATCCACTGTGCCACCTAGCTGCCCTAAATGTTCCTTTTTATAAGTTAATTGATGTTAATTTTTAAACAAAACTGGGGCACTACTCAGTGGAAGTTAGCAGAGGGGGAATCATGTAAGAACAGGATCTCCTTTCACAAGTATCCCATAGAACCCTGAAGAGATGTAGCCAGCCTTTCTCAGAGAATGAGCCCAGATTAATCAGTACTTGTATCTCCCCTTATAGAATTGTCTCTCTCTTCTCCCATCAGAATGCCACCAGACCTGAAGAAATCCAGTCAATAGAAGGGACAATATCTAACTACTTAATGCCTTTGGATCGCTCCTCCAGTTCCAGTAATGTAGTCAATCAAAAAGGCTTCTATTCACCACATGGTCAGCAGATTGGCACCAATTATGATGTGTCTACATAAGCTTCAAAGTCCATGCAGAAATTGTAGCAGCCAGGCACTGTGTACATTCTGTTATAGACTAGTGTCATTAGTCAGTTCTCTATAACACCTGCCATGGGTTCTGGGCTTCATGCCAGCTCAGGGTAAGAAGGGATCAGTGCCTTGTGAGTAGTCCTTTTTTATTAAATGTTTTTGCTCTTTATTTTTTTAATACTGGAAAATAAACAAATAAAACCCTTGCAAGAAATGTGCATAGTCAAGAGAAACATATTTCCTGCATTGGATATATCCAAAAATATATGTCCTATTTTGTACCTTGAGTCCATCATCTCTCTGTCAGGATGTTATCATCTGTTATCTTTGTAACAAGACCACGTGTGTAATGGGTTATATCTGGAATCAAATGTGATTAGAGTTCTAAGTCATCCATAGCTACTTGTCTTTCAATATTGTTGTCATATATTTTGTTTTGGTCCTGCTTATTTCACCCTGAATTAGTTGATACAAGTCTTCCCAGGTTTCTCTGAACCCATCCCTTTTATCATGTCTCTTGGCACAGTAGTATTCTATGACATTCATATAAAGATAATTTGCCCAACCATTCCCTAATTCATGGGCACCCCTAAGTTTCTACTTCTTTTCCATTTTAAAAAGAGCTGCTATCAATATTTTTTAACACACAGATCCTTTTCTGCTTTCTTTGATTTCTTTAGGCTATAGGCCTAGAAATGCTATCACCTCCACTATACAGACAAATAAAATTAGGCTTAGACAAGTTGTGACTTAGCCATATCATATGGCAGAGTCAAGACTACAAGTCTTTCTGATTTTAGCCTATTATTCACTCTACTACACCAAGCTGCCTTTATTACTGTATATATTCATTTGTGCTACTGAAAGCTAAGCAAAACAAATATCAATTAATATCCCAGAGACATTTCAAAATCCTCAGGAGATAGTGTTCTTTTGCACCAGAGAAAGAGCTTGGGAGTAACTCCTATCCAGGTAATTCCATCCACATCTCTGAGGAGCTCTCTAGGGAAAGGAAGGCGCCATTGTGATTTGATATAATGTGACATCCAGAGTTGCTCTGGCTCCCTGGAGAGTTGATTTCTTTAAAAATTGAAAAATCATCTGACAGTCCCTAGGGGCAAAAACTCATAGTCTCCCCTAGCCAATTTGGACAATAACTCTAGAACCTGACTCCCCTTTACATTTCCCACCACCCAGTACCTTAGAGGGTGCCTGGGTCCTTCCCAAGCCATTATGTGTGATTTTTACAAGAGATGATGAGGCCCTAGCATCCCAGGCCACAGACTTCTTTTGTCCTGCATTCTGGCTAGTCAATTATAAGCATTGAGCTAGCTGTGTGCTAGCTCTTCAGTGCAAGGTATAACCTATAGTCTCTGTCTTCAGGGAGCTCACAATTGCATGGGTTAGCAAGTCCCATACATGCAGAATGATAGAATGTGAGGGCTAGAAATGATCTAGTCCAATCCCCTTAGGAATCTGAGACTCAGAGGAAGGAAGAGACTTGTCAGTCCATCACATACTCTAACCTGTCTTAGAGCTTATCGGGAGAAAAGTATATATTAACACAGGAAAAAGTCAGTATTTTTTTTTCAGGAAATCAGGATTAAATGACTTGCTCAGGGTCACATAGCTAGTAAGTAAGATTTGAACTCACTGACTCCAGGGTCAGTGCTCAATCCATTGTGCCACCTAGCTTCCCTGGCATTTTCTCATCTATTTGAACCCTAAAAAGTGAACACATTCCTTAGGCACCTTCATCATTATCCCTTAATTCTTCCCTTGTCTTAGTCCCCTTTCTGTCACAAATATCATGAAAATGATTCCCCTAGTCAGTCTTCGTCAAGAAGGATCTATATGCAACACTGAAACCCAAATCAGATACCACCTCCTCCATGAAGCTTTTCATGACCACTCCTCCAATTTATCATGGCATTTTGTCTGGCTTTCTTTTGCCCTTATCCTTCCACTTTGTACCCTGTTTATTTGTATTCATTTAATAGGGGCCTTTGAACTGTAAGTACCTTGAAGGTGGGGACTAGATGCCACAGAGGATAGATTGCTTGGAATCAGGAAGACGAGTTCAAATCCTACCTCAAGAACTTACTATCTATCTGACCCCAGCTAAGTAATTTAACTTCTTTCTGCCTCACTTTCTTAATCTGTAATGGAGATAATAACAGTAGAATTATTGTGAGGATTAATTACGACAATATTTGTAAGGTTCTTTTGCATACTTTAAAGTGATATATAAATGGTATCATCATCATTATTATTAATTCCATCATTGTACCCCATGGTACCTAGTAGAGAGTCAGGATAGTATAGTGAAAAAAGCAAGTAATTTAGACTCTCTGAACCTCTGTTTCCTCATCTGTAAAAGAGAGATAATAACATCTCTCTCAGAAGGTTGTTGTGAGGATCAAACGTGATGTCTGTTATTAGGTGCAGAGCCTTGCATGTAATATATTAATGCATAAAGAATCTGTAATTTCCTCAGTGTGGGAAACTCCCTTCCACTTTGCAGATTTTTTTTTTTTTTTTGCTTTTTGGTGAGGCAATCGGGGTTAAGTGACTTGCCCAGGGTCACGCAGCTAGTAAGTGTTATGTGTCTGAGGCTGGATTTGAACTTAGGTCCTCCTGACTCCAAGACCAGAGCTTCATCCACTGCGCCACCTAACTGCCTCCCACCTTGCACATTAAAACCTGTCTATGACTTAGTAGATGAATACTAGAGAGTTGTCTGGAGCTCTTAGAGATTAAGTTACTTGCTCAGGGTCACATAGCTCATAGGTGTCAAAAGCAGGATTTAAACCCAGGTCTTCTTGCTTCCAAGCCCAGTCTTCTACATACTACTATCATCCTGCCCACCTTGCATATGATAGAAGATAGAA
Source organism: Vombatus ursinus (assembly GCF_900497805.2). Lineage (NCBI taxonomy): Eukaryota > Metazoa > Chordata > Mammalia > Diprotodontia > Vombatidae > Vombatus > Vombatus ursinus. Next base: position 6,212,046 of record NW_020951209.1, read on the forward strand.
GATTCAAGAATGTTGCATTCAATCTTTCAGACCTTTCATTACTATTGGGGCTCCCTCTTAGATATACTCTAAATCCTGGTCCCCAGGTGGTTGAGTCCAACTGCAGTCCAGGCAAGACACCCAGAGAAACACAGGTAGGTCACACAAGTGTCTGGCTTCCTCCTTAATCAGTCAAAAGGGATTTATTAAGCCTTTACTATGTACTAGGCAAAGTGCTAAGTGCTACAGATAAAAAAAAGGCAAACTCAGTCACTGTCCTCATTCTAATTAGGTAGACAATGGGTCAAGTTAAATCAACAAACATTTATTAAGCACCTACTATGTGCCAGGTACTGTTCCAAATGTCTGAGAATACAAAGGAAGACAGGTTTAAAAAAAAAACCAACTAGGTACATATAAGATAGATACAGAACAGATTGGAGATAATTTAAAAAAAAAAAAATTATTATTGCTATCTTTTGTTTTTACATTGCCTAAATTTCCCCATCACTATACTTCCCCTTGCCTAGAGAACCAGTTCGTATGTTAAAAAAAAAAAAAGTTGAAAGAGGAAGAAGAGAAAAAAAATCAGCAATACTGATCAATATATCCAAAAAATCTGACAGATATGCAAGGTTCTCCACCCATGGACTTTGCAAAGGAGTTGAGGGAAATATTTTTCTTAATTTATCTTCTTTGGAGTCATGCTTACTCTTTGTCATTTTGTGACATTCATTTTAGATTATTTTGTAGTGGTTGTTTCTCCAGTTGATATTGTTGCAGTAATTGTGTATAGTGCTTTCTTGGTTCTGGTTACTTCACTTTGTGTAAGTTCATATAAGCCTGTCCCTATTATCTGTATTCATCATATTTATCATTTCTTACTGTACAGTAATATTCCATTAAATTCATGTACCACAATTTTTTTAGCCATTTACCAATCAATTAACATACACTTTGTTTTTATTTCCTTGATACCACATAGAGTGTTACTATAAATATTTTGGTATATATGGGAACTTTTCTTTCTCATCAATGACCTTCCTAGTGTTTCCCAAGAGTTTGGTGTAATACAGTCATCTCAGCAGGGAAACAGGAGGAAATTTGTACAGGAGAAATTATTTCTCCAGGTAGAAATAATAGAGAGGATAATTAAGGGAGAGATTAGTCATAAGCAAAACAATATCTAACATTAGAACATGAAGAAGGTTTAAAGAAAGAAAGAGTAAGAACATGTGATAGTGGTTGGAGTGGAGGGGAAAGAAAAGGGAGAGTGGAGAGAAAATAGATTATACCAAGCATAGGTCACTTGTACTGAGTATACTCCTTTGTCATAATCCTCTTCTTTATAAAGTCATGGTTGGAAGCAAAGGTAGAAAAAAATCATAAAAGATATGATGAAGGAAAGCACACAATCATTATAACTGTAAATGTTAGCAGAATGAACTGACTCATAAAATGAAAGAGAACATAAGAAGGGCTATCCCATTGAAGCACCAAAATAGAATTGCAATTCAAAGAAGAGATTATCAAAGACTGAAAACAAAAAAACTAATAAATAAAACTCACAAGCAGTATTTTCAAAACTCAATGAACATTAGATAATTCAATTTTTAAAAAGAAAGAAAACCAAATTATATGATAAAAAATGAAAATGGAGAGGTCACAATAAATGAAGAAAAAATAAAAGATATTCTTAGAAACTATCCTGTCCAAACTTATGTAAATAAACCACAACTTAAATGAAATTAATATTTACACAAATACAAATATCCAAATTAACAGTACAGGAAATAGACAGGAAATAAAGAACCTAACCTCAGAAAAAGAAATTAAATGAGTTATAAATTAGCTCCCAAAAGGAAAAAAAAACAAGACTAGGTTGATATATAAGTGAATTCTATCAAACATTTAAAGAAAAATTAATTCCAATATTACATCAACTGTTTGAAAAAAAAAATAGAAAAAAGTCCTACCAAATGCTTTCCATGCAACAAATATGGTTTTGATAACTAAAGCCTGGGCAGTCAAAACACACAAAAACTATAGACCAATATCCCTGATGAACATCAACACAGCACTTTTTAACAAAGTATTAGCAAAGAGATCACAGCAATATAGCAAAAAGATTATGTATTTTGACTAAGTTGGGTTTGTACCCAAAATTCAAAGTTGGGTCAATATTACAAAAACTATTAACATCACAGACTTCCTTAATAATAAGAACAAAAATCCTGTAACATCAATAGATACAGAAAAGACTTTTGACAAAATATGATACCCATTTCTATTAAAGGACAAGAAAACATAGGCATTAATGTTCCTTTCCTAAATGTGATAAAGCATTTTTCTCTAAAATAAGGAAACAGCATTATATTTAACTTAGAGTCCTTGCCAATAAGATCAGAGCAAGGATATCCATTATCACCACTATATAAAGCAAAAAATCCTATCTGTAGCAATAAGACAAGAAAAGGAAATTGAGAGAGTAAGTATAGGCAAAAAAAAAAAGAAACAAAATTACATTCTGCAGATGGTATGATGATTTACTTAGAGAATCCTTGGAGTCAACTAAAATTAATTGAATCAATTAGTAACTTTAACAAATTTACAGAATAAAATAAATCCATATAAATCATTAGCATTTCTGTATTTACCAACAAAACCCATCATGAAGAGATAGACAGGAAAATTCCATTTAATATTACTACAGAATATATAAAATACTCGGATGTCTAGCTACCAAAACCATGTGAACCATATGAAAACACCCACAAAACACTCCTTGTGGAAATAAAAAAGACAGAAATAATTTGAGAAATATTAACTGTCATTAGTAGCCTAAGTGCATTTTTAAAAAATGTTAAACTATACTAAAAATTAACTAACTATGATTTCAGAAGATTGATGCTGATCTATACTACTATTCACTTCCTAAAAAGAGTTGTTGGATTCAAGGTACAGAATGAGATGTGTATTTTTGCCCAGAGGGGGAATTTGTTTTGCTGGACTTTGCATATTTATTACAAGGGTGTTGTTATGTTTTTTTCAATGGGAAGGGGAGTGGAAGGGAGAGAAAATAAATTTTGGTTAATTAAAAAATTTTTAAAGCTATGTGACCTCTAGCAAGTGTTTCAATTCCTCTGATCATCGGTTTCCTCATTTGTGAAAAGTTTTTTTCAATAATGAAAAGTTCAGGCAGAGCCAAGATGGCAGAGTAAAAGCAATGACTTGCTTGAGCTCTCCCCCAAACCCCTCTAAATACCTGTAAAAAATGGCTTTAAACAAATTCTAAAGCAGCAGAATCCACAAAAAGACAGAGTGAAACAAATTTCCAGCCCAAGACAGCCTGGATGGTTGATCAGAAAGGTATATCTCATGGGGTGGGGAGAGGAGCACAGTTCAGCATGGGTGCACAGGCAAGGCAGGCCTCAGCAAACCTGGAGCAGGCCTCAGAGGACTGAATCATGGGCAGTTGTGGTGGTTTCCAGACTTCTCAACCCACAAACGCCAAAGACAACTTAGAAGGTCAGTGGGAAAAGTCTGTGACTGTGGTGAGAGAGAAGGTAGGTCTCAGTCCCAAGTCCCGAGCACGGCCCTGGGGTATACAAAAGAAAGCAAAGGATTTCAGTGACACCTCAATCATCTGAAGAACAATTACCCAGCTACCTCAATCATTGGGACCATAGCCAAGAATAGAAATAAGCAGGGATGGTCTCTGAGCTATTGAAATGAATATCACAAAGCCACTCTTCTGTCAAAAATAAAGCTGTCACTCTGAGCCAATTTGTCCTATCTTAATACAACTCTAACAATTTTGGTTGAGTTTTCTTATTTCAATCTGATTAGAAGCAATAACCGCTAAGGAAGTGGTGGTGAGTTTAGAGGTAAGCAGAGCAAAGAGACAGCTGACAGCCTGTCATAAAAAGCGTACACAAGAACTCAAAGAGGACAACAGCCTAGAGCCATTTGATATATGTAGATATATGGGTATATAGATATATAATTCAATCATCTATGTACTGGTAGGTATAGACCCAAATGCATAATCTAATTCAAGTGAAGAAATGGTTATATCATGCCACATTTAATAAACATTGGTCTTGTAGCCTAGCAAAAGTGGATTTTTCAAATTAAATACAATAGGGGGTAATCAAGAGTGCTCCAATCTGAGGAGTGTCCCAACCAGCCTTATAAAATCAAAGAGCATGGATCATTGTTTAGAGGGACAACTGAAGAGCACCTCTTTTGGGGATGTGAACATTCCCAATAGCATTCTACTGATTGGGTTTTAGAGACTGGGGCTGCCATCTGAGGAGTAGCTGACTGAGAATCAATTGTCCATTCCTGTGGTCTATAAAAGCAAGCTATGAGAGCCAATTCATTTCTTTTCTTCCCTTTCTTTTGCTCGTCAGGGTTTCTCCTTTGCCTTTTCCCTTGTGGCTTTTTGGGGAATGCAGGAAGAGGGTGGGAAAGAGAATGTTCTCCTTCAACCCTTAGGAGCAGTGACTTAGAGTATTAGGACACAGAAGTGGTAGCTTGACCACTCATCAACCACCCCAAACCCAAAGTAGTTTAAACCCCAGGATGGTCTCTGAATCTTGGAGACTGTATAGAACACTATAGGAAAAAGGGACTCATTGAAAGAATCAGAGCTTGCCCTGAAAGTAACTCCAAGTTCAGTCCTCTCACAGTGCTAGCTGATGGGCTATTTGAATGCTTTATATTTCTTTATCTGTTCATGGGCTCCAGTGATTCAATGTTGTTCAGTCATTTCAGTCGTGTCTGATTTTCTGACCTCATTGAGGTTTTCTTGGCAAAGATGCTGGAGTGGTTTGCCATTTCCTTCCCCAGCTCATTTTATAGATGGGGAAACTGAGGCAAACAGGATTAAGTGACTTGCCCAGGATCACACAGCAAGTAAGTATCTGAGGCCAGATTTGAACTCAGGAAGGTGAGTCTTTCTGACTTCAGGCCCAGCGCTCTATCCACTGTACCACTTACCTTCCTATAGTGATTCATTAGTGTCATATATTTTCTGTGTGCATAGAAATTGTCCCCTATCTGATCCACATAACATACACTGAGTGCTTATGTTGGAGTTAAGAACCCTATTACCTACACTTGAGGAAATTTACACATGCTATACCCAAACTTTATTTTGGACATTTCCTTAAATTAAATTTAAATGGGGATAATGAGCCAAAGACCCAAAGTATTGGCCTCCATCTATGTGAGCCCAGACTCCTTGAGGGAATTTAAGACAGGTCATATAAATATCTAAACAAAACTATGTTTCCTTATGCCCTGTGTCAATTAATTATACACTGCGCTAGTTAAATTGGAATGCAGTCTCTTAACCCACAGTCTAGGAGTTCAGAGACTGTTTCCAAATGAGTATTTCCTGTCAGAAACAAACCAATGCTAGCTATGAATAGAGGAGGAAAGGGACAAATAATTATTGTGAAAGAATGAAAATTTCCAAATAACAAAAACAAAAGGGACAAATAGTATTTAATGTTATTAAATAAATGTTTTTTCATCTGTCCTTTTACCATCTACATTTCCAGCTGTATCCTTCATCCAGCTCCCTTTCAGAGAGTCATCTTTTATAGTAAAGAATTTTTAAAAAAGAAGCTAAATACTTCAGTAAAAGTAACCAACATATCAAACAATTCTGACATTAAATGCAGTATTCCATATCCATGGTCCCTCCCTTCTGCAAAGAAGTTTGGTCTTCTTTTATCTCTAATTTAGGGCCAAGCTTGGATATTATGATTTTACAATATTTAGTTTTGATTATTTTGTTGCTGTGTATATTGTTTTCTTGGTTCTCCTTATTTCACTTTGCATCAGCTCATACAAGTGTCCCCATGCTTCTCTGAACACATCATTTTTTACAGCACAGGAATATTCCATCACATTCATGTTACCACAGCCTGTTTTACCCAATCACCTGTTTCCACTTCTTTTCTACCAAAAAAAACACTGCTATAAATATTTTGATCTATCTTGGGCCTTTTTTTAAAATCACTGACCTCATTGGAGATATATGTCTAGTAGTAGAATCCCTAGGTAGAAGGGTATGGACATTGACAAATTAGTACTTTAAACCCCATTTCTCACTATTTGGCTCAAAATCTGTCTGAGAAATTCAGAGAAGCTCTTGGAGGAAAGATAACAGAGGCATAGTCTGTATATGGACTTGCTCTCATTATTTTGTATCTCATACAAGGTCACAGACATGATTGTGAAAGCAAGTCCATATACATTGCACATGAAAAGCTGTCTCAATGCTTTATTACAAAGTCTGATAGATACAGAGTTTTCACGTTCAACAACAAAATGGACACCCCCACAAGTCTCAGACAGAAGACTCCTTTGATTGAATCCTGACTTTTGCTTTTCTTTATGAAGTAGGTAGCTAGGTGGTACTATGGATTGACTACTGGACCTGGAATTATGAAGGCCTGAGTTCAAATCCTGTCTTAGACACTTCTTAGCTATTTGACCCTAAATAAGATATTTAAAAGGTGTTTGTCTTAGTTTTCTCAACAGTAAAATGGAAATAACAGCCTCTACCTTGGAGGGGAAAAGTATTTGTAAAGCACTTAGCACAGTACCTGGCACCCAGTAGGTGCTATATAAATGCTTATTCTATCCAAGTCCTGCTGCTGCAACCTGAGGAGATTCCAGGATGGATTCTTCTTGCTGTACTTTAGTGATGCCCTTTTTTTCCTCTAATGGAAAGTTTTCTCAAGTGTAGACTATTTTCACTAAGTGATGAATTGACAAGGGGAGGTAGAAAAGGGAGGTAATCTGTGTACAGATAAATGGGTATAAGTTTTGGACCATATGGCCTCTGAGGTCTCTTCTTACTCTAATCTGAGAATTTATTAATTGATTTTAACAATATCTAAGGGCCTTATTCCATTACAGAGTAGTATGAAGATAGGGATTCAGCTAGAGACCAAACCTATGATATCCTTTATATAGGGAACTCCCATATAAGGAAACTCCGTCTACCAACGCAGGTTGACACCCTTTCTTACAATGTTAGAGAATTGTTTGGAATCCCAAGGGATTAACTGACTTGACCAGTAAATATATAAAAGTGTGTGTATATTTGAGTATGTGTATTTGTATGTATATATGTACATATCTACACATACACAAGTATGTACATATATACATATATGTGTGTATATACATATACATATCTGTACACACAGACACACACACACACACACACTTATTGGAGGTAGCAAGGTGATGACTCAGTGGACAGAATGCTGGGCCTAGAGTCAGAAAGACCTGAATTCAATTCTGTCCTCAGAAACTTACCAGCTGTGTGATCCTGGGCAAGTCACTTAACCTCTAAATGCCTAAATCCACTGGAGGAGGAAATGGCAAATCATTCCTGTATCTTTGCCAAGAAAAACCTCATGGATAATATTGGCACACTATGGTCCATGGGGTCATGAAGAGTCAGACATGACTGAACAACTATATATTTGTGTATACATATGTATATTTTATAAATATTACATATATAAATATAAAACAAATTATACAGAAAAGATTCTGTTATACTCAATAAACTCAGTTTAAGAAGTCAAGAAAGTGTATAATGTATTTTAGAAAAATGCCTACCCAAAATTTATTTTTAAAAATTAGCACTTAAAAAGGGTAAGTTTCTGGTACTTCTGGGAAATTCACTTACAAGAAACTCTTAAACCCCCACCAATACCAAATAAGTGGTATATGACTATATGAATAGTGCTTCAAAAAGATTTTAACTCCCCTAGGCCACAGAGGTACCACTTAATGTATTTTAGTAGTAGTGAAGATACTAACTTGAGTCCTAGTCAGGGGATTCATTTACAAAGAATTCATTTACAGTAACAGGCCATATGACAGATGGCTAAAGAAACTGGAGACATTCAATCTAGCAAAGAGAAACTTGAGGTGAGGGAGTGAGGTGGGGGGAGTGATCAGTGTTTTCAAATATCTGAAGGGTCACCATGTAGAGAAAAGTTCAGAATTATTCTACTTGACTGTAGAGGACAGAAGTAGGAGCATGGGGTGGAAGCTCCAGGTGATAAGGCTGATGGGGTAATGGGACTCCTAAAAAAAAGCCCTTGAAAAAAACAAACAAACAAACAAACAAAAAAAAAGCCCCTGAACTTTCTCAAACATTTCAGCCCTGGAGTTTCTCTGAGGCATCTGGCCCATCCCAGTGTAATCCTTTCAACTGTCCTTTCATCGTGGCCCTCTGACCCAGCCCAGCCTTTCACTGTCTGCATCTGGCCCAACCTAGGCTATTTGCCAGTCCTTAATCCCATATAAATTTTCTCACAGTCTTTTTCCCTACCCTCATTAAATTGCACATATTCTTAGAATCTGGCTCACTTGTATTGGCCTCAAAAATACCACAGAATTATTAGAAATCTTGCCCACCCAACCAGTGTCATAATAAACTCACTACTTGGACTGAAAGAAGGCTTAAGTGGTCAAATTCTTTTGAGGCAGACCCACCCTGTACCCTTGCATTTCAGGGTTTCTAATATCCCTAGACCATATTATATTTGGTTTCCTGACCAGGAAGTTGTCTGATCCCCTCAAACCCTTTTCCAGCCAAGACCAGAAGGTATGTAAGAATCCCCTGTCTCCATCCCTTTCTCAATCTGCAGTTGGGAATTGTTCTACAAGGACCTAGGGAGGCTTGGAGGGGCTTTTCAGGCCTGATACTCTCAGGTTCCATTTGGGTCAAGGCTATCTCAGACCTTGGCACACCTTCCACAGCATGAGGGATGCCCTATCTGGAAGTGTATGCCCAATTCTTTTGATTCCCTAGGATGCTAGGGAGTTGGGGAAAGTACAGATGCTTTTTTTTTTTTTTGCTAGGCAATGGGGTTAAGTGACTTACCCAGGGTCACACAGCTAGTAAGTGTCAAGTGTCTGAGGCCAGATTTGAACTCAGGTCCTCCTGACTCCAGAACCAGTGCTGTATCCACTGTACCACCTAGCTGCCCCACGTGCTTTTTGGTTTCCTGAGTCTTACTTCCCTCTACACCCCAGGATCCTTCTTCACAGAGGGTCTCCCTGTCCCCACGCTGGTGCCTGCAGGATACCCCTTCTGTTCCAGCCTCATGACCACTGGATCCTCAAAGTCAGACTCAGTGGGACTTCCTCAAGATTTGCCCCCTCAGTTAAAACTGGAAAAAGCTCAGTCTCTAAGACTTTGAAAAGGAAAGCTTTGTGCCTGGCCTCAATACAACCTAGAGGACTAAGAAAAATTGTAAAAGTTCAAAAAAAAGATTCTTCTTCCTATAGTCCCAGCTCTGACCAGGCTAAGGCTACAGTGAAAGGTTAGAACAGCTAAAAACATCTTAGCAGATTCTTGAGGTTTTGAGATTAAAACACCTCCTTAAAATTCCAATCACTCCCTTTCCCCTACTCCCTTCTCTTGAGTCAAGGGGATATCTCTGTGTGGGGATTACAAACAGCCATGGGTTTTCCTATTAACCCCTCTTATCCAAGATCAGATAAGAGAAGGGAGTGCTGGAGAATGGTAAGGAATTTAGGTTGCTTAGAATTCACCCTCCCTTACCTGGAAAAAATAAGGGTGGAAGCAGCCTCATTGGGGCCCCACTGGAAATGGCTCTGGCCCCTGGGCACCCTGTAGCTCACCTACAAAGCCTGGAAGTATCACCTAGGTTTAGCACATCCTGCTTACCACCACCACCACCACCACCACCACCACTCCAGCAGCTGTGGGGAGAGAGAGGAAAGTGAGATGAGTCAAGGCAGCACAAAGCAAGAAACCAGCCAGCCTCTCCAATTGGTAAGCCCATCCTTACATGAATAATTTTTATATGATCTGGAAATGCAATTGATGTTTGTGTAACAACTAAAACAATTTGGCTATCACTTAATGCTAAAACCTAAAGCTGGTAATTAATTACTGTGTGTGTGCCTCATCCAGATTGGTTCTGCCCATTCAGAGCAGTCCTCATGGCTAGTCAAAAGGCACAGCCTACAGCAGCTCTAAGGGTAGATGGGGTGAACAGGAAGCCCTTTCTCTGGGGTCTCTGTTGATTCCCCTTTATTTTGTAAACTTTCCAAAAAGCTTGTTTTGGTTATGGATTTCCTTAATAATGATCTTGGCTTCCTAAGAATTCCTAAGTATGTAAACATTATCTCCAACAATTGACTTTTACACCAGGACAAATTTAAATTTGAGATGTAAATCCTGGTAAATTTTTCCTCAACCTGTGATTAGTGAAACTTGCTGTATGAGGTAAAAGCTCTTGGGATTTTGAGTTGTCTGATGGATCATAATAATCCATCCATAATCAATAGTCAATAATTCACCATCTGAGAAAAATGCCACAAGCTACTCAGACAGAATATGATGCAGGTAGAGGTCTGCAGCTGGAAAACTGAGAAGACAATTTTCACCTCAGTCTAAAATGGTATCCTCCTGGCTCAGTTTCCCCATTGTGTTCTTTGGAAAAGGAATGTTTCCCACCTGGCAATTCCTGAGCCTGGCTATGAAGGGGAATTGATACTGCATGGCTGGAAAACTGTGAATTATCTGAATTCTAAGGATGTTTTATCCTGCCATACTTGGTATAAATCTTGTCCTTGCTTTATCCTTTTACAGCAAATTTCTATAATCAGAGAAAATGGTCAGAAAATTTGTACTTGGGCTTGTTATCTGCCTGCCGGCATAGGCATGTGAATTATTATCCCATAGACTAAGGCTGGGATAATAAAATGTGTTTAAAATCTGAGCTAGTCAGACTATAATTGTATTCCTTCCTATATCCTAAATAACTTAGTAATTGGGTATTGCTATTAATTACTGAAATTAAATCAGAAATATCTTCAGTTTGGTTTTGGGAAAAAAATTTCAGCGTAATCAATTTTCTTAGAGGGAGATAAAACCTATTTGGCCCCGTCATTACTTAAGTAACCTCCCAAGTCTTTTGTTATAATTGGAGTAAAAATCAGTCCCTGGCAAATTCATTTGTGTAACTATTGAACCCAGGCACAGAAAACTTATACCTGCAAAAGTGTTGCTACTTCCCAGGGGCATCTGATCCTTCTAAAGGAATTGGAATTAGAGTGGAAACTTCTGAGAAAGTAACAAAATTAGATAATCCTGTATGTCAAATGTAAATGATTTTAATGGGGCTCTTGCTTCCTTTCTTTGTTTTCCCCCATTCTAATGTCGCTTTTACTTCTCCTTATATTTGGGTCCTATATACTGAATTAGCTCGTCAGATTTGCTTCTCAGATTTTTGATTTCCAGACTACAAGCCATTCACCTACAATTGGTAGCAAACAGTGGGTACCAGCCCATACCTATCAGCCCTTGGATGCAGCCTATTCTTGGTTCCAGTCAAACTGCTCCTCGGGACCCCCCTCCAGGAAGGGACAGCTCTAATGGCCCTTGCCAGCAAGAAGCAGTTTCAGAAGCCAAGACCTTTGTCCCTTACCCCAAAAGATTTTGGGTCCCATTTGTTTGGGGGGAATGATGGGGAATGGGACCTGGACCCCTAAAAGGAAAAGACCATGTCTTTGCCCTTGAACTTTTCCACAAATTTCAGGAACCCTGTCCCTGTTGGTCACCAGAGGCATTTGGCTCACCCCAGCCCACCTTGATTACTCAATTAGCTTACTTGCCACTCCTTAATCCCATCCAAATTTTCTCACAGTCTTTTTCTATGTAAAAGTACCAATCTTACTCCCATTTAATTGCAAAGATTCTTAGAATCTGGCCCACTTGTATTGGTGTCACAAATACCACAGATTCACTAGCAATCTTGCCCACCCAACCAACGTCATAATAAACTTGCTACTTGGACTGAAAGAAGGCTTGAGAGGTAGAATTATTTTGAAGCCAACCCAACCTGTACCTTTGCATTTCAAGATTCCTAGCACAGGTAGACCACATCACAGGGAGGCAATTTTTAGCTTGGTGTAAGTAAAAACTTCCCAGTGGCTAGATGACCTACACAAACACACACACACATATACATATATACATATTATTTGTACACATACATATTGTATATTATATATATTATATGGGCTGTTTCAGGAGACAGCAAGTTCTCTATCACTTTACCAGAGGCTGGATGACTCTTCCTTTGGGTTACTGTAAAAGGGATTTCTGCTTAGTTTGGGGTTGGGCTAGATGGTCTGCTCTAAGGTTTCCTCTTCTTTTAAGGTTTTATCATTCTGTGAAGTAGAAAGTGCTTGACTCGTACTATCATGAAGAAAATCAAGCCTCAGAAGAATAGATTTAATATAAAATTAGAAAGGAACATTCAGATCCCTTAATTACTTATAAATTCATGTTGGAGGTCCTGGAAATCAAAGGATTTAGGATTTATTCCTGCTATGCTCTTCTCTTGGTTGTTTAATGTATTAAACAGCCATATGTTACTAGGACCTCAGACCACTTCCATCATGCAGGATGAGGCAAGGGTTTGTCTACTCAATTGACAAATGAGATTAACATAAACACAGAGAGATAAAATGATTTAGCCCAAAGTCATAAAATGAGTCAGTGGCTGGCCTTCGGAATAGTAGTCTACATTGACAGAGTGGGGAGGAATCCAATGATGGGGGTGAAGGAGAGGTTGGCTAATTAGAATTCAAATGTTTGAATCCTGCATCTCACCCTTGACTTCATTTTGTAACATCTGGGATCTTTTTTTTCCTCTCTTATTTTGTAATTAATTAATTTTAGTCAATCAGTCAATAAACATTAAGTGCCTACTATATTCTAGGTACTATGCTAAGTGCTGGTTACACAAAAAGAGGCAAAAGACACTCGTCCTCAAAAAGCTTGCAATCTAATGCTAATTTCTCTTTTTAGGAGAAAATAGTTTTCCTTTTTCTATATCTTCTTACTATGAGTCAAAAAGCAAGCTCATAAGACTTTGAACATTAGGCTCTTCCAGAAAAAAAAAAGTGGATTTTGAAAAGCTAAGTTCCCATATTATATTACAAAGTACTAAAGAGCAGGGAACATACCAGTCTAAGTCATTTTCTAGTTATGATCACTAAGCCACATGCACATTGAAACTGGATATGTTGTCAAAGCTCCATTCCCTTCTTAATGTCCTTGTGATGAAATGAGAAAAATCCCACAGCTAAAGTTCATTATAACTCCTCCCACTGTAAGCCCACTGACTCTATTTAAGGTTCAAAAAGAAATCACTGGGAACCACTTCTACTACTTCTTTGTACTTGCCACCACCAAAAATACTTTATGGATCTTAGGTCTAGAGAAGGCAATGATTAAATGTTCATTTGGGTGGCTTCCAAACATAAATGTAGGGGGGCAGAGCCAAGATGGTGGAGGCAAAGCAGTGACTGTCTTGAGCTCTCTCCCAAAGCCCTCCAAATACCTAAAAAAATGGCTCTAAATAAATTCTAAAGCAGCAGAACCCACAAAAAGACAGAGTGAAACAAATTTCTAGCCAAAGACAGCCTGGATGGTTGATTAAAAAGGTATATTGCTCCAGGCAGAGAGAGGAGCGCAGTTCAGTATGGGCGCACAGGCCTCAGTAGCGACCCTGGAGCAGGGCTCAGAGGACTGAATCACAGGCAGCTGTGGTGGTTTCCAGACTTCTCAACCCCTGGACGCCAAAGACAACTTAGAAGGTCAGTGGGAAAAGTCTGTGACTGTGGTGAGAGAGGAGCTAGGTCTCAGCCGCAAGTCTCGAGCGCGACCCGGGGCCACGGCTTTTTCCTGAGCTTCCGGCCCACAGACTGAGGGGGAATCGAGTGGCTGATCAGAGTGGGATTGCAGGGATCTCTTTGCCAATGCTGAGGCAGGAATCTCTTGCTTTACCAGCGCTTGGATCTGGGTCACACTTCTGAGGGGCGGTCCTGGGATGAGGAGGAACACTGGTGCAGTGGAGCTTGTTGTGGTGGTGGAGAGAAAACACCTCGCCCCTTATCATACCACCTTGGAAGAGCTGAAAATTTACAGGTCCCTAGAAGTACCTCTGAAACCAGCTACACAAACCCCTGAAGCTTGGGACAGTACACTCTTCACATTGGAAGCAGACTTTTACTTTAACAAAGAGTTTAAAACTCAAGTAATTGGCCAGGATCATGAGTAAGCAGCACAAAAAGAGTCAGACTATATTATCTTACTTTGGTGACAAAGAAGATCAAAACATACAATCAGAAGAAGACAACAAAGTCAAAGCTCCTACATCCAAAGCCTCCAAGAAAAATATGAATCAGTCCCAGGCCTTGGAAGAGCTCAAAAAGGATTTTGAGAAGCAAGTAAGAGAAGTAGAGGAAAAACTGAGAGTGATGCAAGAAAATCATGAAAAACAAGTCAACAGCTTGCTAAAGGAGACCCAAAAAAATACTGAAGAAAATAACACCTTAAAAAATAGTCTAACCCAAATGGCAAAAGAGATCTAAAAAACCAAGGAGGAGAAGAAACCTTAAAAAGCAGAACTGGCCAAATGGAAAAGGAAGTTCAAAAGCTTACTGAAGAAAATACTTCCTTAAAAATTAGAATAGAGCAATTGGAAGCTAGTGACTTTATGAGAAATCAAGACACTGTAAAACAAATCCAAAAGAATGAAAAATTAGAAAATAATGTTAAATATCTCATTGGAAACATACCTGACCTGGAAAATAGATCCAGGAGAGAGAATTTAAAAATTCTTGGACTATCTGAAAGCCATGATCAAAAAAAGGGCCTAGACATCATCTTTCAAGAAATTATCAAGGAAAACTGTCCTGATATTTTAGAACCAGAGGGCAAAGTAGAAATGGAGAAAATCCACCGATCTCCTCCTGAAAGAGATCCCCAAAGGAAAACTCCTAGGAATATTGTAGCCAAATTCCAGAGTTCCCAGGTCAAGGAGAAAATATTACAAACATAGATGTAAATCTACAATGTCATACAAGTTAACAAAAACAGTGAAATAATTGAATTGTATATAAATAATACAATAAACTTTATAATTTTTATGTCCTTAGAAAACTTGTAATGTAATATGTTGTGTTTTTAAATCACTTGTTTTGAATGATTTGACACAGATTTCACAAGATTTTGACACTTATTTTTTAGTTTTTCATGGTAAACTCCATTTTAATCACATTGGGTAGTAAGCATACTTTGACATTTTTCCAAGTCCTCTCCTTTTTTTTAAACCTTGTTTTTTTCCTTCTAAGTTGATTATTTCAAAATCTCCCTCCTCTCTTACCTACTTATTTTCTTGTTTGTTAAGGTTTTCTTCCTTCAGCACCTTTTTCTAAGAAGGATTTCTTTACCTCATTCTCTCCATTAATTCTGTTCCTATTATGCCTATTTTGAATTTTTGTTCTCTGATTTATGATCTACATCCTTATTTATTCATTCTTTAATTTCTTTGTGTTCCTCAGAGTTAAAGCTTCTAAAGTCAGTTTTAACTGACCTCCTTGCAGTTCCTCAAACAAGACACTCATTTCTCAACTTGGTATTTTCATTGGCTGTTCCTTCATACTTGGAATGCTTTCCTAACCTCCACTTCTTGGATCCCCTGGCTTTCTTCAAGTCTCAGATAGAATTTTGCCTTTTATAGGAAGTTTTTCCCAATCCCCCCTTAATTATAATATATTTCCTCTGTTGATTATTTCCAATTTATCCTGTATATAACTTGTTTGTATATAGTTTTTTTCATGTTGTTTCTCTCATTAGACTGTGAAGTCCCTGAGAGCAGGGACTCTCTTTTGCCACAATTCTTTGCTTACAAGAAATACACCTATGCTCAAAGTGCTATAAACTATGCATTTGATCCAGCAATACCACCACTAGTTCTGTATCCCAAAAATATTTTTTTAAAAAGGGAAAAGAACCTTTTTGTACACAAATATTTATAGAAACTCTTTTTGATGTGGCAAAAAAATTGGAAATTGAGGGTATGTCCATCAATTGGGGAACAGCTGAACAAGTTGTATATGATCGTGATGTAATACTATTGTGTTGTAAGAAATGATGAGCATAAGAAGCAGCTAGGTGGTACAGTGGATAGAGCACCGGCCCTGAAGTCAGGAGGACCTGAGTTCAGATCCAGCCTCAGACCAAACACTTGACACTAGCTGTGTGACCCTGGGCAAGTTACTTAACCCCAATTGCCCAAAAAACAAAAAATTTAAAAAAGAAAAATGATGAGCACGATGATTTCAGAAAAACCTGGAAAGACTTACATGAACTGATGCAAAATGAAGTGAGCAGAACCAGGAGAACATTGTACACAGTGACAGTAATATTGTGTTATGATCAACTGTGAATAACTTAACTATTCTTAGCAATACAATAATCCATGATGAAACATGCTACCCACCTCCAGAGAAAAAAACCAATATTATCTGAATACAGACCGAAGCATATGGTTTTTCACTTTATTTTTTTGTGATTTTTTTTTTGGCCTGTGTTTTCTTTTATAATATGACTAATATGTAAATATGTCTTGCATGATGACACTTGTATAACCTATATCAAAGGGAAGGAAGAGAGGAGGGAGGAAGCGAGATAATTTGGAACTCAAAATTTTAAAAAAAATGTTAAAAATTATTTTTTACATATAATTGGAAAAAACATAAAATATTAAAAAAAAACAAGAAGCACATCTAGGAAGCAAAGACATAGAAAGAAAAAAATTGAGGGGTTAAAACAAAATTTACTAAACATCAATTGAATTCATGTTATCAAGCAAAGCAAAAACAAAAATTCAAACATAGAGATAAACAAAAACAGGTTGAAACTATTTCATTTGCACCCCTTATCTTGTCTAGGCAATAGTTAATTGCTCTTTCCTTTACTATGCTTATTTCCTCTCATTCTCTTCAAACCAGAAGTGGCCTCTCTCTCACCTTGTTCAAGTTACATGGACCAGGAGGTATAGGAGGCAGAGTGATTAGTCTCTCATTAGATGAACTTGCTACTTCCAGTTATATTTCAGGATTTATCCTGTGGGGAATTGCTGACATGAATATGATAGAAACTAGGATAGGGGAAAGGAGAGAGGAAGGAATTCTGGGGGACATAAAGGCTAGTCATCAGTACTATCAACATCAGAAAGTATGAATCAGGTGTTTATTTCAATTAACTTTTATTAAGTGACTACTATGTGTAGAACATTGTGCTAAACAAAGTTTTGTTATGACATATTCTCTGTCCTCATAGAGTTAATAAGATGATATATATATATATACATATATATACGCATACAAGTGTATGTATGTATACATATATATTTCACATGGGTCACAGAGAGGTACGAATAGAATCTATTCCTCACACTCTTCTCTAAAGAAGGCTTAAATTCCTGCCAGGATGGAAAGTAGGAGGTCGGGGCCAGAGGCTGGCAACTCTGCTTTCCTCAGAGAAAGGGTACGGGGCTAAAATTATATCTATCTGCTTCCTTAAATATCATTAGTCTAGGGGTAATTTTAGGTTCAAACTCTTCTCCTATTCACCATTTGTTCATGGAAAATGAGGGTCCAGTGCTTGACCATTTTCTACCAGATGCCAGTTCCACAATGAACATGCATAGCAAATAACAAACAAATGCATTTCTCCAAGTCTATAGAAAACTAGAAATCAGAGAAACTACACTGGAGAATATATACCAGACAAATACAGAGTGAAGGAGTTCTCCTATTAGGAGTGAAATAACTCAACTCAGCAAGAAAGAGTCCCAGATCTCACCAAAGTGGGAGTTTCCCAAAGTCTCTAAGATAGTATATTGTGAGATGACAGAGATTCATAGTTGCTCTACATACTGACTTCTTCCCATAGTCTCTCTCCCTTCAGCAACCTAAAGATAGGTTGAAATTGCATGTTTGTTTTGATGCTGGAAGCTGTCTTTCTTTCCCAGATCACACCTCCATCTGCCTCTTACGCAGGCTCAGACCAACAAGTAATACCACCAATAATAATCTCCACCAAAGGGGGAGAGTACCATATAACTGGCCCTTCATACCAAAGACTATAAAAAGAAAGACAGACAAACTATGAGCCTTGGGCAAGCTATCTGACCTGTCTGGGCATCAGTTTCCTAATCTATAAAATACAGGGGTGACTTCTAAATCTGTGAATGACATGTGTGTTATACATGATGAGTGCCTTCATTAAAGAGGTAAATACAAAGTATTACATGAAATTAAAGAAAGCTGTTACTTTCTGGGAAGACTAGAAGGTAGAGGCAGCATTTGAGATGAGCTTTAAAGAACAGACAGGAATTTGAGAAGCAATGAAAACAAAGGATATTTCTATTACATCAGTCTACCAATAAGCACTTCTTCAGAGCCTACTATGTGCCAGGCACTGTTAGATGCTAATACAAAGAAAAAATAATCCCTATTCAAAATAAGAAGTCACTGGAGTTGATTGAGTAGAGGAGTCACATGATTTGCACTTAAGGAAAATTACTTAGGCAGCAGTGTGTAAGATGAACTAGAGAGAGAGAGGAATGAAGTAGGGAGATCAATTAGGAAGCTATTGCAATAATTTAGGTCAATGGCTCCCAATGTCTTTTGCTCCTTGGATCCCTTTCAACAACAACCAAAAGAAGAAATGTGTTGTGAACCCCCAGGGTAATTTAATATACTGCTCATAATATTCTTTTAGATTTATTCATTAAGTGTTTACAGTAACTGCAATGATAACTTTTGTCCCAAAATGATCCAAATTAAAATTTACATTGTGTGATTATCATTACAAAATATCAAATTTTATTCTAACTATAATTATGAAAACTATAAAATTGTAAAACTCTGATTGTAACATGATTTTGAATATTTTATGTGAGACAATTCTGTAAGAATTAAAAAGAAGTAATCAAAACCTCATATGCTCGCTTATCTGTAAGACTTCATACTAAATTTCTTTATTTTACTAATTTTTAAACTATAAATAACATTTTAACAAAATAAGTTGCAACTTGGAGGATGTCTAACATGAAAACATAATCATATATAAACTTAATTTTTATGTTGTACTTTTTTATTTGAGCAAAGTTTGCAACATTTGACTCAACAGCAGACAGCATAGTCTTAAATCTGATTCTATGTTGAGTTTATTTCTATATTTTGATTTAAAACAAGAATAAAATGAAATACATGAAATAAGAGTATGTAAGAAAGAGTTTAGGCAATAGAGAGGGCAATATTTGGGAAGGGAGGGAAATTATTAACACTTGAACCTCACTCTTACCTGAACTGGTTCAAGGAGGGAAGAATAAACATGAACAGTTGATTAGAGACATTCATCTTACCAAACAGAAGTAAGAGTGAAAAAAAGAAGTAAAATAGAATGTGGGGGTAGGAATGAAAAGGGAAGTAGTCTAAGGGAGACAGTGGTCAGAAGCAAAACAGATTCTTAAAGAGGGAACAGGTTGAAAAAGAGGAAGATAAATATAAGGATAGAGGATAGAAAAGGATAGAGGATAGAATAGGATAGAGGGAAGAATTTCTACCATGGAAATTATAATTGTGAATGTGAATGGGATAAACTTATCCATTAAACAGAAGATAGAATGATTTAGAAAGCAGAACCCAACAATCCATTGTTTACAAGAAACATACTTGAAACAAAAAACTACTGTAGGGATAAATGCACATTGTGTTAAAAAAAAGGGGGGGCTAAAGCAGAATTTATTATGCTTCAACCGAAGTAAAAAAAAAGTTTTTGGTAGTGATAATGATCTCAAACAAAGCAAAAGCAAAAATAGATCTGATTAAAAGAGATAAACAGGGAAAGTGTATTTTGCTAAAAAAAAAAAAACATAAACAATGAATTAATATAAGTAATGAACATATATACACCAAACAGCATAGCATCTAAATTCTTAAAGGAAAAGTTAAATGAGTTACAGGAGGACATAGATAATAAAACTATATTAGTAGGAGATTTCAATTTGTCCCTCTCAGATCTAGATAAACCTGATCACAAAATAAACAATAAAGAAGTTAAGGAGATAAGTAGAATTTTAGGAAATTAGATAAGATAGACCTTTGGAGAATATTGAATAGTAATGGAAAGGAGTATAACTATTCTCTGTACATGGCATATTCACAAAAATTAGCTATTTAGAAAAGTATTAAAAACCTCACAAACAAATGCAAAAAAAAGCAGGAATATTAAATGCATATTTTTCTAATGCAAAAAAAAATGCAATAAAATTACATTCAAAAAAGGATCTTTGAAACATAGACTAAAAATTAATTTGAAACTAAACTTAGTCCTAAAGAATGGGCAGGTTAAAGAACAAATAATAGAAATGATTGATAATTTTTTTTTAAAGATAAAGACAGTAGTGGAGCAGCTAGGGGGTGAAGTAGATAGAACTCCAACCTTGGAATCAGAAGGACCTGAGTTCAAATCCAGCCTCAGACACTTGACACTTAACTAGCTGTGTGACCCTGGGCAAGTCACTTAACCCAGATTGCCTCACCAAAAAGCAAAAAAAAAAAAAAAAGATAATGACCCTAGTGAGATAACATACCAAAATTTGGGGGATACAAGCAAAGCAGTACATAGGGGAAATTTTAAATCTCTCAACTCTTATATTAATAAAAAAGAAAAACAGCACATCAACAAATTAAGTGTGCAACTAAAAAAGTAAGAAAACATTGAAATAGAAATCCTCAAAAAGGAGAGATTAATAAAACTGAAATTTTTAAAAAGGCCTTGAATAATAAATACAACTAAACTGGAGCCGGTTTAAAAAAATTAATAAAATAGACAATCCATCAGCTAATTCAATTTTTAATAAGAAAGAAGAAAAACAGAAAACCAGTATCAAAAAGGAAAAAGGTGAATTCACAACCAATGAAGATGAAATAAAAATAATAATTAGTAGTAGCTATTTTGCCCAAGTACCTGTCAAGAAAATGGACAATCTGAATGAAATGGATGAATTAGCAGTACTTAAACTGTACTTAAATAAACCTATGTTATAAAAAGAAATTGAACAATACATAAATGAATTCCCTTTGCGCCCCCCCCCAAAAAAACCAGGCCCACATGGATTTGCAAGCAAATTCTACAATGCATTTGAAGAACAATTTATTCCAATAACATATAAACAGTTTTTTTTTAAATAGGTAAACGAGTTGGATCCAAATTCTTACTATGATACAATTATGGTCTTAATACCCAAACCAGGGAGAGTCTAAACAGAGAAAAGAAACTATAGATCAATTTCTCTAATGAATATTGATGCAAAAAATTTAAATAACATGCTAGCAAGGATATTACAGCAATATATCACAAAAATCATGCACTGTGACCAGGCTGGATTTATACCAGGAATTCAAGGCTGGTTCTGTATTAGGAAAATATGAGCATAATTGACCATATTAATAAGAAAAACAACAAAAATGATGTAATTATTTCAATAGATACAGAAAAAGCTTTTGACAAAACTCATTCCTATTAAAAACATTAGAAAATACAGGAATAAATGTAACTTTCCTTAAAGGGAGAAATAGTATCCATCTAATACCAGAAACAAGAATTATCTGTAATGGGGATAAGCTAGAAACCTTCCTATTAAGATCAAAGGTTAAACAAGGGTGTCCTTTATCGCCTTTACTATTCATTATTGTACTAGAAATGCTAGCTATAGCAGTAAGCAAGAAAAAGAAATTGAAGGAATAATATAGGCAATGAAACAAAACTATCACTTTTTGCAGATGATATGATAGTTTACTTAGAGAATCAGAGTCAACTAAAAATCAGCTTGAAACAATAACATCAGTAAAGTTGCAGGATATAAAATAAATATACATAGGTCACCAGCATTTCTCTGAATTTCAATAAAATGAAAAGGAAAGAGATTTAAAGAGAAATTCCATATAAAACAACTACAAATATCTATAAAATATCTAGGTTTTACACAAACAAAACCAATGCAGCTAAAATTAGAAGAAAAGCAGGAAACTAAAGAGAAAGCTTTGTAATAAATTTCTCTGATAAAGGACTCATTTTAAAGATATTTAGGAAATTGAGTCAAAATTAAAATAAGAGCCATTTCCCAATTAATAAATGGTCAAAGGACATAAATAGGCAGTTTTCAAAGTATAAAACACTTAAGATTCTATCTGCCATGATACACACAGGAGCACAATTACAAAAAATTTTTCATGCAAAGACAGATCTAAATAGTTGGAAAAATATTAATTGCTCATGGATAGGCCAACCTAATATAATAAAAATAGCAATATTGCCTAAATTAATTTACTTATTCAGTTCCATACCAATCAAACTATCAACTTATTTTACAGAGTTAAAAAAATAACAGAATTAATCTAGAGGAAGAAAAGGTCAAGAATATCAAGAGAATCAATGTAAAAAAAAAAAAAAAGAGGGGAAGGAAGGAGACCTAGCAGTACCAGATCTCAAACAATACTATGAAGCTATAATAATCTAAACAATTTGGTTTTGAGTAAGAAATAGGATGATCAGTGGAATAGATTAGATACATGATATACATAAGCAAATGAGCACAACAACTCATTGTTCGATAAACCCAAAGATCTCAGCTATTTAGGGCACAAACTCACTATTTCACAAAAACTGTTGGGAAAACTGGAAAGCAGTCTGGCAGAAACTAAGCTAGACCAACATCTTACATCACATACCAAGATAAGCTAAAATTGGGATCATATTTAGACATAAAAGGTGATATTATAAACAAATTTGTGGAACATAGAAGAAATTACCTGTCAGATCCATGAATAGGGAAAGAGTTCATGGTCAAACAAGAGATGGAGAGGATTACAGGAACTAAAATGGATAATTTTGATTTCATAACTTCAAAAAGGTTTTGCGCAAACAAAAGCAATGCAGCTAAAATTAGAAGAAAAGCAGGAAACTAGGTGGAAATTTTTGCAGCAAATTCTTCTGGTGAAGGTCTCATTTTTAAGATGTATAAGAACTGAGTCAAAATTCAAAAAAAAAAAGCCATTCCCCAGATAATGATCAAATGGTACAAACAAGCAATTTTCAAAGGAAGAAATCAAAGTTTTCATTAACTATATAAAAATGTTCTAAATTACTAATAATCAGAGAAATGCAAATTAAAATAATTCTAAGGTACCACTACACACCCATCAGTTTGATTAAGATGACCAAAAAATTGACAAATATTGAAAAGGATGTGAGGTGGATCTATGAACTAGTCTAACCATTCTGAAAAGCAATTTGGAACTACACCAAAAAGTTGTTAAACTGTGCAAACCCATTGCCCCAGCAATACTGCTCCTAGAACTATACCCCAAACAGATCAAGGAAAGAGAAAAGGACCCATGTGTACAAAAAAAATTTATAGCAAGTCTTTTTGTGGTGGCAAGGAATTGTAAACTAATGGTATGCCCATCAATTGGAGAATGGCTGAACAAATTATGATATATGAATACAATGCAGTACTGTTGTGAAGTAAGAAATGATGAAGGAAAAGGCTTCAGAAAAACCTGGGAAGACTTGTATAAACAAATGCAAAGTGAAGTGAGCAGGATGAGGAGAACAATTTATACGATGACAGCAATATTGTAAAGATATAACTGTGAAAGACTTAGTAATTCTGATCAATACAGTGACCAACCACAGTTTTAAAGAATTCAAGATGAAACATGCTATCCATCTCCAGATAGAGAATTGGTGGACTCAAAGTGCAGATTGAAATACATTTTCTTCTCTCTCTTTTTCTTGCCCTTTTTTGTAGGGAGTAGGGAGATGCAGGTTATGGCTAATGTGGAAATTTGTTTTACATAATTATATATAGTTGTAATATGTTTTATTTTTCTTGTCTTTTCAATGATTAGAGAGGAAAGAGGAAAAGAATTTGGAATTAAAATAAAACTGGATTTAGGGGAAAATGCTTATACCCTAATATATGAAGGAAAATTACATGGGAATTCTATAAGTTATTTTGCTGAGAGATAGAAATTATTTTTTTAAATTTATAGCCACCTAAGCAATTGACACAAATGAATAGATAGTTATGCTATAAAATATTAATTTACTACTGGCTGGTTATTATTAGCAATGTATTAATGTATTTAAAGTTCAATTATATGTATTACTTAATTTTAACAATGCTTATATGTAAACTAACCTTTGTAATGAAAGAATTCTTTCTAATGTAACTTTCTTTTCTTCTATCACTAGCTCACTGACTAGTTTCTTTCACAGAGACTCTACCAAACGATGGACCAATGCTGCCAACCAGTTCATTTGAAAATCATCCAGATAGAAGCATAGCAACATAAGTGAAAGATAAGTTCAAATTGGAAAAAAGCATTAAAATCTGAAATGAGAGGCAATATAAGGTTTGTTTTTGCAGAACATTTGTGATGATCCATGATGGTTTAAAAATGGCTTGTAAATGTGGGTGCCCAGAAATCATGACTTTCCAACAGCCAAACAACACAAACAAAAATTTGTGCTTCAAGAATATAAATGTGCAACATTTTGATCTCATGATTATTGGTAATGTATGATTATAGAGGGGAGTAAGAGAGTTACTTTTGTTCAATGTATAGATCACAACTGAGGGTATTCACATGTGTCTAACCATCAGTTGGAAATTGGTTATCAACTGAACATATGTATACATATGTATACAGTATATGTGTATGTATACAGTATACACACATACATATGTATGTATACAGTATAC
>NW_020951209.1:6236753-6302263 GCF_900497805.2 Vombatus ursinus
TGTATGTATACAGTATACACACATACATATGTATGTATACAGTATACACACATACATATGTATATATGATATATGTATATTGCATACATCCATGTGTCATATATATATATGTATCTGTGAGTTGTCTGTATAGAGATGATAGTTTAAACCCATGGAATCTGATAAGGTTAGAGAGAGAGAGAGAGAGAGAGAGGAAGAAGGAGAAGGAGGAGGAGGAGAAAAGAGAAAAAAAGGGAAAGGAAAAAAAGGAAGATCTAGGAAATAACTTTGGGGAATATCCACAATTAGATTTCTAATATGGATAATAAGCCAGGAAAGGAGACTAAAGCAGGTAGGAGAACTGGGAGAGAGTAGTGTCATAAAAACCCAGAGAAGAAAAAGTATCCAGGAGAAGATGGTCAACAGTGTTAAATGCAGCAGAGAGGTTGAGAAGTATGAGGATTAAGAAAAGATCACCAGGGGCAACTAGTTAGCACAGTGGATAGAGCTCCAGCCTTGGAGTCAAGAGGACTTGAGTTCAAATCCAACCTCAGACATTTAACACTTAGTAGCTGTGTGACCCTGGTCAAGTCCCTTAACCTCAATTGCCTGGGTGGGGGGGGAGGAAAGATTTCCAGTTTAGCAATTAAGTTATTTGTTGAGGTTTAGAGGTTTAGGGGTGCTGGAATCCCAAAATCAGAACATACAGAGTTTCCCCAAACGAATTCAACCCAAGCCTTCTTTCAGCCAAAGACGAGGTTTTTTAGAACATCCATCATATTAGTCAGACTCTTAAGGAATATGAGTATCTGTGGTTAGATTGTAAGAATCTGAGCACTTTAATAGAGACAAGATGGACCTTATATACAGAAAGATTGTGGGAAAGATCTAGGAGTGGCCAAGTAGTCCATGAGGTAATAGAATTACCAAGGGTGGGAAGTGGCCTGGGGCCGTAGGGAGGCAAGACAATGGAGGGGAGGATTATAACCTCAGGCAAACGCCAGAGATTTGGCCATGTGGGAAAGTCCAGGGCTTTTCCTTTCTGGGGCCCAGATCCCAACCCCATCACTATGTCTTTGTCAGAAACTAGGGCAAAGGAGAGTAGGGGGTGATATCTAGGGGTTTTGAGATGAAGATGATGGGAGAAGAGGGTGCTCATTTTGGATTGTTTCAATTTTTTCGGTGAAGAGGCAAAGTCATCAGATAAAAGATGGGGGAACAAGAAAGAATGAGGACGGGACTGAAGGAGGAAAAAGAAGGATTGGAATAGCTCCTATAAGGAGGAATAATGACTGCCTTATTGCAGTGAGGGTCCAGTTGAGTTAGAATTACATGAATTTGTAATATATCAGTCAGCATCCTTGTGAGGCCTCTACCACTTGCATTAGTAGCTTGTCAGTAGGAGTGGAAGAGGTAAATAGATCAAGTAAGGAGTAAGTAGAGGTAATCCAGTGCTGAATTGGCAAAAGATGAATAATTATAAGACCAAAGGCAAGTGATTTGAGGACTCAGCACAGTGTAGAATTGAAACAGCTAACTAATGGGTTGAATGAGAGGGAAGAAAGTGAATTCATAAAAGATTTAAGGTGGAGAGATGGGATTGATGGGGTTGGGATCTGGACCCCAGAAAGGAAAAGCCCTAGACTTTCCCACATGGCCAAATCTCTGGCATTCACCTGAGGCTATAATCCCATCAACTGACCTTTCATTGTGGCTACACTCAATCTCCCCTCCATTGTCTTACCTCCCTATGTATGGCCCCCGGCCATTTCCCACCCTTAATCCTAGCTATGCTCCATTCTCCCTTGGCCACGAGGTGCAGGTCCCAGGAGTTCTATTCACCCCAGTTTACTGGTCACTCCTAGGTCCCTCCCACAGGCTTTCTGCATATAAGGTCCATCTTGTCTCCATTAAGGTGCTTAGATTCTTATAATCTAGCCACTGTTGAGATTCTTATAATCTAGCCACTGCTGAGATTCTTATAATCTAGCCACTGCTTACCCATGTTCAGACTCCTTAAGAGTCTGCCCAATATGATGGATCTACCCTAATAAACCTTGTCCTTGGCTGAAAGAAGGCTTGGGTCGAATTCTTGCAGGCAGGACCCACGTGTTGTGATTTTGGGGTCCTAGGACCCCTGAACCCCTAAACCGCATCAGGATGTCTCATTGAGGATAAACAATAGGTTTAGGAGGGATGAGGTAAAGGGAGAAGTAGAATAGTAGGAGATTATGATCATGAAGGGGAATGTCAGTGTTTTAAATTAAGGAAGTGCAATAATTGTGGTTATGGGGAGACCCAGTGTGTGACTATCCACCCTTATGTGTCATGGCACTTAAGGAAGCTGAGGACATTAAAGAGTTGGAGGAAGGCTGTGGTGAGATTACTAAAGTACCCTCATATAAGAGCGGGGGCAACTGGGTGATCCAATGGATAGAGCATTGGGCCTAGAGTTGGGAAGATCTGAGCACAAATCTACCCTCAGACATTTACTAGCTGTGTGACCCTGGGCAAGTGACTTAATCCCTATTTGTCTTAATTCCTCATCTGTAAAATGGGGACACACTGGAGAAGGAAATGGCAAACTACTCTAGAATCTTTGCCAAGAAGACCCAATGGACAGGTCACTTAGAATGAGACACGACTGAATGACAACAACTATTTAAGAACAAGAGCTGGGAAGGAGAAGATGGTGAGCCCGCTGCTGAACTCCTTGAAAAAGAACAAATGGAGCTCCAGGTATGTATAGAGAACAACCTTATCAAAGGCAAGAGTAAAGTGAGTCCAGTGTATGTTCAGAGACTAGTACAGCTTGGCTGGAATATGGAGTGCTTGGTGGAGGAAGATAAGATTCCATTAAGATTGAAAAGGTAAGGTGGTACCAGATTTCAGAAGTCCTTTGAGTGCCATGCAAAAGAATACTTGAACTTTACTTGGAAAGGTAATTGGTAATTATTAAAGCTTTGGGCTCACGAGGATCAAGTTCAGTCTGGAAATGTTCTTAATGGTAATGCACCCACCAAATTCTTAGGAACACATGAGTATGACTTTGTTTCTGTATCTACCCTAGGGCAGAGGTATCCTAGCCAGCAACAATCAAAATGTGCTTGCAAAGTACTTAGCACTGTGCTAACAACAAAAAAAACAAACAAACAAACAAACAAAAAAAAGAAACAAAATAGACCAGAAGAGAAAGAATCTGGAAAACAAGGTTGTAAAATGCAAAATAGGCACATCCCAAATCCCTGCACAATTGTCTGAACAATTGCCTGGAGCTATGCCTGCTGGGCGCAGCACCTAACTTTGCACCCGGCAATTTTTGGGATGCTGTTGTTGCTGGTGCAGGAAGGGAGGGTAGGGGGCTGCTCTTCTGATCCAGGAGACCCTCACCTCACTTTTACTGGTGACTGGTATCGGGAGGAGCCTCACTGTGGGGAAATGCAGAGGCACAGGAGCCTGATTGATGACTGCAGCTGTGATTGGCTCTGATCTTGCATCATGTATCCTTGACAACTGAATCCTTACAAAGATAATTTTGCTTGTATTAAGTCAGTCATTTTCATCCTCTTCCATATATGAAGTTATAATGAAGGCCTGTAGCTTCCTATCACACAGAGGCAACCAGGGATATGAGATCCAGTCTCTGGCTCACCTAGAAAAATACATATTTGCTCTTCCATGCACATAGCTGCCTCAGCTGCTCCTGGGTAGGGGGAGAAAGGGGAGAAAATAAAGATTTCTCCCTTTCATCCTCTCCCTTATCCTAAATACCAGTGAAAGCTGCCTTCAAAGAGGAAAAGAGAAAGGAACAGAGACTGTCCTCTCTTCTTAAACCTATTTAATAGGCAGCTCTTCCCCGCTTAGTTGCCAGTCCTTTTTGTCACACATCACCCCCTCCAAACCCTCAATGGAACCAACCAAACTAATCAATACATGCCCCTCAACAAAAGGCCAAAACAGATTTTAGAGCATGCTCAGCCCATCACCCCCATTACAGGGAGTTTGCCACCCTGATGTCAATGATAATTCACATCACCATAGTACCCTACAGTTTATAGAATGCTTTCTTCACCACAACTCTCCCAGTCAGGAAGTGCAAGAATTATTGTCCCCATTTTACAGAGCAAGAGCTGAAGGTCAGAGAGATTAAGTAGTTTAACTCTCAGGGCACACAGCTAACTAAAGAGGGGCAAGTCTAACACTAATGACAGCCTATGGAACAAGTAGGTTCTTGGGGGGTGGTGAATGAAGTCAGAATAGCCCAGAGATGTGTTTCTGGCCAAGAGGGAAAAGGATACCATGTGAAAGCCAAGTTGGCACCTGGGAGGATGCCATAGGACTGGTGTGTCATGCTTAGAATTTTCAGCTCATGACTCTGGATTTAAGGAGAGAGAGAGAGAAAGAGAGAGAGAGAGAAGTAGGGAGGGAGAGAGAGAGAGAGAGAGAGAGAGAGAAAGTGTGTGTGTGTGTGTGTGTGTGTGTGTGTGTGTGTGTGTGTGTGAGACCTGTGGGTCTTTTACACAACTCTGTCTCCTACCTCAGGGAGAGGGAAATGCACAATAGCAAAGCCCATGCAGTCCAGGACGCGGACTTCATGAAGTAAGGGACCTTGAACAACCTTTCTAACAATATGAACTGCAAGTTATTTTTGTTCTGAAACGCTAAGCAAACAACATTAGTACTGAAAGTAATGCAAACCACATTTTGCCTATTTAAAGCAATAAAGTAACTGAACGAAATTATACAGGCAAAGTGGATCTTTTGTTTCCCAAACCATGAATTCTGGTTAAAAAGTACACACATACCACAAAGACAATTGATAACCACTTTCCCTAAATCTACCTCAGTGTGTTTCTTTAAAAGAAAAAAATTCTAAAAATAAGCTGCCCCACAAATTACTTCTCCTTGATTCCTCCTTCAAATGTAAAGTCTTGCATTTATGTTTTGTGAAAATCTAAGGTGTTTTCTGGGAATTTGTCATTACTCTTACTAAGATGCTGGGGCTTGTATTGTATTTTCAGAGCATGTCTCCTGGGACTATAAACTAATCTTTAAATTTGGGATCTCATTTCTGGGAAAGAGCTTAGGAATTGATTCTATTAAGTTTAACAGACTTTGATTTAACAGCAATATTGTGTAAAGAGCCCAGGGAAGATGAAAGGTAAGTAAGATGTTATCCTGCCCTCAGGTAGTACATAGTCCTCTAAGGGAATATACCTCAGACTCAAATAGCTATAGTGATAATGATCATTGACATTGATATGGTAACTTTCCAGTTTACACAGCATTTTTAATACATTATTTCTGTTTGTTTGTTTATTTTGGAGGCAATGTGGTTGAATAATTTGTCCAAAGTCACACAGCTAGTAAGTGTCTGAGGCCAGATTTGAACTCAGGTCCTCCTGATTCCAGGGCTGGTGCTTTATCCATTGCACCACCCACCTGCCCGTGTAGATGATCTTATTTGATCTTCACAACATTGTGAAGAGACAGCCTGACTTAACAAATAGAGTATTGGACTTGGAATCAAGCAGACCTGAGTTGGAATGCCACCTCAACTCTATGACCCTGGGCAGTAGTTTTCTCATCTGTAAAATTGGGTTAATAATAGTGCCAACTTCACAGGATTATTATGAGGCTCAAATGTGAGAATGTCTATAAAAGCACTTTGTAAACCATTATATGAATATAATGTTATGTTATAAATAATAATATCATCCCCTTTTTATAGATAAGGAAAGTGAGGCAGAGTTAACTCCATGCCCAATAAGTCATGCTGCCAGTGAGTGGCATAACAAAGATTCAAACCCAGATTTTATGACATCAGACTCACTGCTTTTTTTCACTTCCTGACATCTGTCCCCTCTATAGAACTGTCTAAATATAATGAGTGTATAACAGCAAAGTTCTATGTATGATGTGAGAGGAAATAAATGGGATTACCAGCTGGGGAGATCGGTGAAGGCTTTATGGAGGAGATGATACTAGAGCTGAGTTTTTAAAGATGGTTTAGAAGTCCACACTATGGGATGGTAAACTGAAGGGCATTCCAAGAATAGGAATGTCATGAGAAAGGCACAAAAATTGGAGAAGTGAGGGGAATATATCAAAGACCACCAGACAACCAACCCCAATTCTACCCTTAATTCCATTCCTAATTCCATTTCTAATTCTGGTATAGTTTGCCTAGACACAAAACACATGGAGGGGCATAATATGGATGAATCTCATGAAGGAAGTTTGTAAGAAAAGGGATTCTATAGGGCCTACTACATACTACTTGACCCCAACATAGGGATGTCATTTTAGTCCTCTTCTAGAATGAAGGACAACTAAAAAGTGCCTATGCTAGGCACTTTTATAAATATTATCTCCTTTGATGTTCACAACTACCCTGCAAGGTAGATGCTATTATCCCCATTTAACAGTTGAGGAAGCTGAGGCCACAGAGATTAAATGACTTGCCCAGAGTCACACAGTTAGTAAGTGTCCGAGGCCAAATCTGAACTCAGGTCTTCTGACTCCAGGCCCGGTGCTTTATCCACTTTACCACCAGTTGCCTCCTATCTAGTGACCATGGATCATTAGTTACAAAATCACAGAATCCTGGAGTTGAAAGGGAACTCAAAGACCATCTAGACCATATATATCATTCCTGTAAAGAATTCCTACTGTGGCATACTCAAAAAAGTAGTAATTCAGCTTCTGTTTGAAGATCTCAAATGAAGGGGAGTCCACTAATGGGTTGTCCCAAGACAGCTCATTGTTAGGAAGTTTTTCATCACATTGAGCCTAAACTGCTTCTTTGCAACTGAAACGTATTGCTGCTGGCTCTTCCCTCTGGACTACAAGAGTAAGTTGCTCTTCCATATGTCAGCTACTTGAAGACAACTATGACATCCACACTGACTCTTCTCTGTGAAAAAACAGTCAGTTTCCTTAACTCATCCTCATGTAAAATAGACGAAAGGAAATTCACTAAACTGTCCTTCTCTGAATGCTTCCTCTTCAGTTTATCACTGTCCTTAAATTGTGGAGTCCAGAGCTGAACATTAATATTCCAGGTATGGTTTGACCAGGGTGGAATATCCTCAGGGCAATTAGGTGGCGCAGTGTATAGAATATTGACCTTGGAACCAGGAAGACTCATCTTTATGAGTTCAAATCTGGCCTGAGACACTTACTAGCTGTGTGACCCTGGGCAAGTCACTTAACCTTGTTTGCCTCAGTTTCTCATCTGTAAAATGAGCTGGAAAAGGAAATGGCAAGCCACTCCAGTGTCTTTGCCAAGAAAACCCCAAAATGGGATCATGAAGAGTTAGACATGACTGAAAGGAATGAATATCACCTCCTCTTTCCAGCAATTTATGCCTCTCTTCATGTAGTCCAAGATCACATTAGCATTTTTTTTGGCAGTCACATCACACTGCTGACACATACTTATGTTGTAATATACAAATCCCCTAGATCTTTTTCATAGAAAACTGCTTTTTAACCATGCCTTTTCCATCTTGTGTTTGTGAGGTTGATTTTTTGAACCCAAAGGAAGATTTCACATTTATCCCTATTGTATTTCATTTTTATCAGATTCATCCCAGTGTTCTAGCCTGTTGAGTTCTTTGTAGATTCTGATCCTTTCATCCAGAGAATTAATATCTCCCCCAGATTTGTTTCATCTTCAGATTTACTAAGCATAACATTCATGCCTCTAGTCCCTGATAAAAATGTTAAATAGCACAGGACCAACTACAGATCTCCTGGTATTGCAGCAGAGGCCTCCTGAAATTGTTTTGAGTCTGGCCATTCAAATAGTTCAAAATCCACTGTATTATCCACTACCCCACAAATTCACATCTTTTCCAATAGAATAGTATGAAATACTTTATCAAAATGTTTTACTAAAACATACACAAATCACACCTAAAGCATTCTCCTGATCTGTTAGTTCAGTAATACTATCAAAAAAATGGGGGGAAGTAAACTATGAAATTACGATCTTTATGATCATCATTTCCTTTTCTAGATGTTCACTAACCATCACTTTATTATTTTATTTTAAAAATTTTCCAAGGAATCGAAGTCAAACTGTA
Organism: Vombatus ursinus; assembly: GCF_900497805.2. NCBI lineage: Eukaryota > Metazoa > Chordata > Mammalia > Diprotodontia > Vombatidae > Vombatus > Vombatus ursinus. Next base: position 6,244,823 of record NW_020951209.1, read on the forward strand.
GTTCTTAGACTCTATTCTCTGCTCTCTTTTGAAAAATGAACTCTAGTTAAAAAGATCAGGTAAGGATGCATGAAGAAGGTGGCATCTGAGCATGGCCTTAAAGATGGAGATGACTTTAAGCAGCTGAGATAGGGAAAGGTGATAGACATGGGGCCAAGTGCATTACAGTTATAGAGAATGTCATGAGCAAAGTTATGGACATGGGAAGGGGTAGGACAGGTGGAGCTCAGGGAATAGTCCAGTTTCTCTGCAACACAAAGTATATGGAGAAGAGAAGGGTGAACTAAATCTAGAAAAGAAAGTAGGAGTCCAACTGTGGAGGACAATGGAGTTTAGATTTTATTCAGTAGGCAATTATTCTCTAACATTGAAAACTATTTAGTAAAGGAATAACATAATGAAAGACGTACATTAGAAATATTAATTGAGCAGCCATAGCATGAATTGGATCAGGTAAGAATAGAATCAGAGAGACCAGTTAGGAGGCTATTGCAGTAATGGACTCAAAATTGAATAAGAGGAAAAGAGTGACCTGGATTTTATCTGGAAAATTGTACAGTGCTTTCAATGACCTCAAGCTTCTCCCTGCAACAAAATCACATATTTTAACACTATTTTTTATTCTGACCTCAAAAAGCCAAATAAAACATACAAAATAGATCGGGAAAAGAGGATTGTGCATGAAACTGCAGGGTTTTCTTATGTCTTTTTCTTTCTATTAAAAAAAAAAGATGCTTTGATGACCCTTTTGTTTCCTTTTTTTTCATTGTACTTTATCACTACTCCTTTGCAGTTTCAATTCCCCCAGATTGGGGAAGGGGAGAAAATATAAATAAAAATATATACAATCAAAACAAATTCCCACAATGTCTGTGTTATGGTAAAATAAAGAAACCAGGTAGTTACATCCAGACCACAATTTATTTAGCAGTTCATGAGGTTGCGGAAACAAATCAGGACCAAAGCTCTGGGTAGCCAAGGATCAGAACCTTGATTTCTACACAATTAATATATTTGTTCCTTGTGTATCTTGGAAAGATAAAGTTTATCAAAGAAACTTGTTGCCAATATTTTTCCAGTTAACTATTTACATTATAATCTTAGCTGTATTGGATTTATTTGTGGGAAAACTTTTTAATTTTATGGAATCAAAATCATCTGTGATCCTCTCTATCCCTTATTTGGTCATGAACTCTTCCTCTATCCATAGATCTGACAGGAAATTTCTTCCTTGCTTTTTTGTTTATGATATACTTTTTTTATATCTAGGTCATGTGTCCATTTTGACTTTATCTTTTGATGTGAGGTGTTGGTCTAAAGCTGATTTCTAAAAACTGTATTTAGTTTTTTTCAGACATTTTTGTGAGATAGTCAGTGAATCCTTCACTGTTTGGTCTGAGGAGAACCTTGCAAGTTTGAAAAGGTCTAGAGTAGAAGTATCATACTCACAGCCAGATGCATGCAGCTGACAAAATTCCCAAGTAAACTCCCAGATAGATATGTAAATGGAAATTTAAAATAAATAAATAAATAAATAAAAATGCACTACAATGTAGATAATGTTAATTTGTGGTTTTCTAAGTTAACATGCATCTGGAAGGGATCCATTTATATTTGCATTTGACCTTACTAGTCCAGAGGATTGGAAATTTCCATCTTTCAGTCGGCATCCTAGCATCAGCCCCTTGGGACAGCAGTGGCTGGTGGCAGGGTCTGCATCAGGAACCAAGGATAGACTGGACTCACAGCTCTACAAAGAGTCCAGCAAAGAAACTACACTCATGAGTACCCCCACGAATTGGAAGAAAAGAACTTCCAGAAATAAAGAGTTGAGTTACCCCTTTTGCCCATGTACCCCTTGAAACTTGAACTTACTTTTCCTCAGCCTTTTTATATACTTGTGGAAGAATATCTAACAGACATTTGGGGAAATATTTTGCACCAATCCACCTTAGTAAATAGCCCTTTAAGCTACTTAAGGCTGGCTAACTAAATTGTTTCTCAACTGATAATCTTGGGAGGAAGCACAAAGGCTCAAATCACCCCAGAATTCTTAAAAGTGCCCATATACCCTTAAAGTGGAAATGTAGCTAGCCAAGTTCTAGGGGCCTGAGTGGGGCTGGGAATGAGTTAAGGATCCTTAGAAAATATATGGGCTACACAGCCTTAAAGAATCTCCTCCATTAAGGGATAAATAGATAGATAGATTATATATATATATATCTTTTTCTTTTCTTTTTTTTTTTGGCTAGGCAATGGGGTTAAGTGACTTGCCTAGGGTCACACAGCTTGTAAGTGTTATGTGTCTGAGGCCGGATTTGAACTCATGTCCTCCTGAATCCAGGGTTGGTGCTCTATCCACTGCGCCACCTAGCTGCCCCCTTTTTTTCTTTTTATTTTCTTGTTTTTGGATATATACATATAAATCAAAAAGGTTCTTTGATAAATGCAGAAACAAAGATAATTTCTATCATCTTCAGGTCACTAATAACAATTGAGACATAGAACAGGGAGATGTATATTTGTTAAAGATGTTTACTATAGACATGGTACCTGGGACTTCTAGTTCCTGGATTAAAAATAAGGGATTCCCTGTAGGTGGTGAAGGAAATTTAAAGTCCATGGAGTCCAACTCCTCATTTTACTGTTGAGGAAACTGAGGATGAAATAAATCAGGTGACTTACTCAGGGTCATATACCTACTAAGGGTCTGAGGAAGCATTTGGATTTGGGTATTTTTGACTCCTGGGTGACTAGAGAGGACTAGCTGCTCTGGTGTGAAGGTTTGCTGAGCCCTTTTCAGGGCTGCTCATCCATCTTTGGTGTCCACCTCTCACCTAACTTGCACCTGTGGCTCCAAGAAGCTGTGGTGTGTGCAGTGGACACACTTTGATAAAACCATCTTGGCAGATGGACTAAACCAGTTCAAGGGTAACCAATAGGCCTCAAACCTGTCAGTGAGTTAGAGGGATGACTACCCCAAACATATAAAGACGTTCCTTGGTGGAATAAGCAGATGAGAACAATTTGTTGCAGCAGGTGCTGTGGAATGCATAGAGCTTGATCAGACATCAAAGATGCCAAAGTCATCAGTTGCATCTTGGGCCATCTCCAATTGCCTTAATTTTGTCTTGCCACTGGACTTTGAAGACTCTGGAAGAAAGAGTGAGGCTGACTACTTTGTGTAACTCTGCCTTGCTTAAATCTAATTCATGCACAAGTCAAGACATCACCCATACTACCTTATTATTTTGCTCCAACATCATGATGTCATTGGTCCTCTTCAAAAATGAAGGACAAACAACAACAAAAATTCCTGGTTCTAATGAGTACTCTGTCTATTGTGCCATCTAGTTGACGTCTTTCTACCAGTTCTATTGGTGAATGGCATTGTGCTGATGGCTATAAACCCCAAGAATTCTGACAGGTCTCCTAAATAAGATCCATAATCACTTAGAAGAGATGAATCCAACCATACATCCAAGAAAAATCATGAAAAATGCATATTGTATAGATGATGACATTGTAGTTATTTTGAGCGTCCTTCAGTACACACATTTTGAATAGACACTGTAAACACATTATGAACTGGGCCCAGAACTGAGGAGGAGTTAGGAAACACCCTGAATTGCACATTTTTAATGACCTCAAGCTTCTCCCTGAAACAAAAAGCCAGCCTTTTACATCAATATTCTTCTAGTAACGCAATCTGACTGTGAATCATGGAACACTATAATCTCTGAGGAATCACAATTGTGAGTCACACAAAGGACAACAGAGAGATACATGCTAGGTAAGTTGGAGTGCAAGAGATATCCTCAAAGAGAAGAGGAAAGGGAGGCTTATGAGAGGGAAGACCTCATATTAACAGTAAAGTATAAATGATGTATCCTAAATGCTGCATTGCTACTCATGTAACATCAAAAGATAAAACTGGCCTCCAAACTTCACACCTTACATCCTTTACAAAATTATTGAAACCCGTCCATCCATGCAAAAGGGACCCTCTTGGCAATAAAACTGCTCAAATCCCATCTGAAAACTTTATTTCTTTTCTAATCCAAATTGTTTGCCTATGCAGAGGACATTACCTTATATTCTGCCCAAGTTGGTTAAACAAAAGTATTTTTTCTCCCCATTTAGCAGCCAAACAGCTTACTTTTTTGAAGGAGTACTTTGAACATATATATGATACACATGTAACAGGGCACCTGTGCAGACATCATCAGTTTGCTAAGATGGCACCACCCATATGAAGATGCTAGAGACCTGTTCCTGAGACATCGGAGGACTAGACTATTTGTGGGCAAACTATGTTGGCCTACCATATAGCTGGGAGGAGCATTTATTCATTGGCATAGCCAGAACTATTGGCTTCTTCAAAAATATCCCAACTCAGCATTGGCCAAGGGATTTTGCTGCATCTGTGTCTGGAGGAGGAGGGGACTCCCTCCCTCACGCTGGTAAGACCATGTTACCAGTAAGGCAGAGGGCCTTAGTATCTCCTTTTCTCCTACCCCTACATATACCTGCAATGTGGCTCCCAAGGAAGTGAGTAGTAAGTCCTGCATTAATATTTATTCCCTTTCCTTCCCTTCCTATATACCATGTGTTTTTGTGAGACGGTGCACCCAGGTTTCTTGAGGAAATCATTTTTAACTTTTTTCTTGCTATGCCAATTTAGTAAATACTTTTTCTAAAATTTAATTAAGGGGGCGGAGCCAAGATAGCAGAGTAAAAGCAGTGAGTTACTTGAGCTCTCCCCCAAACCCCTCCAAATATCTGTAAAAAATGGCTCCAAACAAATTCTAGAGCAGCAGAACTCACAAAAAGACGGAGTGAAACAAATTTCCAGCCCAAGGCAACCTGGATGCTGGATTGGAAAAGTCTATTGCACCAGGCTGGGAGAGGAGCACAGTTCAGCGTGGGCCGCACAGGTAAAGACCAGGCCTCAGCAAACCTGGAGCAGGCCTCAGGGGACTGAATCATGGGCAGCTGTGGAGGTTTCCAGACTACTCAACCCACAAACACCAAAGACAACTTAGAAGGTCAGTAGGAAAAGTCTGTGACCGTGGTGAGAGAGAAGCTTGGTCCCAGCCCCAGTTCCAGCATGGCCCCAGGGCTGCTTCCCAAGCACTTGGCCCACAGATGGAGGAGGAATCAAGTGGCTAATCAAAAGAGAATTACAGGAATCTCTCTGCTGGTGCTGAGGCAGGAACCTCTTGCTTTGCCCATGCTTGGATCTGGATCTCAGTTCTGGGTGGCAATCCTGGGGTGAGGAGAAACGCTGGTGTGGTGGAGCTTGTAGTGGCAGTGGATAGGGGAATCTTCCTCACAGTTCCAAGACAGAAAAGAGTGCTTATGGTCACTCATAGACCAGAGCACAGGCCAGGAAAGGAGTAAACGCCTTACCTTTGATCATACCACCTTGGAAGAACTGAAAATTTACAGGTCCCTAAAAGTATCTCTGAAAACAGCTACACAAACCCCCTGAAGCTTGGGACAGTACATTCTCCACACTGGAAGCAGACCCCTATCTAAACAAAGAGTTTAAAACTCAAGACATTGGCTGGGAAGATGAGCAAACAGTGCAAAAAAAGTTAGACCATAGAATCTTACTTTGGTGACAAAGAAGATCAAAACATACAACCAGAAGAAGACAACAGAGTAAAAGCTCCTACATCCAAAGCTTTCAAGAAAAATATGAATCAGTCCCAGGCCATGGAAGAGCTCAAAAAGGATTTTGAGAAGCAAGTAAGAGAAGTAGAGGAAAAACTGGAAAGAGAAATGAGAGTGATGCAAGAAAATCATGAAAAACAAGTCAACAGCTTGCTAAAGGAGACCCAAAAAAATACTGAAGAAAATAACACCTTAAAAAATAATCTAACCCAAATGGCAAAAGAGATCTAAAAAACCAAGGAGGAGAAGAAACCTTAAAAAGCAGAACTGGCCAAATGGAAAAGGAAGTCCAAAAGCTTATTGAAGAAAATATTTCCTTAAAAATTAGAATGGAGCAATTGGAAGTTAGTGACTTTATGAGAAATCAAGACATTGTAAAACAAAACCAGAAGAATGAAAAAATAGAAGACAATGTGAAATATCTCATTGGAAAAACAACTGATCTGGAAAATATATCCAGGAGGGATAATTTAAAAATTCTTGGACTATCTGAAAGCCATGATCAAAAAAAGAGCCTAGACATCATCTTTCAAGAAATTATCAAGGAAAACTGCCCTGATATTCTAGAACCAGAGGGTAAAATAAAAATTGAAAGAATCTACTGATCACGTCCTGAAAGAGATCCCCAAAGGAAAACTCCTAGAAATATTGTAGCCAATTTCCAGAGTTCCCAGGTCAAGGAGAAAATATTGCAAGCAGCCAGAAAGAAACAATTCAAGTATTGTGGAAACACAATCAGGATAACACAAGATTTAGCAGCTTCTACATCAAGGGACTGGAGGGCTTGGAATATGATATTCCAGAGGGCAAAGGAGATAGGATTACAGCCAAGAATCACCTATCCAGCAAAACTGAGTATTATCCTTCAGGGAAAAATGGATATTCAGTGAAATAGAGGACTTTCAAGCATTCTTGCTGAAAAGACCAGAGCTGAATAGAAAATTTGACTTTCAAATACAAGAGTCAAGAGAAGCATGAAGAGGTAAACAGGAAAGAGAAATCATAAGGGACTTATTAAGGTTTCACACATTGCTACATGGAAAGATATTTGTAACTCATGAGATCTTTGTCAGTATTAGGGTAGCTGAAGGGAAAAATTATATAGATAGATAGATAAACAGATAGATAAACTGGTTGATTGATTTATTGATTGATAGAGGTCACAGGGCAATTTGAAGATGAATGAGTGATATATGGAGAATAAAATTAAGGGGTGAGAGAGGATTATGCTGGGAGAAGTAGAAAGGGAGGGGTAGAATGGGGTAAATTATCTCACATAAAACAGACCAGAAAAGGCTTTTATAGTGGAGGGGAAGTGGGGGGAGGTGAGAGGGAATGAGTGAACCTTATTCTCATTGGATTTGACTTAAGGAGGGAATAACATACACACTCAATTGGGTATGGAAACCTATCTTACCCTACAGGAAAATAGGGGGGAAGGATATAAGTGAGGGGGGATGATAGAAGGGAGGGCAGATTGGGGGAGGGGTTAATCAGAAGCAAACACTTCTGATGAGGGACAGGGTCAAAAAAGAGAATAGAATAAATGAGGTGGGGGCAGGATAGGATGAAGGGAAATACAGTTAGTTTTCCACAACATGACTACTATGGAAGAGGTTTGCATGACTACACATGTATAACCTGTATCGAGTTGCTTGCCTTCTCAATGAGGGTGGGTGGGGAGGGAGGAAGGAAGAAAATTTTGAACCTGAAGTTTTAAAAACAAATGTCAAAAATTGTTTTCACATGCAACTGGGAAATAAGATATACAGGCAATGGGGTATAGAAATCTATCCTGCCCTACAGGAAAATAGAAGGGGATGGGGATAAAAGAAGGGGGGGGAGATAGAAGAGAGGGAAGACTAGGGGAAGGGGTATTCAGAATGCATGCCTTCTTGGGGTGGGGGGAGGGGCAAGATGGGGAGAAAATTTGGAACTCAAAATCTTGTGGAAATGAATGTTGAAAACTAAACATAAATAAATTAATAGGGAAAAAATAAATAAAATAAAATAAAATTTAATTGAGTCTACTGGCTAACTATTAAGAGGAAGCACACTGGTCAGGACCTGTGAGTGACTCTGAGAATTATAGATAAAATCCAAGGTAGCAATCACCAAACCTGCCAGTACCAGTGCAAGTTTGAGGAGCTGGCTAGAGTTGGTGTTCTTCCTCTCTTTTTCACCTACTCTTTCTTTCTCAAAGGTAGTTTTTGGTATTTCATTATGGGAAGAGAAATTGGGAGAGTTTCAATTTTCTCCTATGGACAACAATATGATGTTATAGACCATCTCTAGGTTGTTTAGACTATCAGGACACATGGGTTCCAGCCTTGCCTCCAACATTGCTATGACATTCCATGAATTGCATAATCTTTCTTTGCCTTAATCTCTCAGACACTAGTACCCCACCCAAAAACCCATTTATTTATTTTGTATGTGTTTTACATCTACTTATAATATATCCATTTCATTTCCACAGAATGCAAGTTTCTTGACAACATTTTCTTTTTAATTTTGTATTCCTAGCATTTAGCACAGTGCCTGGTACATAGTAATTGCTTAATAAATGCTTGCTGATGGACTAGAGCCTTACATGTGCAAAACTTAAATTGGTTGGTTGTCCTTTGTTCTTAAAGAGGACCAAAATGACATTACTATGCAAGAATCAAGTTACAGTGGGTCTAACTGTGGCTGATCAAACCAATACAAGCTCTGAATGCTCTACCATAGGTTGGGCACAAAAGTTCATGTGAACATTTGGGATGGATTCTCTAAATTTGTGCATCTCACATTTCTTCTGACCTACTTCAATTCTGCATTGCTCATAGAGCACAGCACCTTCTCTAATGAGGGCACGCCATGTTGGGCGTTCCTGTGCCAGTGTCTCCCATGTCACACAATCAATTCTAAAGTTCTTAAGAGAGACCTTGAGTGTGAGTTCTCCATAAAATACTCTTTTTAGCAAGCATATGTTTGGCATTTGAACAACGTGGTCAGCCCCATCAGAGTTGTGCTCTCTGCAGTAACGTTTGAATGCTTGGCAGTTTAATTCAAGAAAGGACCTCAGTGTCTGGTAAAACTTAAATATGGTGATAATAGCTCACATTGATATACTAGCATCCTTTATATATTAACCCTGCTAGGTAGGCAGAGTAAGCAATATTATCTCATTTTATAGATAAAGAAATGAAAACTTATAAAGGATAATAGATAACTTGCTAGTGGTTGCACAGCTGGTAAGTATTAGAGGTAGGATCTGAACCCAAAACTCCTGACTCCAAATCCAGAACGCTTGCTAGTACCCCATGATGTTTGTTTGATTCACCCCCTCTGGATTTTCCTCCTTGGCCCTCCTACCTGCCAATTTCTGGTCTACTTGTAAAAAACTCCTCCAGAAGAAGGTAAGAAGAGATTAGGGCAGGATTGACTACCCCATATGAGTAACTGACAGTAGGGCCACTTCCATACTTTTACCAAATCCTTTTTCATAAACTCCAAGCATTTAATTATCATCTCTGTGCAAATGACTCATAGATCCACAAATCTATTCCTAGTCTCTCTCCTGAGCCCCAGTCTCACTTAACCAAATGTCTGTTGTTGTTGTTGTTGTTGTTCAGTTGTGTCCAACTCTTTTGTGATCCTGTGGACCACAGTATGTCAACGCTGTCCATGGTGTTTTCTTTCTTGGTAAAGATACTGGAGTGGTTTGCCATTTTTTTTTTCCAGCGGATTAAGGCAAACAGAGGTTAAGTAACTTCTCCAGGGTGACATAGCTAGTAAGCATCTGAGGCCAGGTTTTAACTCAGGTCTTCCTGACTCCAGGCCCAGTGTTCTATCCACTGAGTCGTGTAGCTTCCTAGTAGGTGTTTCAAACTGGATATCCGATGGGTTTCTCAAATTTTGAAATACCCCAAATAAAAAGAACTAATTATCTACATTTTCAGTTTCCCTTCTTCCTCCGTTAAAACCCATTCCTCTTTTTGAAGTTCCTTATTTCTTTTTTTTGTAAGTATATATTTTAAAATTATATATGTATGTGTATATACATATATATATATGTACATATATATATATATATATACATAGTGAGGCAATGGGGTTAAGTGACTGCCTAGGGTCACACAGCTAGTAAGTATTACGTGTCTGAGGTCACATTTGAACTTAGGTCCTCCCGACTCTAGGGCCAGCGCTCTATCCACTGCACCATCTAGCTGCTCCTAAAGTTCCTTATTTTTGTTGAGGCCACCACCATTTCTTCCAGTCATGCAGGCTGAAAATGAAATCATTCTTGAGATCTGAAGTCTTCACCCCACATATCCAATTAGTGGCCAAGTTTTGACAACTGGACCTCTGTAATATTTCTGGCATCTGCTTCATTCTGGCCCCTCATATGGCTGTTCAGGCCCTTATTACTTCTGGCCTGGATGATTACAACAGCTTACTAACTGGAGTCCCTACCTCAGGCCTCTCCCCTCTCCAATTCATCCTCTACGCAACTCTTTAAGTGATTTTTCTTTATTTTCTTTATTTTATTTTATTTTATTTATTTTATTTTTTTTTTTGAAATTAACATTCATTTAAAATTTTAATTTAAATTAAATTCTTCCTCCCTCTAGCCCCTTCCCCACCCATTGAGAAGGCAAGCAATATGATACCCCTTATACTTGTGAAGTTATGCAAAACATATTTCTGAATTACCCATGTTGAAAAAAAATCAGGAAAAATAAAGTGAAGAAATATACTTCAATCTGTCCTCAGAGTTCATCAGTTCTCTCTCTGGAAGTGGATAACATTTTTTATTATGAGTCCTTTGGAATTGTCATGTGTCACTGTATTGATCAGAGTAGCTAAATCTTTTAGAGTTGATTATTGTTATAACATTGCTGTTACTGCCTACAATGTTTTGGTTCTGCTCACTTTGCTTTGTATTAATTCATATAAATCTTCCCAGGGTTTTCTGAAACCATTTGTCAATTATTATAGTACAATAGTATTCCATAATGATTATATACCATAATTCATTCAGCCACTCTCCATTTGATGGGCATCCCCTCAATTTCCAATTCCTTGCCACCGCAAAGAAAAGAACTGCTATAAATATTTTTGTACATATAGGGTCTTCTCCTTTTTCCTTGGTGTCTTTGGGATACAGACCTAGTAGTGGTATTGCTGGGTCAAAGGGTTTTATAGCCTTTTGGGCATGGTTCCAACTTATTCTCCAGAATGGTTGGACCTGTCCACAACTGCACCAACAGTGTATTAGTGCCCCTATTTTTCCACATCCTCTCCAGCATTTGTCATTTTCCTTTTATGTCATGTTAGCCAATTTGATTGGTGTGAGGTAGTACCTCAGAGTTTGCATTTCTCTAGTTTGCATTTCTCTAATCAATAATGATTTAGATAATTTTTTCATATGAATATGGGTAGCTTTTATTTCTTCTTCTAAAAGCTATCTGCTCATATTATCTGACTATTTGTCAGTTGGGGAATGGCTCTTTTTTTTATATATATAAATTTGACTCAGTTCTTTATATATTTGAGAAATGAATCCTTTATCAGAGAAACTTTCTGTAAATTTTCCCCCCTAGTTTCCTGCTTTCCTTCTAATTTTGGCTGTATTGGGGTTTTTTTTGTGCAAAACTTTTTTAGTTTTGTGTAATCAAGATTGTCCATTTTACCTCCTGTGATCTTCTCTATTTCTTGTTGGGCTGAAGTAATTTTCCTAAAGCACATCTGCTCAATAAACACCAGTAGCTCCCTGTTACCATTAGGGGCAAATAGAGATTTGTCGATGTGGCATTTAAAGTCCTTCATAACCTAGCTCCTACCCATCTTTCTACCCTTATTATACATTCCTCCTCTTCTAGTATGATCTAGTCAATCAAACAGTTGTTTCCTACTGTTACTGGGGCAGCTAGTTGGCGCTATAGTGCACAGAACGCTGGACTTCGAGTTAGGAAGACCCTAGTTCATATCCAAATTTAGGTACTTGCTAGCTGTGTGACTCTGAACAAGTCACTTAATCTCTGTTGGTCTCAGTTTCCTCCCCTGTAAAATGGGGATAATGATAGCATCTACTTCCCAAGGTTGTTGCGAGGCTCAAATGAGATAAGTGTAAAGTGCTTAGTGGAGTGGCGGGCACATAATAAGTATTATATAAATATTAGCTGCTACTACTACTACTACTACTTTTTAACCTCTCTTTGCCTTGATTTTCCCATCTATAAAATGGGGAAAATAATAGAACCTAACTCCCAAAGTTGTTGTAAGGTTCAAATGAGATAAATGTAAAGTGCTTAGCATAATGCCTGGCACATAATAGGTACTTAATAAATGCTACTTATTATTATTATGTTGTTGTTATCACTAGCAGCAACAGCATTATTACTTGACCCTCCATCTCTCGTCTCTGTGCTTTGGCACATGCTATGCTCCATGCCTATAATACACTCCCTCCTTCCCTCTACCTCTGGTTGTTATTTGTCGTTCAGTTGTTTCAGTCGTGTCTGACTATTCATGACCCCATTTGGGGTTTTCTTGGCAAAGATCCTGGAGTGGTTTGCCATTTCCTTCTCCAGCTCATTTTACAGATGAAGAAACTGAAGCAAAAGGGGTTAAATGACTTGCCCAGGGTCACACAGCTGGCAAGTGTCTGAGGCCAGATTTGAACCCAGGAAGCTGAGTCTTCCCAACTTCAGTCCCAGTTCTCTATCCACTGAGTCACCTATGCTTACACATATACATGTTGTCTCCCTCACAGAATACAAGTCAGCTCTTCAGAGTTAGGTCTGTTCCATTTTTGTTTTTGTATTCTTAGCATCTAGCATAGCACCTAGCATTTAATAAATGCTTGTAAATAGCTTAATTGATTATGTGAGAAAGGTGCCAATCGCCACCCTTTATGATTAGAGAAAAGTTGGCTCTTCCTCATTCTCTTCCTTAAATCTGGGGCCAGGATGAAAATGAAGGTAGGTGAAGGCAGTGCATAGAGGAGGAAAGCTATCTGATGAAGGCACTGAATACATTATATCATATTTATCATAATATTTATTATTAATTTATAATATTATTTATATAACATTAACAATATTTGTTATTGATTTAGAACAATAAAAGTAATCATCTGTATACCCTTTGATCTAGCAATACCACTTATAGGTCTGTATCCCAAAGAGATCATAAAACAGCGAAAAGGACCCACACGTACAGCAATATTTAGAGCAGCTCTTTTTGTGGTGACCAAGAATTAGAAATTGCAGGGAAGCCCATCAATTGGGGAATTGGGGAACAAGTGGTGGTATATAAATGTAATGGAATACTATTGTGCTATAAGAAATGATGAGCAGGAAGATTTCAGAAAAATCTGGAAAGATTTACATGAATTGGTGCTGAGTGAAGTGAGTAGAACCAGGAGAACATTGTACACAGTAACGGCAGCACTGTGTGGTGATCAACTATAGTTGACTTAGCTCTTCTCACATATACACGATCCAAGACCATTCCAAAAGACTCATGATGGAAAATGCTATCCACATCCAGAGAAATAACTCATGGAGTTTGAATGCAGATTGAAGCATACTATTTTCACTTTTTTGTTGTTTTTTTGTGTTTTTTTTCCCTTTTGTTTTGTTTCTTTCACAACATGACTAATGTGGAAATATTTTTAACATGATGGCACATGTATAAGCTATATCAGATTGCTTGCCATCTTGGGAAGTGCAGAGGGAAGGGAGGAAGGGAGAAAAATTTGAAACACAAAATCTTTCAAAAAATGAATGTTGAAAATTGTCTTTACATGTAATTGGGAAAATGTAATACTATTAAATTTTTAAAAAAGTAATCATCATTATTTGGGAGAAATTGGACCTGTTATTTCAGTTATTTTATTGATATAGGGAGTTCCCAGATGAGAAAATCCTTTACTCAATACAAGTTGGGACCTCCTTTGCAACACAGGGTATCAAAGAATTACCCAGAGCAGTAGGAGACTAAGTGATTTGCCTTGGGCATCCAGAATGTGTCTAAGGCAGGATTTAAATGCAAAACTTCCAGGCTTCTAAGCTACTTCTCCTGTTGTTGTCATTTTAAATCAACAGGTATTTATTAAATACCTGCTATGCAACAGGCACAGTTCCAGGTACTGGAGATACACAGTCAGTTCAAAGAATAAAACAATCCCTGCTTTCAAGGAGCTTTCCTCCTAATGGAGGAGACAACATGTCCCTAAGTGAGTATACACAGAACAAATACAAATCATGACACACAAGGCACTAAACTATGAGGTGGGTAAGGAAGGAGGGTACTGGCAGGAAAGAGATCAGGATAATAGCACATGTATATTGCACTGCAAGATTTGCAAAGTGTGTTACATTCATTTCAAGCTTCTATTGAATAGACAGACAGCTTGAGACTTGGATAGAAGCCCTCCCTATAGCTAACCACATAGTGTTTGGTCTATTTAACTCTAGAAGGATAAATTGGATGAGTCAATTTATTATGTGGGGTGGGCTAGATCTCAAACCAGGAGCACAAGTGCCTCCTTCGGGGCGCTGACTCCACCAGAACAATACCGAGCTGTTTCCCTCTCCTGTTCCCCTCATCCTGCCTGCCACTCAACCCACTCTCATTTCTCCTGCTCTTAGATACAATGGGGGAGTTAATCATAATGTTTTGGCTCTGCGGCAGAATGGCCGCTACTTTCCTCCAAACCTGGCCCCTCGTGGGAAATGTCAAACATACAGTTCTTTCTATTTTTACTTCCTCCCTCTCTTTCTCTTTCCCTCTTCTCAAATGCCAGGCAATGAATGGTTTCCATTGTGGTGGGGAAAGCCAGCTGGCTCCTTCTCATCTTTTCCAATAGCTACCCCTCCCCTCCCTCTAAAGTGCTTTCACATAATGTGGTCTTTGATCAAAATCAGTGATTCATTTTTCCATCAAACTTTACGTCATGAGTGGCATCTTAACTTGAGCATGAATTATATTTAAGTGAGGCAGAGTTGCACTATATTTATTAAGTGCTGTCCTTGCCTTCAAGGAGCTTTCAGTCTCATGGAGGAGACAATATGCAAGGAAATATATACCAAAAAGCTATACACAGGATAAATGGGAAATAATTAACAGAGGGAAGGCACTAGAATTTAGAGGGGTTGGGAAGGGCTTCCTGCAAAAGATGGAATTTTAGTTGGGACTTAAAGGGAGCCAGGATAGTCTGAACATGGAGTTGAAGAGAATGCGCATTCCAGACATGGAGGGCAACCAGAGAAAATGCCCAGAACAAAGGGATGGAATATCTTATTCTTGAATGCTAAATATAAAATTTTGGAGCACTAGGCTTAAAGTGAGATGACCTGAGTCCTACTATTGTGTGACTTTGGGCAAGTCCTGTAATGTTATTATTATTAATATTATTATTAATGATATGTAAACATAGCATCTTCAGGCTTTACAAAACACTGTTAAGTCTTTTCTGAGCCTCACTTTATTCATCTGTAAAAGAGAGATATCTTCTCCACCTACCAAGCAAGGTTGTTGAGAGGAACAAATGAGATTATGTATGTAGAATGCAGTGCAAATTTGCATAGTCACAGAATTGAATGGGATTTCAGAAACCATCCAATCCAAATCCCCATTTAACAAATGAGGAAAATAGGGCACAAAGAGGTTGCCTGAGGACAAACAAGTAGTATCAGAAAAAATATTCCCATTGTATCTTTTGCTCATAATTCTGCCCTTTGGGGGTGTTGTTGTGTTGGTGATTTTTTTCTAGAAGAGGACCATGACATCAGGGAGGTGACACCATGACATGCAAGTAAATTGGATTTAAGTGAGGGAGGGCTGTGCAAAATCACCAGCCTCACTTTCTCCTCTGGAGCCATCTGGGTCCAATGGCAAGATATAGATCAGGATGATTGGAGGTGGCCCTGGATGCAGTGGGAGACCTTGGCCTGTTCAAGCTAAGGTCTTTAACCAGTCTCAGAGGCAACACCCATTCAGTGATTAAGACTGGGTGAGAAATGAGGCAGAGAATAGTCTCTTTACCTAGTTAAAAAAAAAATCAATATGGGAAGGAAAGACCCTCAGGAGTTCTGGCCAAAACAGATATAATTTCCATTTCCATTTACTTTGAGCCAATCAGGGCCCAAATAATGACTGAGTGGGCTTGGCCTGGCACACATTGTTGGCCAATCTTTGAGGGCCAGAATGATTTGGCTTTAAGGCAGTGCTTAAGAAAAAAATGTAAATAATTCTGCCCTTTGGAGACAAACAGAGACCATCTTACTGTGAAGCAGACCCTCAAATACTTGAGGAAAGCTATGATGGCCCCTCTAAGTCTTCTCTTCTTAACACAATATAAGTATAAGTTATTTTTGTTCTCGGACTTATATTTATTCCATTATGAACCCCTTCCCAGGCCTTCTCTTCCCTCTTGGTCTTGGAGGGCAGGAAATCTGCCTTATTCTTCTCACAATGCTAGATGTAGAAGAAACCTTCAATAAGCAGGCTTACAAAGAGGCTGTTTCTAGTCTCTCCCTGATGCAATTTCTCTTCTGCATCAATGTTGGATGACTCTTCATAACATAGCTTTAACCATGCAACTCTGTTATTCTGAAAGCTTCAGTGACTCTCCTTTTTTTGATAGTCAGCCTTTTGAAGTATGAGAACCCCTTCTAAATCATCAAAATATTTTATGAAATCTTACACAATTATAATTACAATACTAGTGCCTATTGAATTAAATCTGTTCACATAAATTTATATTTTATTAATTACATCATCTAGGCATATTTATGAAGATGTAATGTGTGGTCTAAGGCCCCCAAAATTCTGACTTTAGAAAGATTAAGTTGGATTCTGGGAGCTAATCTCACCAAAAAAGTAATTAATTCTTTGACCCATTGCCTGTACCGAGAGTTACTCCAGAGTTAGAGGTTTTAAAAAACCTCTAAATACAGCTTACATTTAAGCTTATGTCTAGTAATTCCCAAATGTGGATAATAGAGGCACAGCTCCCATAGACAAGTACTCAAGGTAGCAATGATAATGTGTGGGGCAGACCACCTTTACTTCATAAAAAAAAAAAGGAGATTTAAAGGACTTGCAAGAGTCCGTAAATAGATATAGGGACACCCAAAGGACTCAAATAGTGTATCAGCTATATTCAGAAGGCACTTTAATTTGGGTTCCATTAAGGCAACAATTTGACATTCTGATGGATCCATCTCCTGTTATTCATGTCCCTCTCAGACTTGTAGCATCACTCTGTGGTTCAGAGGAGATGTGTCAAACGTGAGTGTAGCCTGAATCAGAATAAAATGTACTTGGAAAATATTTAACAAAATAAATAAAAATCCAATAGAAAATAGGTAATGCTCCTTTGTGTTTTTGTAGGTCAATGTGAAGCCACAGGAATTCTTATGTAGGCTTTAAGTGACCCCAGTTTCTTTTCCAGTCTGACAACACTGGTTTAGAGTACTCCCAGAAGGCAAACATAATTTGGGGCTGCTGAAAGAGCAATTCCTTTTCCATCAGAACTGAGTAAACCAAGCACCTCATGGCTCTGTACTCCAAATGGGATGCTGCTCCAGCACTATATGGATGATCCTCTTCTTTATCCAGGGAACACCTATATCCCTTTTGGACCTATTGGGCATGCACACATTTGCCTCGGCCATGTGCTTCTTACAGGAAATCAATCAGTGCCCCAATTGCTATCATGTTCTGGGCTAGGAGAATCCACTCTCAGGATATGTCTTCTCAGGACACTTGCAAAGATATGCAATTCCCAGGTGCCTCTACTCTGATTTTCAGTCCTTGGAGAGAAGAGATTATTCATAGACTCATTATTTGACAAAAATTGCTGGGGAAACTGGAAAATAGAAATAATATGAAGATAATACCAAGATAATCTCCAAATACATGACTTAGACATCATAAACAAATTAGAAAGGCAAGAAAGAAATTACCTTTCAGATTTATGGATAGAGAAGCAGTTGATGATCAAGCAAGGGACAGAGAGAATCACAAAGGATAAAGTAGAAAATTTTGATTACATGAAATTTAAAAGTGTTTGCACAAACCAAACTAGCTGAAATTGGAAGGAAACAGGTAATTGGGAAAAACATTTAAATGAATTTTCTTTGGCAAAGATATAACAGGAACTTTCAAATTTATAAGAATAAGAGCCATTTCCAACTGATAAGTTATTAAAGATATGAACAATGTCCATTGATCCTGTGATCCACGAAGAAGGAAGAAATCAAAGAATCATACTCCAAATCATCAACAATTAGGAAAATGTACATTAAAGTAACTCTGATGTTCTATTCCATGCCAATCAAAGTAGGAGAAAAAAGAAAAATGACAAATGCTAGAAAACAAGCACATTAAAGCACTACTGATGGAACTGTGACTTGGTGTAGCCATTCTGGAAAGCAATCTGGAACTATGATCCAAAAGTTATTAAATTGTGTATACCCTTGACCCAGAGATACCACTACTAGGCCTGTATGCCAAAGAGGTCATAGAAAAAGGAAAAGAGCCCATATATACTGAAATATTTATAGGAGTTCTTTTTGAAGTGGCAAAAAATTGGAGACTGGGGGGGTGAGACACCCATCAAATTGGGGAATGGATAAATAAATTATGGTATATGAACGTAATGGACTATCACTGTGTCATAAACAAATGACAAAGTGGACAATTTCAGAAAAACCTGAGAAGACTTATATGAACTTATGCAGAGTGAAGTGAGCATGACCAAGAAGATAAATTATGTAACAACAACATTGTAAAGGACTTTTTTGTTGTTGTTGTTTTGGGAAGAAAAAGCTGGGAAGTAGAGAAAGTTTTTGGTTCATTGAAAAAAAATTTAACTTAAATATATGAAAATCTCTGTCATATCCCCTCTACTAAAAGATTTCTCCAGTATAATAATATCCACACTTCCTGCTTCACTAGGTTGTTTTAATGATTAATAACTGCTAAATGAGATAATGTATATAAATCATCTAAGAGTACTAAAGTGTCACATAAATGCTAGATATTATCATAATTGACCACATGGTCAATAGAGGTTCCTCGAAGGACTTGCAGAGCCATGCTTCCTATATTTTGATGCTCCTCATTTGCCCTGCAGTAAGGACTGCAGAGTTGAAAGGTGTTTGAGAACATTATTTGGTCAGCCGTTTATCTCTACCAGGTGATGCCCGGCAGACTTTGAGGGAGTAATAGAGTGCTTGTCTGGTGGGAAAGGCTATAGACAACAAACCCTGTTCCCATGTCCCAGTTCACTAATTTATTTCACCATCGTGCATTTCTCCAATGAGTTGCCTCTGTATGACAACTGGAAATCACTAAGAGTCTCCATTTTTCTCAGCTTATTAGCCTCTGAAAGTCAGGCAGATAATAGTACTTACCACTGGAAAAAAAATGGTGGGTCACTAGGAAAAGGTCTTCTTCTGAATCGTCATTAATAATTTTGACTCTGTGGCCCACAACATATGTATGTGGAGGAGCAGTATCTATCTTCCAGACTCCTTCAGTGAGAGACAAAGAAGGGACTCAGTTGGCTTTTGAAATATACCATAAGACACTAATGGATCAAAGTCACAGACAGAATAAGGAAAATAAGCAAACAGAGCTGACCCATTTGAAATAATGCCCACAGAGAATGCCCTAGAGGACTCTTTTAAATGGACCAACTTGCAGATGAGTAAGTGGACTATGTAGGCTTCTAGGAGATATAGATATATCTCCCTATTTACATCCTTGACCTAAAATTGCACCATTTCACATTTATGTCAGTGATATATTATTACTAAATTTCACCAAAATACCTTCACTGCCACCATAACGGCATTAACCCAATCACATGAAACTGGACCATTTCAGTGGCCAGGCAGTTCCTCTTCTCCCTCCCAACACAGCTCCACCCCACCAGTCCTGTCTTTTTCCTGTCTCTAGTCTAGCTAGCTTTCTCACCCACCCTCCCACTCCTACCCCCAACATGGTCTTGATCCACCTTCTTCCTCATCTCTCTCTTTTCCTCCTCTCCTCTCATCCAGTTGTGAAGCTCTCATCTCTTTTTCATCTAACATCGTATTTTTGGTAGCCTTCTAAAAACATTTGGCAGGGTTTGTCTGTAACACCAACTACATAATGAGGTAAGAAACCATGCTACTCTCTTTCTCCTCTTTAACCATACATACAAACACCAAGTTATATACCTGGTGACGTGTTTGTTGGTTTTTAGGTCTGGACCTGGGATTTTATTGATGTGAATGAAGCTCTCTTCCACACAGATCAGCAATTCATCTGTAACTTAGTCTCAGAAAGTTGCCTGGGGTACTGAGAAGTTCAGTAACCTGCTAATAATACGTTAGAGGCAGGACTTAAAACCAGATCTTCTGGACCCAAGGCCAGTTGTCTAGCCTCTGAATAGTAAGGTAGAGAACTCCATCCCCTGCTTCCTGCTCTCTGGCCTCCCCTCTGTCTAGACACTGAAGGTACCTTCTACCCTACTTAAGAGCAGAAAAGCCCTGGACTAAATGATCTTGAATGACCCTTCTAACTCTGATGCCTATCAACCATGTGCCAGACCTTATGCTGAGCACTGTACAGAACAGTTCCTGCCTCCTGGGAGCTCACATTTGATGTAGTTATATCTTGCTACTTAAGACAAACAACAACGGTGTGGCCTGAAATATTTAAGCCATGCTTTAACATACAAAACAAAACAAAACATATAAAACAAAAGCAAGCAATTTGTTGAGGAGATTTAACTATAAAAACAGAGAATTTCAAGACAGATCCATTCAATACACATAACTTGTTGTTCGAGAGGGTCTAATAAGAGATTCTCCTCTTAATCTGCATTTGGTTTCTACCGATAAGAGACGCTGTGCTCAGATTTCTACCGGGATCATTCCTCTTGCTTGTGCATTTACTATGGACCCTTATCTCAGGGGCAAGACAATAATGGGTATATGATGAAGTGTACCCTTCCTTGTCACTAGCGATTGAGCAAGGGGTAACTTACAGGAGGTGACAACAGAAATAAAGGATAGCTAAAAGTCACTATTAAAGTGAGTTCTGGTGTCCACAGAAGCAGGTCATTTTACCTGAAACAGAATCATTATATAGTTAAATCACTTTCTTTTTCTTTCTTAATGGTTAATTCTGTGATTCAGTGAGGTTTGGATTCAGCAAATGAAAGGCTATCTGGCTCATAGAACCAATAACAAAATGTTCTTAACATTTTTGTGTGTGTGTGTCTTGGACCCTTTTGTTAGTCTGGTTAAACCCCTTCTCAGAATAATGTTTTTAAATGGAAAAATAAAATGTGTAAGATTTTAAAAGATTAAAAAAGATTAAAAGATTTTGAAAGAAGCCAATTGAAATAAAGATGTAATTTTTCCCAACCCAAGTGCATGGGTACCCTAAAATCTATCCATGGATCCCAGATTGAGAATCCCTGAAGTATAGATTTATGTAGCAGGAATAGCAAAGTGTCCTAAAACTCCACAGTCAAGTCCATCCATCTACAAACCCAAGATGTTTCAGGAAGGATATCTGAGGCTTCTTCTACCAGTCTCAAAGCTTGAAATATGAAATGCTGGGAGGGAGCTCTAGGAGGAGGCTGGGAGAAGGAGGAAGCCCTTTCTCCAAGTGCAGGGAGTGGTCTCTGAAGGCATCTGAAGGCATGAAAGTGTGATCCTCCTGACAGCTATATGTATTCAGAAAGATGAAGGACTTGCAGAATATCAGGACAAACTCTAAGTGGGCTTCTTTTGGGCAATGTACCAAAGCTGGACCCAAGAACATTGGGAGAGAGGACATCCTTAGCCCCCCAAAGAAGGGAAATCTAGTAGTATTTCATTCTGTTCCTCTAAGATAAAGCATATTTAACTAAACAAAGAGAGTAACCAATAAAAATAAATGAGGCCACCATAGTACTATTACTAGGAGAAACCATGATGAGCCTATGACACTGGTCTGAACAAGCATAAGAGGTCATTGGCCGCCATCTGCTGAATGATGTGGAGGCTGCGGTACAGTGAAGAGAGAAACCTTAGCTTCAATAGGAGATATAGGCCATGGGAACCCTACCAACTCCTCAATGTGCTGCTAAGAGATTGAGACTATACTGGACACTTCAGGGAGGGTTGATTAATGAAGGGTATGACTATTTCTGAGGTCTCTAATTTGAGTCAATTTGTTTTCTCCAACTTAAAATAAACTTAATCATTCTTTAAGTCTTGTGAATCAATGTGGTATATAAGCAAAGTTTGTGGCTATACCATTGTGGGATCCTACATCCTGAAAGGATAAATAATACAGAGAATTAGAAGCTCCTTTAAATGCTCTTCATATCAGGAGAGGGGTCTGTGGCATAAACATAGTTGTAATTCTAGGAAGAAATCTTCTAAGTCCAAATCTCTCATTTTATAGATGAAGAGTTTCATTGACTTGCTTACAGCCACACAGTTAATTAAGGCCAGAATCAGAATTAAAACCCTGGTACTTTCCCCTCTGTAACATTTTGACCAATGTGCTATCAGAATCTGAAAAGGGTTTCAAAGGAAAGATGAAGATGTCCACCAAACAGGATTCCTTGAGAATTTCACATCCTTAACTGTAGCTATATCTGCTAGATGTCATTATGCTTCCAAGGGTAGCAGGGCTCACAAATAAGTGGGCAGCGAAAGAGGAAAACATCACTGAACTTGAGAGTCAGAAAAACCTGGGTTTAAATCCCAGCTCTGCAACTGACTAGCTGTGAGATCCCCAACCAGCCACTTTGTTCATCTGTCAAATGAAGGGTTAGACTAGATCATGGGGTTCTTATAATCTTGTTTATGGGTCATAGGCCTTTTTAACAGTTGGGTAAAGCCTATGTCCCCCTCTCAGAATAATGTTTTTAAATATATAAAGTAAAATACTTAGGGTTACAAAGGAGACCGATTATATGAAAATACAATGTTTAAAATATTTTTTTAAAATTCATAGACCCCTCCCCAATCTATCCACAGACCCTTTGAGGGGTTCATGGACCCCAGGTTGAGAACCCCTTGATTCGAATGGTCTCTAAATTAGCTAAGGTCTCATATGCCATAATTCTAGCTTTTGCTCATATAGTTGGGTTTCTCCTTCTGTCCAGGCTATGGGATAGTCAGGAAGATGCTGAAAATGACTGGCTACAAATAAATTTATTTTGATGTTTAACTGACTCATGGTTTTTGCAATTTCAGGCAGCACAATCACATTAGCAGCCCCACAACCCAATTACAGCTGGTGTGTATAGCCAGCCCTGCATGTCACTGAAGCTTCTCAATGCAAATGAGGACGATGTGTGCACCCAGCTGCTGTCGAGCCCGGGCAGCTCATGTAACTGTTTCCCTTCTGAGAAATCACTGGTGGCATGAAATCTTTAGTCTATTAATAGAGATCTACCGAGCCCTGACAATAGCAGCTCAGAAAGAGAAAGAGAGAGCACTCGCACACACACAAGGCTACTGGTATTTTGACTGATGAAGGTGGAATTCAGCCAGATCCCACAGCTCATGGCTCACATGATGCTGCTGGTATTTCAAAGGAGGAGAGCTTTTCCCTTGCAAAGGCATGGGCTTGAAAGTCACAAAATGTTACCACAATTGCTGTGTGAAGAAACGAATGCATTAGCAGCACCAGTCAAGGGAGGAGGAGAGGCACAAGGCTATTTCCCTGTGACTTTCTTGAGATGAGATCAAAGCAATTCACCAGGGGTTGCATTTCATTCATTTATTACAGGGGTAAACTTATTCTGGGGGCAGCTAGATGGTGCAGTAGATAAAGCACCAGGCCTGAAGTCAGGAAGACCTGAGTTCAAATGTGGCCCCAGACACTTAGTAGCCATATGACCCTGAGGAAGTCAGATTTCCTCATCTGTAAAATGAACTGGAGAAGGAGACAACAAACCACTCCAGTATCTTTGCCAAGAAAACCCAAATGGGATCACAAAGAATGGGATAGACCTGAAACGACTGAGCAACAACAAAAGCTTATTCTTCTTGGAGGCAGAGGAAAGAACTAGTAACAGTGGAGAAAGTTAGAAGGGAGCAAATTCTGTTGCAATATGAGAAAAATTATAAATCTGACAATTAGATCTGTCTAACAAGGGAATGTGCAACCACAAAAGATAGTGAGTTCTAGATGGCACAGTGGATAGAGCACCAGCCCTGGAGTCAGGAGGACCTGAATTCGAATCCAGCATCAGACACTTACTAGCTGTGTGACCCTGAGCAGACCACTTAACCCCGATTGCCTGAGAGAGAGAGAGAGAGAGAGAGAGAGAGAGAGAGAGAGAGAGAGAGAGAGAGAGAGAGAAGATAGTGAGTTGTAACCACACTGAAAACATTCAGGCACAGACCAGATGCCCAGTTGTCATAGATCTTAGAGAGGGCCAGGAATGCACCAAAGGACCTCGTAAGTCCTTTCCGACTCTTCAATTCTATCATCCTCATTAAGCCCCTGGGCTCTTTCCATGTGAGAAAACTAGGGCACAGAGAAGTTTATCCACTTGCTCAAAGGTACACAGCATTGAGAGAAAGAGTCATAATTATACTTTCAGGTTCCTGATTTCTACTTCAAGGCTTTTCTCACAACTTTACATCATCCACCAAAAGGTCCACTGAAAAACAGTTAAAAAGTACTTACTATGTGGCGGGCATCTACTAGGAGCTGGGGATATAGAGACAAAAATGAGTTATCTAAGAGAAAAGACCAGTACTGCCTTCCTTAATTCATGGCATTGAGTTGTTCCATTTTTTCACCTATAAAATGAGAAAAGCTTACCTCGCTCCATCCTAGCTGGTAGGGAGAAGCTTCTGAAGGCCTGGAAGGTGCTGTCCATAATTAAAGGTGACATTATAATAAAACAGAAGCTGTGTGATTGATGAGGAAAGAACCAAAGATTCACTGATATCACCTCTTTTTTAAAGCCTTTATCCAGCTTGAGAAAACTTATCCAATGATGGTGATAAAGTTCAAATGATATCTTCACAGCCCTGGAATTAGTCAATACATCTTAACATGGTGTCAGGTATGTGACATTGCAAGTAGAGATGGAGGGAGTCATTCAACTGGGCTGGAATCTGGATAAAGGGATACAATTCTATTCATCTATATCTAAATACATGCACATTCACACTCAAGGTGGTGTTCCTCAGTGCCATCTCCATCCTCTTTGATGGTTCTGCATGAACTGTGGGTTTACTTAAAGGCTCTGTCTTGGGCTACCTTCTCTTTTCACTCTATACGATCTCATTTGGTGATTTCATCAGCTCCCACAGGTTCAATTTTTATTTCTATTCAGATGATTCCTAGACCTCTATATCCAGCCCTAGTCTGTTTGTTGAACTACAGATACACTTCACCTGTCTCTTAGGCATTTTAAACTGTCCTGTAGGCCTCTCAACTCATCATGTCCAAAACTGAGCCCTTTACCTTTTCTTCTAAATCCTCCTTCTGAACTTGCTTATTACTGACAAGGATACCACCATCTTCCTAGTCCCCTAAAAATGCAACCTTGGTCTCATTCTCTACTCCTCACTCACCTCACATATCTTTTTTTTCTTTTTTTTCTTCTTCTTATTTTTTAATAAATTTTATTTTTCCCCAATTACATGATAAAACAATTTTCAAGTTTTTTTTAAACATTTTGAGTTCCAAATTCTATCACTCCTTCTCTCCCCCCTCCCTGAGACAGGAAGCAATCAGATGTAGATTATACATGTGCAAATATGTAAAAAATTTCCTTATTAGTCATTATGTATTAGAAGACCTGAATAAAAGGAAAAGAATGAAAGAAAGAAAGTGAAAAATAGCATGCTTCAGTCTATATTCAAACAATATCAATTCTTTCTCTGGACGTAGATAGTAGCCTTCATTATTAGTCCTTTGGGATTGTTTTGGGTTATTATATTGCTGAGAATAACTAAATCATTCACAGTTTGTTCATCGTATAGTTTATACTAATACTATGTACATTCTCCTGGCTCTGTTCACTTTGCATCAGTTCATATAAGTCTTTCCAAGTTTTTCTGAAATCATTCCACTTGTCATTTCTTATAGCACAATAATATTCCATCAAAATCATATACCACAGCTTTTTTATCCATTTCCCCAATTGATGGGCATCCCTTCTATTTCCAATTCTTAGTCATCACAAGAAGACTTACTATAAATATTTTTGTACTAATATATCTCTAACAAAGAACTTTATAATTGAAGAATACCATCACTGCCATATTTTGCTTTTGTGGAAGATGCATTCTATTTCCCAGATTCCTTATCTATTTCCTCTATCTGTCCATGTGTTCAGTAGTATCATAACACTAGATGTTCAGAACAGGTTAGGTTTGTGGTATCACTGGGAAGATAAGCTCAAGTTCATGGTAATGCTGCTCCTTGCTTCTTCAGGGCTTTTAGCTCTTTTTTGTCCATGGAGACAGGGGGTTGAGGAGGAGAAACTGACAATGATATCACACATGCTGCTGCTTCACATGGCTGGAGGGGGTACTGCCACCTCTTTCCTTTTGGTGTATTCTCTTCTCTCCTCTTCTTTTTTATGGGATCTGCCACCATCCCTATGTGATATTTCATTGCCTTCTGATGAATGCAGCTGGGTAAGAAGCCAGCCCCTTCATGCAGACACTCCAGGCCATACATGAAGCAACTGTCTTCTAGGTAACACAGGAGCTCTGTTACTGTTCTGAGCTGCTGTCTGAAGGCCATCCTCAAGCTACTAGTTAGAGCTCTCCAGAGGATAGTCTGCCACAGGCCCTGCAATCCTGACTCCAAGGTCACCACGGCTCACTGGGGTGAAAGAGAAGGAGAAAGGGAAGGTAAGTTCTTCCTCCCTTCTCTCACTGGTTCAGTTCATGATGTGCTTGCTGTGAGTTAATTGGGACCTTTATCCTCTGGATACAGCAAATAAGAGTTGCCCCCCCAAAAAAAGACTGCAGCAGAAGAGTGGCAGATAAAGAGTGATCAGCTTGGATTGGCCAGTGTTAAAGATGTTGGTGGCCAGTCAAAGTACACTACCCCCACCCATGTGATAGGGGAGGTGAGAGTTCCATGGTAGTCAATCTGCCACCTCACATATCTAATCCAATGCCAGATACTGTCATGTCTACCTTCCCATCATCATCTCTTGTACGCATCCACTTCTCTCCACTCATATAGCCACCCACCTAATTCGGGACCTCATCACCTTTGGTCTGGGCTATTACAATAGCTTTCCAATTGGTCTCCCTGCCTCATGTCTCTCCCCAGGCCAGTCCAAACTCATCTGACAAGGAGATTTTTTCTCAAGCAAAGTTCTAGCCAAGTGACTCTCTTGATATTTGAGCTCCAGTGGTTCACTGTGACCTCTAGGATCAAATACAAAGTCCTACTTTAGGCACTTAAGGTTCTTCACAACCTTGCCCCTTCTCACCTCTTCATCTTTCTTACTCCCTTCCACATACTCTACAATCCAGTTACACTGACCCACTAGCAGTTCCTCAAACCTGAGACCCCATCTCCCATCACCATGCCTTTGCATTAGCTGTCCCCTGTGCCTGGGAGGCTCTGCACCCTCACTTCTGCCTCTTGTTTTCTTTGGCTTACTTCAAAACTTAGCTCAAATCCTTTATTCTGTAGGAGGTCTTTCCCAATCCCCACTGCCTCTCAACCAGCTGCTAATGTCTTCACCTTTCAGATTATCCTCATCTATTCTGAATATATCTTCTATGTACCTACAAATCTAATGGGGGAGATAACCCCCATTAGAATTATATTCCTTGAGAGCAGGGACTTTTTTATTTTATTTTATCTTTCTGCCTTTCTTTGTATCCTCATCACTTAGCAAAGTGCTCATATATAATCTTGTTGACTGACTGGAAAGAGCACTGAAGTTAGAGTATCTGTATTAAAATATTGCCTCTTGCCTCTACTAGCTACTATGACCTTGGGAAAATCTTTTCTTTCTTTTTAAAAAGTAGGAGTTAGAAAGGACTAAATGATGTCTAAGCTCCTTTCAGTTCTATAATGGTGGATAATGAAATAACAGTTTTAAATGACAGCATCTAAAAGTAATACACACCATGGGCTAATTTTCCAGAGCAAATTCTTTCACATCTCCAGATAGCTGAATTAGTGAATAAAAAAAGATAAGGAGCAATGTCCCTTCCAGCTTTAAATTTATGGTCTTATGACTAGAAAATACAAAACAAGGAATAAACCAAAAAACATTTTATCATGAAATATTTGATGGGGGCAGAAGAGGTTCTCCTTCAAATGGCTTAAGATCTTATTAAAATTAATTTATATTCCAACTGAGAGCAAAGAAAGGTTGGCAAGGCGGTGTGGTCTAGTGAGGAACACAGAGGAATGAGAATCAAAAGACCTGAATTCTAGTCCTAATTCTGTCACTAACTCCTTATGTGGCATTAAGTCGCCTAATCTCTCTGTGCCTTAATTTCTTCATCTGTAAAGTGGGGCATGGGGAGGGTAGTTAGAATAAATGACCTCTGAATATGTTTCTAGCTCTTAATTCTATGACTCAGATACTGGCAAGGTGACAGAGGAAAGCTTGCCTGGTATTAAAATAGCTTTACATGAATAGTCCACAAAATAAAAAATCAGAGTTAACTGTATCTGCATTTCCCCAACACTCACTTCTTATGACCTTGGACAAATCATTTCCACCTCTCCTAACCTCAGTTTCTTCATCTCAAAAATGAGACAGTTCATACTAAATTATTTCAAAGGAAACTTCAAATTCTTACAATTTATGATTTCTTTACCCATTCCTTTAGTCCAGGGAAACCCATGTATAGACTAATCTTTCTTATGAATATATCTGGAATCCTTCAGAATTTCCCAGCTAACCACCTAGCAAAATTCCAAATTCTTACTCCTATCATTTGAGGCCCTCCAAACACAGCCCTAAGTTTCAGGTTTTATCTCCTACAACTCGTATTACATATTAATTGTACTTTACCATCACATATTCACTCCCGCCCTCTTTTTTTGTTCTTGTTGTTTTCTGTGCTTAGAATACCTTTTCTTCCCATTTTCATCTGTTGCCTTTTTACCTCTCCTCTTTAAAGCTGAATTCAAATCCCATCTCCTCCACGAAATCCACCTGAATCCCCCTGGTCATCCGTGACCATCCCCTTCAGAACTCTCACACAACTTTGCTTGACCCTTTCTGGTATGCTTTCCATGGGTCATTTTGTATTATCCCACTGAATTAGAAAGCATGTATGGGGAGAAGGGGTAGGCAAACAGAGTTAAGTGACTTGCCCAGGGTCACACAGCTTGTAAGTGTCTAAGGCCAGATTTGAACTCAGGTCCTCCTGACTCCAAGGCTGGTCTTCTATCTACCATACCACCTAGCTGCCCCAGCAAGCATGTAAACACCTACTATGTATAAGGCATTAAGTATACAGTCCTCAAGGAGGGCAATGGCCCTGGAAGATAGGTACTAAAAGGGCCAGATTATGAAGAGCTTTAAATATCAGAGATCTTTATATTTGATCCCAGAGATAACAGGAAACCACCATGATTTTGGGGAGGGTGGGGCAGTGGAGAGACATAGTTGGACCCATATTTCAGAAAAATCACTTTGACAGCTAGGTAAAGTATGGATTGGAATGGGAAAAGACTTGAGTCAGGAAGACCAGTTAAAAGGTTATTGGAATAGTCAAGGGGGAAAGTTGATGAAGGCCTAAACTAGGTAACTATATGACTTGAGAGAAAGGAAGATTCTCCAAGTGTCCCTGCCATCTACTACCAAGAAGCCATCATCCAATGGTCATTATTACATATCCCCAAGTGGCAGGTACTTTGGCATTCCACTGGAATAGAATCTTGGCAACTTCTGATAGAAGGTGCTTCCAAGGTCATCTAAACCATCCCTCTGCATCCAGGCAGTGATTTTCATAAATCATTCTGGAAATGTCACCCAGCTGAACTATGAGGAATTGAAAACAGAGATGCTGAAACTGAAAAGCCCCTAGGGGACACAGTCCTAGGGCATGGGAAATGAACATATTCCCCAGTAAAATGAAATATCCTTGGGTGAAGGACTGGTTAAGTTTTTTTTGTCTTTGTATTTTCACAACTTAATTTTGCACTGATCAGATATTTAATAAATGTTTGTGAAATTTAATATAGGTGGGAAGATGACAGAATAAGGCAAAAAATTATCTGGTTCTCTCAAACTTCCCCTCAGAAAATAACTTAAAAATAACAACTCAAAGTGAATTTGAGAGCAGCATAAATTATTAAAAGTTGGGGTAAACCAGTCATCTAGCCTAAGACAAATTGAAAAGATGTTAGGAAAGATCTGACCTATAGGGTGGTAGTCTAACTGGGAGCAAAGTACAGATAACCACTGAGTCAAGAAAGAGCAAGCCCTTCCTCACAAACAGCAAGCCCTGGGGCCAGTTGTGTCAGTGACAGTTGTGGCTTTGGGACCTTTTGTCCCACATTTGGTCCCCACAAATGGGGGGGAGGGGCAGGATTGGGCTGCTGATCAGGGGAAGACTGTGGGAGAGGGGGGCCCTTTGCTGGCGCTGAAGGTGAGACCCAGGTACATTGGCTGGACTCAGTCCCAGACTGTGGATGTAGGTGAGGAGGAGCAAGCACACCTGGGATGGGAGTGGTCACAGTGGGGCAGGGCCTTAATGGTTGTGGTCACTCACAGAAGAGCAGAGTCTCTGGTTGTAGTTCTGGAATTGATGCTTGTGGCCAGGGGAGGCCAATATGTTCAGGGACCACAGGGAATGAGATTGTTTGCCATGGCTGCTTTGGAGGGGGTGGAAGTGTCTTGAAGGCATAAATGGAAGAACAGTGACCACATCTGGCCTTGGATCATAGTACATTGAAAAAACAAAAAGTCAAACCCCGCCCAGAGACGATTCTGAAAACAAAAGTACAAAAAACCTGAAGCCGGAGACATTATCCCCCCCCATACCCCAGGAGCAGAGCCCAACCCTAACACAAAGTTAACAGACAAAATAGGCCATTAAAAATGAGTAAACGAGATAGAAAGAACTTGACCATAGATTATTAATACAGTAATAGAAAAGATCAAGGTTCAAAGTCAGAAGAAGATAATGAAGTCAAAATAACTACTTGTAGAGTTCCCAAGAAAAACGTAAAATGGTCATAATCCCAAAAAGAGTTCTTGTAAGAGATTAAAAAGGACTTTAAAAATAAAATAAGAGAGTAGAGGAAAAATTGGGAAAAGAAATAAAAATAATGCAAGAAAATCAAGAAAATTATGAAAAGAAAGTCAACCAATTGGAAAAAGAGATACAGAAATTTGCTGTAGAAAATAACTCCTTTGCTTGCCTTTTCAATGAGAGTGGGTGGGGAGGGGAAAAGGGAGAAAATTTGGAACCCAAAGATTTAAAAACACATGTTAAAAAAATTGTTTTCACATGCAACTGAGAAATAAGAAATACAGGAAATGGGGCATATGAATCTATCCTGCCCTACAGGAAAATAGAAGGGGAAGGGGATAAGAGAAGGGGGGGTGTGAGATAGAAGGGAGGGCAGATTAGGGGAAGAGGCATATAGAATGCATGCCATCTTGGGGTGGGGGGAGGGATGACGCGGGGAGAAAATTTGGAACTCAAAATCTTGTGGAAGTGAATGCTGAAAACTAAAAATAAATTTTTAAAAAATAAAAAAAAGACAATGACTCCTTAAAAATTAAAATTGAGCAAGGGGAAGCTAGGGCCTTCATAAGACATCAAGAAATAACAAAACAAAATCAAAAGCATGAAAAAATAGAAGAAAATATTAAATATCTCATTAGAAAAACAATTGACTTAGAAAACAGATAGAGGAAAAATAACATAAAAATTATTGGACTACCTGAAACTCATGATCAAAAAAAGAGTCTAGACACTATACTTCAAGAAATTATTTTTAAAAATTGAAGTTTTAGAACTAGAGAGTAAAACAGAAATTGAAAAAAAATCCACCAATCACTGTCTGAAAGAAATCCTTAAATGAAAACTCACAGGAACATTATAGCTAAGTTTCAAAGGAGAAAATATTCCAAGGAGAAAATTCAAAAGTCAAGAAGAAAACAATGCAAGCAATTAGAAAGAAACAATTCAAATATTGTGGAGCTTCCATCAAGATAACACAAAATTTATCAATTTCTGCATTAAAAGACTAAAGGGTACAAAATATAATGTTCTGAAGAACAAATAGTTGGGTTAGCAACCAAGAATAATCTACCAAGCAAACTGATTGTAATCCCACAAGGGAAATAATGAATTAAAGGACTTTCAGACACTCTTGAGGAAAAGACCATAACTGAATAGAAAATTTGACTAATAAATGCAAGAATCAGGGGAAACATAAGAAGGTAAACACAAAAGTCTAGTAATAAATGATTTAATAAGATTAAACTGTTTATTTCTTATATGGGAAAATGATGTTTATAAGTCTTGAGAGTATTATCATCATTAAGGTAGCTAGAAAGAACACACATAGATAGAGGGCTTAGGGTTAAGTTGATTATGATGGAATGATCCTAAAAAAATAAAATTCAGTAGGGAGAGGTAAAATGGAGCAAATTATCTCATACAAAATAAGCACAAATAGAAGAACTGTTGAAGTGGAAGGGAAAAATGGGGTGGAGAACAGGCAGAGTGGAAAGCTTATTCTCGTCAGAACTGAGTTAAAGAGAGAAAAACATACACATCTAGTTGGGTATAAAAATATTCTTAACTTACAGAGAAAGAGGAAGACAAGAGGTTTGGATAAAGGAGGGACTTTTAAAAGGGTATGCAGATTAGGGAGCCAGAGATCAGAAATAAATTAGACTTCTGAGGAGGGATGGGGTAAAAAAAGAAAGAGAAAGAAGGATAAACAGTGAGTAAAAATAGGATGCAGAGACACATAACTAGTAATTATAACTTTGAATGTGAATGGAATTAACTCACCTATAAAACAGAAATAGTTGGCGGAATGGATCAAAAAACAGAACCTGACAATATGTTGTTTACAAGAAACACATTAAAAATGAGAGATACACATAGAGTAAAAATAAAGGGCTGGAGTAAGATTTATACTGCTTCAGCTGATGTAAACATAAAAAGCAGGGGGTAGCAATCATGATCTGAGACAAAGCTAAAATAGATTCTACTAAAAGAGAGAAGCAGGGAAACCACATTATGTTCAAATGTACCATAGATAATGAGATAATATCAATAATAAACACATACCAAATGCTATAGCATCCAAATTTATAAAGGAAAAAGCAAATGAATTACAGGCTGAAATAGATAACAAAACTGTAAGTGAAGGAATTCAACCTTCCCCTCTCTAAACTAGATAAATCTAGCCAAAAAAATAAATAAGAAAGAAGTCAAGGAGATGAATAGAATCTTAGATAAGCTAGATATAATAGAAATCTGGAGAGAAGTGAATGGGAATAGAAATATATCCTTTTCTCAGTGGTACATGGCACTTTTACAAAAATTGACCACATATTAAGCCATAAAAACCTTACAGTGAAATGCAAAAAGGCAGAAGTACTAAATGCATCCTTTTCAGATCATAATGCAATAAAAATTACAATTAGTAAAGGACCATAGAAACATAGATTAAAAATTAATTAGAGACTAGCCAAATCATAAAGAATCAATGGGTCAAAGAATAAATCATAGAAACAATTTCATTAAAGAGAATGATAATAATGAGAAAATATACCAAATGCAAAAGCAATAATCAGAGGAAAATTTACATCCCTAAATGCTTACATCAATAAAATAGAGAAATAGCAGATCAACAAATTGGGTATGCAATTCTTAAAAACTAGAAAAAGAACAAATTAAAAATCCCCAATTAAACACCAAATTGAAAATCCTGAAAATTAAATGTGAGATTGATAAAATTGAATGTAAGAAAACCATTTAATAAATAAAACTAGGAGCTAGTTTTATAAGAAAACCAATAAAATAAATAAACCACTGGTTAATATACTTTTTAAAAGGAAAGAAGAAAATCAAATCACAAGTATGAAAAATGAAAAGGATAAATATACCACTAATGAAATTAAAGCAATTATTAGGAGTTATTTTGCCCAATTATGTGCCAATAAATTTAACAATTTAAGTGAAACAGAAGAATACTTACAAAAAATAAACTGCCAGATTAATAGAAGAAGAAATAGAATATTTAAATAAACCTATTTTAGAAATAGGAATTGAACAGGCCATAAA
This sequence comes from Vombatus ursinus, assembly GCF_900497805.2. Classification (NCBI taxonomy): domain Eukaryota; kingdom Metazoa; phylum Chordata; class Mammalia; order Diprotodontia; family Vombatidae; genus Vombatus; species Vombatus ursinus. The sequence goes on from NW_020951209.1 coordinate 6,278,776, forward strand.
TGAACTTCCTGAGAAAAAGGCAGCAAGGCCAGATGGATTTACAAGTGAATTTTACCAGACATTTAAAGATCAACTAATTCCAATATTAAGTAAATTATTTGGACTAATAGGTAAAGAAGGAATCTGACCAAATTCCATTTATGAAAAAACATGATGTTGATATCTAAACCAGAAAGAGCAAAGAGAAGGAAAATTATGGACCAATTTCATAAGTGAATACTGATGCAAAGATCCTAAATAAAATACTAACTAGGAGACTACAGTAATACATCACAAAGATTATATATGGTGACCAAGTGGGATTTATACCAGGAATTCAGGGCTCATTCAATATAAGGAAAACTATTAACATAATTGATTCTATCAGTAACAAAAGCAACAAAAATCATATAATTATATCAATAGATGCAGAAAAAGCTTTTGACAAAATACAAAACTTATTTCTATTAAAAAACACAAACATAGATTTAAATGGATTTTCCTTAGAATACTAAGAAGCATCTATTGAAAACCACCACCAAGCATTATCTGTATCATGGATAAACTTGAAGCATTCCCAATAAGATCAGGAGTGAAACAAGGGTGCCCATTATCGCCAACATTATTCAATATTGTACTAGAAATGCTAGCAATAGCAATGAGAAGAAAAATGTTAAATTAATCAGAATGGGCAATAAGTAAATAAAACTATCTCTTTTGCAGATGATATGATGGTATATTTGGAAAATACTAGAGATTTAACTAAAAAATTAGTTGAAATAACAATTTTAGCAAAGTAGCAGGACATAAAATAAACCCTCATAAATTATCATCATTTCCACACATCATCAACAAGCCCTGCAAGAAGAAATAGTAAGACATATTTCATTTAAAATAACCACAGACTATATAATATACTTGGGATTATACTTGATAAGACAAACCCAGGAACTATAGGAACATAATTATAAAACACTTTTTATATAAATAAAGTCAGATTTAAATAATTGAAGAGATAGCAATTATTCATGGATAGGCTGAGCCAATGTAATAAAAATAACAATTCTACTTAAATTAATCTACTTATTTAGCTATCCCAATTAAACTAACAAAAATTATCCTATTGAACTAGGAAAAAATAACACCAAAATTCATTTGGAAGAACTAAAGTTAAGAATATCAAAGGAATTAATGAAAAATAATGTAGAAGAATGGGGTGTAGCCGTACCAGACATCAAAGTGTATCATAAGGCAGTGATTATCAAAACTATCTAATGCTGGCTAAGAAACAGAATGGTGGTATGAAAATTACTCCCAGCTTTTCTTCAGAGAGTTCCAAAAGGGAGCATGGCAGTACCAGAAATAATTAATAACTGTTCCCAGCCTAGGGGCCTATGGCTTAGAAAGAGAAGGGCTTGGAAGGAGAGCTGGAAGGACTCAGTGTTGTGGGCCCCATGAGACATTTGAGCACAAGGTTATCAAAGAGAAAGTTGAGATTGTACATATTAAGAGGTTTGTTGGCATTCTGAAATCAAAGCTCAGTAGGAAAGAAAACATTTAGACCAATTAACACCTATACAGTACCAATCCTAACATAAATAGCTGGCCTCGTAAAATGGATGGCGAAGGATCTAGGAGCTCAGACAAGAACCCATACGTAACTTTTGGCTGAAAGGGCCAATTATATGGGACTCTCTTCTGATTGATGGAAATTGATTAGTCAATGCCCTATGCTGCTTGAAGGACAGGGCTGGAGTTGGCAATATCCAACTTTTGGATTTTTAGATGTAAGAAACCCTTGAAGGTCAGAAAGATAAACAGACTTATGAAAGGAGACATAGGCTGTAAGTAGAAGGGCCAGGATTTGAACCTAGATTACTGAATCAGAAGCCATTGTGCTTTCAATTTTACCATACTATATCCCTTGTAGATCGCTTTGAACTGCCCCTATAACTCCAGTGCTCCTCAGCAGCAAAGGCAGTGGGATACAATAAGAAAAATTCTGAATTTCTATTTGAAGTCGCTGAAGTTAAATCCTAATTCTGCTCTGGGGCTCAGCTTCCTCATCTATAAAATGTGATGGTTTAACCAGATGACCCCTAATGTTCTTTCCAACTCTGACTCTATAATAGGCTTTGTCTAAGTCTTCTAATTCTTTTCTTTTTTCTTCTTTTAAATTTTTAATTAATTTATTTTGAATTATCAACAATCACTTCCATAAGCTTTTGAGTTTTAAATTTTTCTCCTCCTCCCTCCCAACCTCCTTCCCCAAGACAGTGCACAATCTGATATAGGCTATACATATATATTCTTATTAAACATATTTTCACATTAGTGACATTGTAGGTAAGAATTAGAACCAATAGAAGGAACCACCAGAAAGAAGAAACAAAACACAACAGAAGAAGGAAAAGAAAGTCTTCTAACTCTTAACTCAAAAGACATTACACAAGACTATGCACATAGAAGGTTCTCAAATGTTTCTTAAGTGAATGAATGACTAAAAATTCTTCCTTTAATTCTTCTCCTACATGGCCTAAAATCAAGAAGCAGGGTTTAAATATATGGTTTTAGGGTCCCAATCACATACAAAGAAGGAATTAAGACTTGAGTTAGCAGACATCAGACACCAAAGGCTGCAACCTCTCTTTTCCCATCATGTCTTCCATCTGGCTGACATTTTAAACGTACTTGATGTAGTACCAATTTTTCTGTAAGAAGAAAGTGAAATTTCATATTATGTTATTTTCAGTGTACTTAGCCGCATAATCAAATGATTCTATTCAGCTTAACAATGGAATTTTTGTGATGGTTTTTAGCTTTTTTTCCGTGGCAAAATCTGTCCTCTACTTCCAACTTCACTGTCTTTCTTTGTAATGCTTTGGAATCTGATACCCACGGTGAAAATAAGTACAGACCATTCTCACTCGCGAATTCAACTTTTACGTAGAGAATTCTGAAAGAAATCCACAGTCTATAAAAACACCTGTGTCAACTTTACTGTACAGTACTGTGCTCTTTCTCTCCACTTCTGTCTCTGGGCTCTGCATCCTCCCACCCTCCACCCCCCCCAAAAAAAATCTAGAGACTGCCCCCACTGTTGGTCACTTACAGGTGGGGGTTGCTGGAGTGTGAGGTTGGCTTAACTTGAGACCTCAGGAGCCAAGAGAGGAGAACTTTGCCCCACTCTGCCCACCCCAGCCCACTCTGGCCCTGCATGTCTGTCTTCCGTCAGTCAAGCTAGGGGTACCACTTACCTGTCCCCAGCTTCAGCATGTCACCCACCCCCTCCTGTCCATGTTCAGCCCTTAACATATCTGCCTCCCCTTCTTCTTGTCAGTTCCTGCCAAGTCCTCACATCGCTGACCCCAGTGCCCTACCTTCCTCCACCTGCTCTCTCTTCTCTTTCCCTGGCCCCCGTAGTCCTTGAACCATGTGTCTGCCCCCCCTCCCCATGGGCTTGCTACACCACCCCCTTCCTGCCTTCCTCCTTCCCTCTCTTCCCTATCTCTGCTGGCAAATTCACATTACTTATATAGAGGTCTGCAGAGGTCCACTTATGTAAAGCGAACATTGTGTTGTGCCCTTTAGCTGTTACACTGAAATTCCTGACCTCAAGGTTATTGGGACAGCACCAATTAAATCTCTGATAAATTCAGCATTGCCAATTAGCAACTCATTTCCAGAGAGTGTTTTGTGAAAGAACATGTTCAGGGGAAATGAGTTATAGAATAACAGAATCTGAGAGTTAGAAGGGATCTCACTGGCCATCTGGTCCAACTCATGCCCAAAAGGAATCCCCACCACAACATACTCAACAAGTAATTCTCCAACTCTACTTGTAAAACTCCAAGGTAAGGGAACCCACTACCTCTCAAGGCAGCCCATCATCCTTTTAGTTAAAAAGATTCAGTCACTTGAGCCCCCTTAAAACTCTACTTATTTGTCTACCATCATCACCATCATTACCACCATCACCACCATTGCACCAAGTTCAACCTTCCTCACACACTACAGATAAGCAAAGCAGATCTCATCATCCTCATTTTAAGGCTGAGGTAAATGAGGGGCACGTAGCTTATAAGTGTTGGAGTCAGAACTGGAACTCCTGATCCAGTTAGGTTCCAGGGTCTCTGGGAGGGCTTCCGCTGATGAAGACAAATGAGTAAGATGTTCTCTGATTTCACCTCATAGCCTCCTATTTCCTGTAGTAACAACTACAGGGTTTCCTGTAGTAACAACTAATGTGGGCCCCAAGCCAGCCAGAAGCAGCAATAATTACAGTGGTTTAAGCTGGGAGGACTCAGTGTTGGGGGACCTATGAGACATTTGAGCACAAGGTTATCAAGGAGAAAGTTGAGATTGTACATATTAAGAGGTTTGTTGGTATTCTGAAATCAAAGCTCAGTAGGAAAGAAAGCATTTAGACCAATTAACACCTATACTGTACCAATCCTAACATAAATGGATTATAAATCCTTGTAAAATGGATGACAGAGGATCTAGGAGCTCAAGGAAAAACCCAATATGTAACCTTTGGCTCAAAGGGCCAGTTGTATGGGGCTCTCTTCTGATTGATGCAAATTGATTACTCAATGCCCTGTGCTGCTTGAAGGACAGGGCTGGAGTTGGCAAGAAAGAGAGAAAAAGAAAAAATCAAGCAATTCTGGCTTCTAGCTTCAAGAGAAGTGTGAGACTCCAACTCCTCTTCAGGTTGATGAAGGGAAAGACTCTGGGAAGAAGCCGACATGAGAGGAGCTGGCCCTATTCTATACCCTGTTATGCCCCTATCTCCAGCTGAGATCTGAGTCTGTCTATTTCTCTCTGTTTCGGTCTCTGTCTCTCTGTCGGTGTGTGTGTGTGTGTGTGTGTGTGTGTGTGTGTGTGTGTGTTAAACTGAGCTATCTCAATCCTGAAGGAAGAGTTCATTCATTCAGTCCATGTATTGCATGGCACATAGACTCCTAATGTATATTTTCTCTGATTTCTGTTTTGCTATCAATTTGGATAAATGGGTTTATTTCCTATTTGCTATATATGTTCATCATGGAACTGGCATTTGGTGGGCAGGGAGTCAAGCCTTGGATAAAGAGTTTGGGACATTCTTTTCACCATTAAGGAACAGCAATCAGGAGTTTAGCTTGAACCTAAAAATTACATCCTCTAAACTAATAATATTTAAGGTAGCAGATAGTTTTCTTTTAGTCTCTCTCTCTCTGAAGATATGAGAGTGGGCAGCCTTTGACCCTGACCTCTTGTTTCCCTTATTGGCAGGAATCAAAGTTGCCCTAGGAGAAGATAGAGGAAAGAGATTGTAGAGATACCTATTTTTCTTTCCCCGTAAGCCACAGGTAGACAGACCCATGTAAACATATATAACTTATATGGACAAAACAGCACACCACACTCTCCACACATAGGATGTTAATAAGATGCAGAACTCATGCCCCTAGGGTAATTATAGAAAGATCAGCAGTTCCTCGTCAAAAAGGAAGAGGGTCATCTTTAAGGAGTCCAGACCTATTGAGTGGTGCAGATTTTTCATTGAACTGATGGAATCAGGGCAATATAGTATGCAAAAAATTTAGTATGCCTGCAAGTGGAAAGACATGGAAAGACACAATCAAGTGACAGAATATTATTGTGCTATAAGAAAGGACAAGCAGGACGATTTTAGAAAAACTTGGAAAGACTTACATAAACTGATGCAGAATAAAGTGAACAGAACCAGGAAACATTGTACACAGTAAAAGCAATATTGTACAATGAAGAACTCTGAATGACTTAGCTATTCTCAGCAATATAATGATCTAAGACAATCCCAAAGGACTCATGATGAAGCATACTATCTGCTTCCTGAGAAAGAAGTGATATTGTTTAAATACAGACTGAAGCATGCTACTTTTCACTTTCTTTCTTTCATTTTTTTTCTTGTATTTGAGTCCTCTTGTACAAAATGACTAATATGGAAATATTTGACATGATTGCACATACATAATGTGTATCTGATTGCTTACCATCTCATGGAGGGGAGAAAGGAGGGAGGGAGGGATAGAATTTGGAATTCAAAACTTTAAAAAAATGTTAAAAATGGTTTTTAACATGTAATTGGGAGAAAATTGTATATATACATACATATGTGTGTGTATATACACAAATATATACATATACATACACACATATATACATATATGTATATATGAGAAAGACACAATCAAGTGGCTAGAATTATACATCACAAACTCTATCAGGGACTAACAGATGACAAATTCCCATGCTACAAATACAGACCTCAAAATATCCTTGAGATCTCAACTCATAAGCTGTACTAGAACTTGATTATTATCATAAATTAAACTGTTACCCATGATCACGTGGATACAACATCAATGCATTACAAACTCAAGAACAATGTTTTAAAAGAGATTTCTTCACTGAATACTCATAATCTCCAAACTAAATGGAAAGGATATGGAAGGAACCTTAGAAGCTATCTAGTCTAAATCAGACTCTGAGCCCCGCCCTCCCCCCCTTGCTTCATTTTGTAGCTGATGAAACTGAGAGCCAGGAAGGTCAAGTGACTATACCCATATCACTGAAGTTATAAATAATAGAGGTAGGGTTTGAACCCAGATCCCATGACTCTAAAACCAGAGCCCTTTCCACAGCACTCCACTGTCTCGTATATGAAAAGCTTTGTACTGTTTGCTACTAAAGTCCCCAAGATGCTTTCAGTGAGTCCACAGAAGATATACTTATTATTAAAAAAGCATCAGTTTTCTCAGTCTATGCAATAATCTCCTGAACATTAAATATCAAAGAATATCTGGATAGTACCTCATCATTTGACCAATTTTAAGAGAACCCCCCAAAAGATATGAAAAATGAGATGATGATAATAATAATAAAAATTAATAATTATTATTATAATTAACAATAATATACAAAAGCTTCCCCCACCCTATGGATGGCATCTATATGAATTTAGACAACCATATATTTATAAAGAAATATCAAACAATTGCCCTAGGACTATTTCTATCTGAACACCATTGAAAGAGATAAGACTGCGATAATAATGGTAATTTTAATAAATATATATATATAATTTAAGGTTTACAAGTGTTTTCATCACAAGAATGTTATAGGGTAGGTACAATAAGTATTATTATCCTTGCTTTATAAATGAGCAAACTACAGTTATGCCTTCCACATCATGGGGGTTTAGGGGTACAGTATCCCCACAATCTAAAAAATCAGGAATAAAAATTTTTAGCCCTAGCTTCTGTCCCAGAGAAGAAGTATGAACTATTATGGTATTAAAAGATAAAATATGTTGATATTATACAATACTATACATGTATTTTATGCATTTCTGAATTTCTAAACTTTTTCTGCATCATCTGCTGACCTTCATGTGTCATCTGAGACTTCAGCAAACCTCCCAAAAAATCCCCATTTAATTTCTTATGCTGACCCATGATATATCGAAACCATGATGGGAAAGGTCATGATGTGAAAGATACAACTGTAGTCAGAAGATTTTGCCTTTACCACTTACTACCTTTGTGATCCTGAACAAATTATTCCCCTTCCCCCACCTTATTTTCTTCATCTGTAAGATGAGGGGGTTGAACTAAATGATTACTAAGATGGCTTCCAGGTTTAAATTCTATGACCTTGCTGTTCAAAATGGCTGGATACCACTAGACCATTCCCTAAATCATGAGAAGCCCACTATGTTCACTGGGCCTCTCCCTCACCGGAGAGCTTCTGGTTCTGGAATTTTAGCTCTGGCACTGTCTCTCCCTGATTCCACACATCCCAAAATGAATCCGAACCCTCCTTGAAGGCTTCGTGGTAAGGGAGAGCTCATAAAGGAACAAGAGCCTGAGCTAAATAAGCTCTCATGCTGGCAGTAGCCGAATGATTGGCTAAATTACCTACCTCTGCTTAGGCAAGACTTTGGCCCTGGTTCTCCTGGCAATTTTTCTCAATATTTGTCAGGTTAATATCACTCTGCAACTTGGTGTTTTTAAATAAGTCTACCTGACAACTTATGAAAGAGAAAGAAGGAGAGAAGGGAGGAAGGGAGGAAGGGAGGAAGGGAAGAAAGGGAGGAAGGGAGGGAGAGGGGAAGAAGGGAGGGAAGAAGGAAACAAGAAAGGGAGGGAGGGAAAGAAAAATGAAGGGAGGGAGGAAGAGAGAGACAGAGAGAGAGAGAGAAATAATCAAAGAAAGAAAAACCTATAATTGCATACTCTCTAAAATGCCCCAGCTCTCATTGGAGACAGCAGCCAAAGGGAGAGGAAGGAAGGCCTCGCATTGTGTCCTTTCTCTTTCCAAAGAGAACTTAGGCTCTTGTCTCTGAGCATTTTCCTGGCAGAACCAGCACTACTCTTAGCAATACTGTGCAAAAACAGCAACCTCTTTTCTAACAGGCCCAGCATGTTAACAAGAAGTATGGCCCCGTGACAGGAGCACCTACCTCCCAGCTGAGAGCCAGAGGTCTGAATAAGCAAACATAATCTCCTCCATCTTATACAATACCCACAAGATCCTTTGGTTTAGACACCCCCAATAAGTATATGGGGGGGGAGGGAGAAGGGAGGCATATTGAGCAAGCAATCTCCTTCCTATTAGACCTCACTTGTCTGATTAAGTCATTGGCTTTGCTCTCCAAAAAGGCAATCTTCCTCCTAGAAGCATGCAGCATCTGAACATCCCCTTGTCTCTTTGAAAGGTCCAGTACCTGAATTCTCAAACTCTGTATTAAGCCTAAGGCAACTTTCCAACCTGGGACTCCCCTTTCAGGCCAGTGAGCACATGTCTACTTCTGCCATGGGCTTCTGGATGAAATTGTTTAGACCCCAGCTGCTACCAGCTCTTGACCAAAGCAATTCCACTCTTAGGTCTCTGACTTAAATTTGTAAGGACAAACAAAGGCAGAAGGTGGCCAGTAACTTGAGGTCTAGGGACTCCTCCAGCAGATCTCCTGAGCCATTACATTCAGCTTCTTTTGGCAGTAACCCAGACTCATTCCTGAAGAGGAAATTGTACTTTCAAACCAGTCCAAACATAGGCCTTCACCTGCCCTGTACTTCCTTAGAAAATTACTAGAACTGCTCTTACAGGGTGAGATGGGGGAAGAAATAACCCTCACCTGCCCAGTCTTTTTTTGCTGCATTCTGGGAGAAAGTACAAAAGTAAAAGGGAAAGAGGCAGTCCTGAGGAGTGAGAAACAGTGAAGAGAGTCAAGAGCTGTCTGCAATCTGTTTGATATGCCATGGGGAGGCCACTCCTCTTAGAATCTGTCCCTCTGATTCTTGGTTAGCCAATCATTCTGAGTTCCTTGTATCCTATCAGTAGGACCAGTGAGCATGCTCACATTTCAGAAGGAGATGCACCTTTAAAATCTCCAAAGGCCCATAGCTTGGAACCTCATCAAAGGTGATGGAATTCTAATAAAACTGTCTCCAGCCCCAATATTCTAACTTCCTTATGGGCCCCAATGAACAGCAGGCATGTCCAGATTTAACCACACAATCTGGCTTTAACCACACCACAGGCCCCCAGGCTCAATCATAGGCCTCGCTGAATAGCAGGCTCACTGCCTCTAGTTAGCCATTGCCCCCAGATACAATTCACATATTTGAACAGGTGTGTCCTTGCATTCAACCACAATCACATCATCCATTTAGCCCAAGACAGGACCACAATACCTAATTATCCATCTTGACCAAACAGGACCACAATAGCTAGCCAATCAGAAAGCAGCACAATCAGGACGTTTGACCACCAAACCATAGAAGGCACCCCTCCCTATTACCTAATCCCTTAAAAAACCCCTCCTGCCTTTTTTAATATTCCTAATTTCTGTTGTGTAATCAGCATCATTACACTATAAATTTACCTGTGCTGGTTCCTCTTGGAACCTAGCCTGCTTCTGTGGTACATCAATTCTCAATAAATGCCTGTACTTAAGTTAGAGTTGGTCTGACTCTGAATTCTTTGAAATGGTGATGCCACAACACACCATGAAACCACAACAAAAGTGATTGGGAGACATATAACTTGACAAGAAACTCTCCTCAGCAGCCCCTCTTCCAGTCCAAACAGTGTAATAATGACATTGTTCTAATAAGTCCTGTTCCCAATACAAAACCAAACAAACAAATTTTGAAAAGACCTAGTTTCTAATTGTCCTTTGTTGGCTGGGGGTGCCTAACTAAGAAGCAAGTTGGGATATTATTTCTAAGGTTATTCGTTCAACCTCTCAGGTCATCATGTTTCTTTGGAACACTAAGCCTATTGACTTGGTCCCTAGCTCTGAAGTGTACTGTCATCCAAATAAGGAAATGGCTGTCTTTGCTTTGCCTAAAAAATATCAGAAAGTGCTTTCTGGAGCAGTTTCATATTTCACAAAATCATAGAATTTCAATTGGAAAGGACCATAGAGATTAATCTGCATCTGCTCAATCTTTTATACAACACTGAAGACTTGAAGTGATGAAGAATCCTTTACCTCTACCTCCGAGGCAACTTATTCTACTTTAGGATAGCTCAAATAGTAAGCAAGATTGCCTTGAATTGAACTGAAATCTCTAGCTCCACACCTTCTACCAATTGTTTCTGTTTCTGCCCTTTAATGTCAAGCAATTCAAAGCTGAATTATACCATGTCAGACAACATTTGACAACAGTGCTGTCTAAGGTGAGAGTATCCCAGAAGACAATGGGGGACATTTACCAGATAGTTTACAGGACAACCTGTACCTTCCCCACCTTTTCAAGGGTGACTAAGGGTGTATGAAACAGAGGGTTATCTAAGTAACTGAAATCCTCCACTGCCCAACAGCCTGGCAATGTGGGGATCTGGCTGGATTACCTGTGGAGATCACTGTAATCTGGTGTTCTCTCTATCCCTTTTTTTCCATCTTCTAAGTACTTGCACAGATTTTTGTCATTGGAACTTGTATAACACCCTTCATTAACACTGGGCTTTTTTTGTTTTATTTTCATCTTTGTTTTTTTTTTTCTAAGCAGAAACAACCCCAGATATCACCCAGGTACCAATGTCTGCCAAGGAGAAATAAGTCCTTACCAACCAGGCGTTGATACCTGCTAAGGAGGGATATATGCCAAAATTGAAGTGTGCAGTTCAAGTCAGACTCTTTCAGTTTGTGGCACAAACAAACAAGGGGTTTTGCCTTAATAGGACAAGTTGATTTTCTTCACATCCTTGGAAACACTGAATTGTTATGAAACCTCACTGTGAAATCTGGAAATTGTACAAATGGCACTAATTTCATCACAAGTGCCAAGCCAAAGCATGGGCTCCACCATGCTAGAATTTTTTCAAAACTGAATCAGCACAGAGAATGATGGGTAGGGGGCACTTTTGCTTTTGGAGGGAGATGGACAGAGAGGGATTCTGACAGAAGGAGAGAAATCAGGAGAATCCAAAGCACCAAGCTAATTCAGCCTAGTGAGACTCTCAGGTGACTGCATTTTTTTTCTTGAAGATACTGAGAGAACTTATGAAGTATTTCAATCTCCACTCTTTCTTTTCCTCTACCTCAACCTGCAAATGGCAGTCAAGTTATGACTCCTTATCTAATTTGTCTTTGAAATTATCTTACCCTTGATATAAAACTACAATCAATAATAACTTCTTACTGATGTATATCTGCATCTTAATTGCATGCAGGGGTGAAGACAATGGAGGATGTCAATGACTAGCATGGTATGCACAGTATTTAAATGAGACAGAGTTCTGCACCTCAATTTAAAGTAGACAGTTTTATCCTTGCCTGTGATCTCAGATGACTGTGAGAGAATTTTCATTGATTTTATTGATTTTATTGATAATTGAAATTTTTATGATTTTATTAATAATTTTATAAACTCCTAAATAGTAGAATGAGTCAGTCCATATGAAGGGGGACCAGTTTATCCCCAGGTGAAAAATCTCATAGAAGCTTCCACTGAGAAGGAGGTATAGCTTTTCAGACCTGATAGACTCCTCACTCCCATTTAGGCAATTATTGCTACCAATTTGGGCACATCCTTGAGGAATTGGGGAGCCTGGAGAACTGTGCTCATCAATGTATTACGTAGTCTCATTAAGTGTTTACATGTACGTTTGCTGTTGTTATCCAATAAAAGAGGGTTTGGGATTTCATCTTGGTTTTTTGTTTTATTTTTGTTTTTATCATCTGCCTTGGTCAGTTTCACCAAATTCCCACTCTGCATTTGGGATCAGTGTTCTTCTAGCCCAGAACACCTCCTACAATCACTCTTCTTCCTAAGTCCTCTATTTCTATCAAGGGCACTACTATCCTCCCAGTAACCTAGGTTTGTAAACTTAGGTGTGACTCAACATTTAACCTTGTTGCTAATATCTGATCAGTTGTCTAGTCTTATTAATTCTGCTTTCACAAAATCCATCCCTTTATCACTACTAAAGTGGCCACCACTTCCATTCAGTCCTTATCACCTCTCAACTGGACTATGACAAAAGCCCCCTATTTGGTAGTATTCATTTCGTTCTCTCCCCTCTCCAATCTGTCCTCCACACAGTTGCCAAATTGATTGTCTGACCATCAAAACACAGGTTGGATCACATCACTCTCACACTCAAGAAGTTTCAGTTGTCCCCTCTTATCAGTAGGATAAAGCACAAATTCCTCCATTTGGCATTTAAAGCTGGCTATTTTTCCAGACCTGGTTCACATTCCTCAGGAGGCATTCTATATTCCAGGCAAACCAACCTACTTGCTGTTCTCTTTATACTATATTCCACTTCTCAGTTATGTAACATTGCACAGACTAGCCCTTATTCCTGGAATGCTCTACATTTTTTAATTTCCGTTTTGTGGGATCTCTAATTTCCATTATAGAACAGTTCCAGTGGTATCTCCTACACCATGCCTTTCCTAATACGCCTAATTATTAGTGTTCCTTCTTCTCTTTTACCCTGAAATTACTTAACAGTTTTGTATATATTTGGGGTTTTTTGCTTATCCGTGGTTACGTTAGCTCCTTGAAAGCAAGGACTATTTTGTTTTAGTCTTTGTATCTCTAGTGCCTAGTACAGTGCCTGGCATATAGTGGGTATTCAATAAATGCTGCTGAAAGAATGCTCAACCATTGGGTGGCGTTGATGGCCACTATCCTGTTCAAGAATAAGAACCTAGAACCATCAGTTTGAAGAATGGCTAAACAAATTGTGGCACATGAAGACAAAGGAATGTTACTATGCCAAAAGAAATTAACAGTTTGTTAATTGGAAAAATTAATAATGGCACAGGAAAACTTTTATGAACTGAAACAGAATCAAAAGAGATAAACAGGAAAAAATATATGTAATAATGACTACAATAACATAAATTGGACAAAGGACAAAAAGTTTAACTGAATGCTATGGAATAATAACAACCAAGCTTGATTCTGAAGAATAGATAAGGAAGTTTGACTCTCTCTTTTGCAAAGGCAGAAGACAGTGAATGTGGAGCATTACCTTTACTGTCCTACTCCTTTGACATATTGATTACAAGACATGACTTGCTGAATAGAAGGGAGGAAAGGATATGTAGCAAATATATTTGGATACAAAGTTGTTGTAAATTTTAAAAAAATCAATACAATTTTAAAAGTATAAAAAAGTATCTGGCACTGGGCAGTCCACACTCAACCTGGTGGCTACCCTATGAATGAATGAATGAAAATGAATGAAAATGCTGAGGATATGTCAAACTCTATGGCTCTTAGAGAATGGACAACCTTCTGTCATTTGACTTTGCCTTTCTAGGTGGAGACCCCAATTCTCTATCTAAGGAGCATAGATTATTATGAATTTACTCAGTCAGAATAAGCTCTTGAGCACTCACATCTTACAAACCCTGCCTCCTCCCCAAACTTGGTAAAGTTCATGGAGCCCTAAGCATTTGTCTTGGTCATAATGGAAGTGGCTTGGATATAATAATAGAGCGTTTACTTTTCACAGGGGAAAATAAAAGCAAACAAGCAACACATAATAACAATAAAATAATACAAATAAAACATCTACCATTTATTCATATTCTCTCAGCCTTTCCCAGATCACAGCATACCCCATAAAGTACATAAGCCACCTTGAACCTAGGAATTCTCCTTTGAGTCAGCAAATGTGTATAAGCAATGTACAGTTTGTAACTGATGTTCAACTCATATCCAGGGTCAGTTGAGAAAATTAGGGAAGTCTGGTCCCACGGCCAGCAGAGACTTGGATCTGGGTGAAGTCAGAAGCTCCTATGGCTGTTTTTTTTTTCTTTCAGGTTTCTGTCACTGGCAGGAACTTTCTCTAACTGCTTCTGACTGCAGCTCAGTCACTTATGAACCCAGAGACATGACTGCAAGAACAGAGCAGATGATGAAAGTTCTCACTGCTCAATATCACCTTGCCTCCTCTATTCCCCCCTCTATCTCTGACCTAGACCAAAGCACTTCTCCTTCACATCCTTTTTCACATTCCCTCCCTCATTCTCCCTTCCTGCAGAAAAAGCCACACTCAGCGGATAAGGACCAACCTACCAAGAGAGGTGCTACATCTGAATCAATCAGAGAAAAGAGATGGAACTTTTTGAGCAATAGTATCTCACAAAATGCCAAAAAGCTCTTGTGTGGAAAACAAACTTGCAGAAAACTAGGCAAGAGACCCAACTACCCTCCACTTAAATCAGAGTTAGTAGTCAATTTATGTAAAAAATGAAGCATTCACAGTTTTCCATCTCTGTGCAAAAGGAGCTTTCTTTAGTCTCCCTGGGTTGACTTTTTATGCAAATCAAGGCATATAATGACAGAAGTCACTTCCACCTCCTCTCACTGTGCTCTAGCCTGTCTGTGAAGAATTGGAACCAGAATAGGTCTGAGCCCCTTGTCCCCAAAATCACTTAATCTCTGTTGTTTTCACACCCACAGGTTCTGATGGGGAATAATAACTGAGGGTCCAAAGGTAGAGCTGAAATCAAGGAATATACCCATAGGTTAAGAGAACAAATCCTATCTCTTGCAACATAGTTTTGGTTATCCTTTTGAACTATTCCTTCCCTACCTTCACATTCCTCAGTTTCCCCAAGTAGAAAAACATCTCCTATCAATTCCAGCATATTTTACTGGACAGCAAAGAAACATCATCTTTGGTAAAAGAAAGGCAAAGTTATTTGTGGAAAGTAGCAAGATGAAATGAAAGGAACATAAAACTAGGGGGCCAGGGGGCCTGAGTTTTAGTCCTGGTTCTGATAAGGTTATGTGGCATAGACCAAGTCAACGCACAACCCTAAAGCCTCATTTTTCACACCTACAAAATGAGTAGATGGATTAGGTGATTCCTAAGGTATTTATTCTCCAAGCTCTAAAATCCTTAGGTGTTATGGATGAATATTTGAAGATGTGAAACACTGCGTAAATGTTTACTGCTAACAACAAACCATCCACAAATGCCTGTGCATTGCCTGGGCAACCCAACAACTTTAAAAATCTTAAGTGGCTCTTATTCTTCTGAATTATCATATTCTATGCATTTAGCTTGAAGAACAAATATAGTTCTCAAAATATCTTGGTACATTTTCTACCCATACTTAACATTTAATTCCTCCATCTTCATCACCACAGTACCATTTCTGCATTGCCTCTTTCCTTAGTATAGCTTGATCTCTTCCCTTTTTAACTGAGAAATGGAAGATTTCTATCCAAGGAGACAAAAGCTATTGAAGGTATTTTCTTGCTGGGCCTCCTCCAAAATCTTCTTTAAGCATAAACCAATAAAAGCTCTGAAACAGAAGAGTTTGCTGTCCATTGTTCCGTGGGAAGAAACAAAGACAGGGAAAAATGGATATATCAGAACTGGATAATTTAAAGCAGCTATACCTCCTCTCCACCCACCTCAAGTCAGTCTATAAGAATGAAGTAGAGAAGGGGTTGTGGTATTATTTTATCATCGGCATTACATCAGTTGTGACCTTTATGCTCCTAGCAGTCATCGGACCAAACATTATTCTTAACACCCAGTGTATTGGTGAGCAGGTTAAGAAGTTATAAGCTACCCCCACTCCCATCATTACTCTTCTACCCACTCACCCTCACTGCTAAAAGAATGACCTCAGGGAAAACAGTCCAATTCACTGCCCATGGGCTCATCTAGCTAATGAAGAATGATTCAAAGACAAGTCTTCTTTGCTTTGCTCTGTGGATGTGAAGGAGTGTACCACCTAGATTTTTCCAGAGGAAGCTTCACTTTAAAAAATCTTGACTCCAAGATAAGCCTGATCTTAACCATGAAGTCATTGGAACATCTAATTGAAAGGGAAGTTAGAGGTCATCTAATCCAGACCTCTCATTTTTATGGAAGGGGAAATTGATATGAAGTCACTTATTCAAGGTCTTACTTCAGTTGTCCTTCAAAAAATTTCCAAAATTTCTTATCCAAAAAAAGACAAAAAAGGTAATTTCCCATCCTAGACCTCCATTTCCTTGTCTGTAAAAGAAAAAAGTTGTATTAGATAGGCTCCAAAGTCCCTTGGCTATAAATTCATTGATCCATGACTTGACATACTCCCTTTTCCTACTGCACCCTCCATACTTATTTCTTAAGGATAACTTCTGTAATGTGTTAGCAATGACCTAGATGACTCAGTACTTTATGTATCATTCCTGAAGGTCAGCAAGGTATTTATAAGTATAGGCTTTATGCACTAATTCAACTTGAGCTGATTGTCACAAGAATTTCAAATGAGGCCAGCCTAAAATCCCATGCTGTCCCATCTTTGACTCTTAGGAGCAGCTGTCTCATACTGATTGGGGTGCTAACCTAACTTGCCTGTGTTTCAGGGTTCCTGTCAAGACTTCACAGATACTACAACAGTCCCAGGACATGTTAAATGCCTACTGTACATCCCATCCACCAGAATCCCTCTATTTTGTCATTTTCCCACAGATCACATCACAGTTTATCCTCTATAGACTCTCTGAAAGTATCCTTGGCACAACTAGCAGCCGAACACTCAGGGCAACAGGGATCTCATGCATGTCAACTGTTCTCACATGATTTTGATTTCTTCTCTTTCTCTATATTATGAAATCTTTTCATTCTGTGTATTGAAAATTATGAATATTTGGTTTATTAAAAACATTCGTAAAGCTTTGTAATTCAATATTATGTCTTGATAGTTACAGGTGACAGTTTTGTCTGTGACAATGGGCCAATTCCAATACAGGTTATTGATCAAGTTCTCCGAGATATTTTGAGTTTTGTATTTATTTTACAGGTATTTGAACTTCTGATATATAATTCTAGCCGCCAAGTCATGTCGGATTAGGTGCTAGTCTCTTTTGCCAATGATGTGTTGCACAATTTCTACCATTTCTTGCATGATACACATTGATCCCTAACCCTGGGGTCTTTATAATTTCTTGTGACATTGCCTGGTTCTGAACTCTTATGTTCCTGAAGTAAGTTTGGAATATTTCTTATGCTAAGTTATTCTACACATTTTGTTGAAGCTATATAGAGATAAAAAAGACATTACCTGGCACCTAAACTTGAATTTTCACATCCTTTATGATAGCTTTGCTTCAAAAATATAAATCCACAAGACTCAGCCATTTGCTCTATACTTCTTTGTCATGGACTTTCTTTTCCATTTTAAAGGCCCCTTCAACACAACCTTTGAAATGGAATGAGTGGTAAGATGTCTATTTTCATTTTAGTGAGGTTTTGAATCCTCAGACTAAAAAGGGAATCTCTAGAGGTCAGCTTTAGCTTAGGTGGTCATCTGGCCACAGGCTAGAGAAGGATAATATCCTAGGCACATGGTGGACTTTGGAGTCACTTATTAATTCTGTGTTGAACTTTTCTAGTATTGGAAATGAAATGAAATGAAATGAAACTGGGTTTATTGATTTTATATAAGGATTGGAGATATTGTAAGAGGAACACAGTAAATAATTGGAAACTTTGAGTTGAACCCAGGAATCTATTAGAAAACACTCAAATACACAGATAATTCTTTTACCTTTTAGGGCAGCTGGTGGTGCAATGTGTAAAGCTCTAGGCTTGGAGTCAGGCAGACCTAAGTTCAAATTTAGCCTCAGAAACTTCCTAGATCTGTGACCCTGGGCAAGTCATTTAACCTCTGTTTGCCTCAGTTTCCTCATCTGTAAAATTGAGGTTATAATAGCACCTGCCCCCTAGGATTGTTGTGAGGATCAAATTAGATAATAATTGTGAAGTACTTAGTACAGTGCCTGGCACATATTAAGCACAGCTATTATTATTGTTATTGTTGTTATTATTATAGTGCTTAGCATAGTGCCTGGCACATAGTAAACACCATATAAATGTAAGCTACTATCACCTTGCAATATCAAAGGATTTCACATTTGGAATCACATAGGCAGACCTTGGTGAAATAATAGATTTACACTTTTGCAACAATATAAGAATATTTAGCTCACTTAGAATAATTAGAATACATCAACTTAGCTCACTCAGTATATGGTGGTTGATACTGGTCAAAGCATATGGCCTGTGTTAGAGCTCTGCCTGGTTCTTGAGTCAGGTTATTTCTCTTGGTTATCTCCTCTGGATGAGGTTTAGATGAAGTATCAACCCTGGTTGGTCCTTGCCTGGGCTCTAAACCAGTGATTATCATTTGTTGTTCAGTAGTTTCAGTCATGTTCAACTCTTTGTGGCCACATTTGGGGTTTTCTTGCCAAAGATATTGGAGTGGTTTGCCATGTCCTTCTCCAGCTCATTTTATAGATGAGGAAATTGAGGCAAACAAGGTTAAGTGTCTTTTTTTTCACTGTCACACAGCTAGTAAGTGTCTGAGGCCAGATTTGAACTCAGGAAGATGAGTCTTCCTGACTCCAGGCCCTGCACTTTGTCCACTGTACCACTTAGCTGCTGTTATCACTCACACAATCACAATTATATAATATTAGAGCTAGAAGGGAACTAAAAGATAAACTAGTCTACTAGTTTGCAACTTGTGGACCACAGACATCTTTGGGGTATGGGGGGCACAGAGCTATCATAAAGGGCCTGAAAATTCAAGTTTAGGTTTCAAGTAATGTCTTTTTTATCTCTATATAGCTTCAACAAAATGTGTAAAATAACTTAGCATAAGAAATATTCCAAACTTACTTCAGTTGGAAGAAAAAATACTCTCTCTCTCACAATATCTGTATTTCTAATTTTCAAATATGTACAAGCAATGTAGTTAATAAAATACACCTACATTTTAAAAATATAATGAATCCACAATAGCTTTTTTCATTATATATTTCCACAATGAAAGACCACTTAGAGTACAAATTCTATTATATGGGGGTTCTTCAACAGTCTATGATGTTAAGAGAGAGAGAGAGTTCTCACCCTTGAAAAGGTTGGGATCCACTGGTGTAATCCAATTACCTCACTTTCTAGATAAGGGCACTTAGGCTCAGAGGTTGGAAGTAGCTTTGGATCATAGGACTTAGAGCTGGCAAAGACCTTAGAGATAATTTAGTATAGTACCTTCATTTTACAGGTGAGGAAACTGAGGCTCAGAAAGGTTATATGACTTATTATGGTCATAAGCCTACTAAATGGCAGAACCACCCTGAGATCCCAATTGCCAAAGTGCTCTTGACACTGCCCCCAAAAAGAGAATGCAGCCTAATGGAAAAAGTGTTGGTTATTCCTGAAATCAGGAAACTCAGTTTCAAATCTAAGTTTTTACAGTTACTATGTAATCTTAAGTAAGTACATTTGATCTCCTTGAGCCTCAAAATCCTTACGTATGCAATGGAAACAATAAGACTTACTATTTATCACTTCTAAAGAAAATCCTTTGTAAACCTCACAGGTCTCCAAAGCAGTGGTGTCAAAGTCAAAGGGAAAGAGAATCCTGTGGGCCAAGTATTGACTTAGGAAACCACAAATTAACATTATCTGTATTGTATTGTATTTTTGTTTATTTTGTATTGTATATTTTGTTTATTTATAATCTGTCTCAGACCACTCGGGAGTTTTGCAATCTCTAGAAAGGTAAGCTATTATTATGTGTGTGATGGGATGTCATAAGGTAGTTTATCATTGCATCAATTTAAATAAAGAGATGTCTTATAATTTAGACTCAACTGTGCAGTCAGTTGGTCAGTGACAAAGCCACAAAAAGGTGTAAAGAAAAATCTATCTATCCTGTTCCTAAGTCTCTTGATGTAGTACACCCTTTTCCATCCCTCATGTGCTATGCTTAGCTCCACTATGCCATAAAATATGCAGATTTCATAAATAAAGGTCTGTAGTGAAGCATGCAGAGCAACAAGTGAGGGAGATAAAGAGCAAGATATATAATTCTAGCCTTGAGAGACCACTCAACTGACCCCACAGGGGCTGGGCTGTTTGCCTCTCTCTGTTTTATAGCCAGTCATTGTAGACAGAATGTGGGGAACCTTCCTCTGGTGAGAAGAAAGGTCCCTTTTCTTCACCCTCATAAGATCATTAACAACTCCCACCCCCACTACAGTGTCCCAGGGTCAATGTTAAGTATAATTATCGTTCCCTTCCACATCTTGACTTTCTTCATTGTGGTTTTGATATATTTCAGGTCAGCATAAGAAATTAAATGGGAATTTTGGGGGAGTTTTGCAGAAGCTGCAGATGACACACAAAGGTCGGCAGATGTCACAGAAAAAGTTTAGAAACTCTCAAGTGCATAAAATATATGTATAGTATTGTACTAGCAGTTGGGGGAATCAGGAAAGGCTTCATGCAGAAGATGGTACTTGAACTGCACCTTATAGGAAGAGAGGGACTCTGTGAGGCTGAGGTAAGCAGGCAGTGCATTCCAGAAATGAGGGATGGCCAGTGTAAAAGCAGGAGATCGAGGGTTGTGAGTGAGAAACAGAGAGGTCAGTTTGAATGGATTGTAGGGTGCATTATGGAGAATAGTGTCCAATGAGGCTGGAAAGACAGCTTGGGACTAGGTCATGCAGAGCTTTAAAAGCTAAAAAGAAAAGTTTATATTTTATCCTAGGGAACAATAGGAAGGCATTGGAATTCACCGAACAGGGGCCAACTCTGGAGGATCTAGTCCTTCTGAAGGATGTACTGAAGTGGGGTGAAACTTGGGGCAGAGAAATCAATCAGGAAACTGTTGCAATAATCAACCAGTAAGGGCCTGAACTAATATTGCCATTTTGTGAGTGGTGAGGATATGTGGGGCATGTGGGAAAGTGACTCCAGAATAATGCAAAGATTACAAACTTGAGATAATGGAAGAATAGCAGCACCTTTGGCAAAAATAGGGAAGTTTGAAAGAGAAGCATTTGGGAGGAAAGATAATGAGTTTAGTTTTGGACATGTTGAGTTTGAGATGTCTCTAGGACATGCATTTGGAAATGTCAATAGACAGTTAGTGATTTGGGACTGAACTGGATATATAAACTCACCTGCACAGAGGTAACAGTTAAACCCATGGGAGCTTATGAGATTATCAAGAGAGAACGTGTGTAGAGGGAGAAAAGAAGAAGGCCCAGGAAGGAACTTTGGGGAATATTCACAGTTAGGGAATGGGAATATAAAATAAGAATATTAAAAAGTAAATTTATTTTTCTGCATCAACAATACTTTTAAAAATGTGAAGAAATCAGAAATTAATGTAGAAAGGCAGAAACATTAACTATATCTTTTACAATCCATTATGCAAAAAAATATAATCAATAAAAGAAATATGAGCAAAAGACATAGACCTGAATGGAAATTAAGTAACAATATCCTAAAAAATGAGTAGGTCAAAGAATAAATGATAAAACAAAACATAAATTATTTTACAAAAAAAGTAATGTTAATTCTATTAAATATATTGATACATATATGGGATACAATTAAAGTAATCCTTAGAAGAAAATTTACATTTCTGAAACACAGCTAACTGGTGAAAAAGAGGAGATTAACAAATTGATCACATAATTTTAAAAGTAGGTCAGTTAACAAGCATAAAAAACAAATTTTGAAAGTCAAAGGATAAATAACATTGAAAACAAAGAATATTGAACTTAAAAAGAATCGAGTTTAATAAAATGCTGTTAAAAATAAATCACTAAATAATTTTGTCCTAACACATCTTAAAATACTAACTAATTTTATAAATCTGTGACTAATTTAGTTGTTTTTGAGAGAGGGAGGGAGAGTAAGGAATACCAAACTTCCAAAAGAAAAAAAAAATCATCATGAAAAATGCTCTAAATCACTGTTGATTAGAGTAATGCAAATCAAAACAACTCTGAGGTACCACATCACACCTATCAGGTTGGCTAACATGACAAAACAGGAAAATGATAAATGTTGGAGAAGATGTGGGAAAATTAGAACACTAATGCATTGTTGGTAGAGTTGTGAAATGATCCAACCATTCTGGAGAGCAATTTGGAACTATGCCTAAAGGGCTATAAAATTATGCATACCCAGCAATACTACTTCTAGGTCTGTATCCCAAAGAGATCATAAAAATGGGGAAAGGACCCACATGTACAAAAATATTTATAGCAGCTCTTTTTTGTGGTGGCAAAGAACTGGAAATTGAGGGGCTGTCCAGCAATTGAGGAATGACTGAATGAGTTGTGGTGTATGATTGTAATGAAATACTATTGTGCTATAAGAAATTATGAGCAGGCAGACTTCAGAAAAACCTGGAAAGACTTATATAAACTGATGCTGAATGAAATAAGCAGAACTGTGAGAACATTGTATTCAGTAACAGCCAGATTGCAAGATGACTGACCTTGTAAGACTTAGCCCTTCTCAGCAATGCAAGAATCTAAGACAACTCCAAAAGACTCACATGGAAAATGCTATCCATATCCAGAGAAAGAACTTTGGAGTCTGAATGCAGATGGAAGCATACTATTTGCTCTCCCTTTCTTTTGTTGTTTTGTTTGTTTCTTCCTTCTTGTGGTTCCTCCCATTAGTTCTAATTGTTCTTTAACTCATGACTAATGTGAAAATACGTTTAATATGAATGTATAAGTAGAGCTTATATCAGATTGCATGCCATCTTGGGGAGGAGAAGGTGGGGAAGAAAATTCAAAACTCAAAGTCTGATGGAAGTTTATGTTGAAAACTAAAACTAAATTAATTATAAAAAGATATTTTAAAATTATCACAAAGATAATAAATTTGTGAATTCTCAAAGAATAGAAAGGAAATAAAGAAGATTATCAGAGACCATAATATCAAATTATATGCAACAGAGTTGAGAATTTAAGGGAAATAGTTAATTAACTACAAAATAGAAAATATTCAGTTAACAGATGTCATAATTCAATTCAACCCAATTCAAGAAGCATTTATCAACAAGCATCTACAAATATGTCAGGTACCAGGCTAAATTCTACTGAAGGGAACCAATATGAGCACAGATAAATGAATAAAAGACTAGATAGATAGATAGATAGATAGATAGATAGATAGATAGATAGATAGA
>NW_020951209.1:6302273-6328073 GCF_900497805.2 Vombatus ursinus
AGATAGATAGATAGATAGATAGATAGATAGATAGATAGATAGATAGACAGATAGATGATGTATTCAAAACAAATGAAAAATAATTCCTAGGGAGGACACCAGCAACTGAAGTGATCAGACTTGAAAGAAGCTAGACATAGAGTTGAGGAGGTAAAGCATTCTAATCCTGGTTACAACCTATACAAAGATATGGAAGTGGAAGATATGATGTCTTATGTGGGGAACAGTAAGAAAGACAGTTTGGATAGAATGTAAAGGTATGTGACACAGGGTAATATGTAATCAACCTAGAAAGACAGATTGGAGGGCATGAATGACTTTAAATGACAAGTATACAAGTCCATGTTTTACTCTAGAAGCAACCTGAGAACTTCTGAAGTTTCTTGAACAAGGGAGTGAAATGATTAGACTTGTGTTTTGGGAATATCAATTTGACAGTTGTGTGGCAGTTATAGAGGGTACTAGATTAGGAGACCAATTAGGACGCAGTAGTCCAGGACAGGGTCTGAATTAGGGTAGTGACCATGTGAATGAGGAGAAGGGGAGAGGCAAAAGAAGTGATATTGAAGTAAAATTAATGGATTTGGCAACTGTAAGTATGATAGGAGTAGGTGAGGGAGAGTGAAGAATTCAGAATAACTCAAAGATTTCAAACCTGAGTTTGAAACTTAAGAATAAGAACAATTATGATGCCCTCAACAATTATATGGAAGTAAGGAAGAAGGGAGAGTTTGAGAGGAAAAATAATGATTTCTGTTTGGGATATGTGTTTGAGATGTCTAAAAGACATCCAGTTGGAAATGTCCAAGGGTTTATGCAAAATTTCATATGAAGTAGCTGGAAGAAAAACAAAGACAAGTTGATTTGTAAAAGAAGCACCATTTAGCCTGAATCAATCTGATGCCAAATGCTCTCTTCTGCCCGGAATCACACCACCACCAATCCTATTTCCTAAGATTGGTTTTCTTTCTCAGTTTTAGTAACTCGATCCAAACTGCAGAGTCAGCAGTTTGGACATATGTTTTAAATCGGAACACTTCCTGTTACAGAGAAAACTCCACAGAAACAATTTTCACTAGAACTTTTTGGGTTATATTCAGAGGCCAGACAAAAGTTGAAGTAGGAATTGTGGTTATGCATGAGAGACGGCTTTCATGGCAAAAAAAAAAAAAAATGTGCAATCTTCAGTATGAATGTTGAGTGAGATCCTACAAAGCTTTGGAGATCAGTCTGATATGGGTTTAATCCACACTCTTAAAGCATGTCCCAAGGGACATTCCTCTGTCACATGGAGTACACCTGGGAATTCTCTTAGGTTAGCCCTGGTCAATTATCTATGTGATAGGTATAGAGCAGAGAGGAAGTCATGACAGTCAACAGATATTTATTTATTAAGGCCTATTATATGCCAGACACCATGCTAAGTTCTAGGAATACATGAAATAGTTCCTGTCCTCCTAAAGCTTACATTTAACTGGAGGAGGGGGCAGAATACAATATTTACACAGAGAAGTAAATACAAGGCCATTTTGGGAGGAAAATGAACATAGCAAGTAGCAGCATAGAACGACTGGTTTAGATTAAGAGGACTTGAGTTCAAATTTTACCTCTACCACTTAGTACCTGTATGACCTTGGGTAAGTTGCTTAATGGTTCTGGGTCTCAGTTTTCTCATCAGTAAAATGAGGGGGTTTAGCTAAATGGTCTCAAAGGTACCTTCAAGCTCCAAATTTATGCCACTCTGAACTATCAGATGCATCAGAAAAGGTTTTGAGAAGAAAGTTAGGGAATTAAGAAGCTTGGAGGAGTAGGAAATGTTTTCAGGAATGTGAGTCAGCCTATACAAAGACATGGAGGTAGGAGAAAGTATATTTAGCTCAGGGAAAATCCAATTGGCCGGTTAAGTCAGAATTCAGTGGGTCAAATAGAAGAATATGAAGTGAGCTGGAAAGAGGAGGTAAGTTTGGAAGCAGTATGGAAGATGGATTAAGGGTAGGGCAGGAAGATACTGGAAATAGGGAGCACAATTAAGAACCTATTGCTCTGATCTAGGAAAGAGATGATGAGAGTCCGAACTAGGAAGGTGACCACGTGAGAGGAGAAATGGAAATAAATGGGAGAGATGTAGGACTAGAGTCAGCAAGACTTGGCACATGATCAGAGATGATGTAATTCTCTATGACCAGACTGCTGGTTGGCCTAGAATCACTTGATCTTCTATTGCACTCCTCGCTACAGCTATTCCAAGCCTTCTCTTCTGTCCCCAAGCATTCCACACTACTTTCTCCCTCACTAACTCAACAGAATCTCTTTACAGAGAAAACAGAGCCATTTGCTTCATACATCTCAAAATTCCTTGACATAATCACTTATTCTCACCTCCTTTACTTTAACACTGATGAGGAAGCATTTTGTTCTTGTTTTCTCTACAAAGAATAATGATCTTTGTGCTGAAAATTACAGAACAAAAATAATTAACAAGGAGTTGCTGCCCAAGATAAGTAAAGAGAAAGTAACAGAGCACTTAACTACTCTTGATGAATTGATGTCATCACACTGAGTACCTAGTTCAGATGCTACATCCCTAAAGAACTAACAGATAGGATTGCAGAGTCAGTCAGTAGGATTTGAAACATCATGAAAAACAGAAGGTCAGATGGCCCAGTTTTCAAAAAGAAAAGAGATCAGAGTCTGCAAACTATTGGCCAGTGAGCTCATCTTCTGTTACTGGGAAAATTCTAGAGCAGATCCTTAAAGAGATGATTACTGGAATCTAGAAATAGTAGCAGTGATTGCAAAGGCACATCACAGCTTCATCTAGATCATGTTATGCCATCATGAGACAGAACTAGGAAGAAGGCATGGAAGTTGAGGAGGGGAAGACTTTAGTTTGATAAAAGGAAAAGTTTCCTAACGCTTAAGCTCTCCAAAAACAGAAAGTGTTGACTCAAAGACAGTGGGTTCCCACTTACCAGAGATTGGAACTCTGAATTGCTTAAAGAAGGGTAAAAGAAAAGAATCCCTTATAAAGATCTCCTTGATATTGAGTTAAACAACTTTCACTTCCATTCCCACTATAGCCCAAGTTCAAGTGAAGGATGAATGATCACTTATTAGGGATTAACAGTAAGATGAGATGATGGCCTCGGAAGCCTTTCCCCTCTAAGATTCTAGGATTCTACAACCTTAGGGTCCCCAAGCAATGGCAACTACAATCTCTGGTAGTTCCCACCAAGCTGAAAAAAGTGTAGAATATGACCTGATAAGAAAAATCGTGCTTCTCACAGTAGGACCAACCTGGCTAATTGCAAATTAGCTTATCCCCGGGAGGTTTGCCCCCGGTAAAGAATATTTTCAGTAGTAGTAACTCATGAAGACTGCCTCAGTAGGCACCTGAAATGGAGTGGGATGTTGTATCAATAGAAGATATATACATACTGATGAAATCACATATCTTTGGAAATACTGAAATGTGATGGTCAGAGAATATGAATATTCCTATAGAGACAGTATAAAACCCTAGTGGTCCAATTCCATCCTGTAAATATCTCCTTTACCTCTATAGCTATCCAATGGCTGCCCCAGGCCACATTTTGGATGCTTCACTGATAGTGGTATTTTTCAAATATCTTCTCCATCTTCTTTTCCAGTCAGATTCAGACAAGATGGAGGGGCTGGGAAGGAGTTCACTGCTTCTTGGCTTTTTAGCGTGCTTCAAGTCTCAGTTAAAATTCTCCCTTCTATGAGAAACCTTTGCTGATCTCCCTTAATGCTGATGCCTTACCTCTAATTTATCCTGTATGTATTTTGTTTGTATATAGTTATTTTCATGTTTTCTCCTCCACCCATTAGACTATGAACTCTTAGATAGTATATATGGTTGTTTGCTTTTCTTTGTATCCCCTGCACTTATTCCTGACACACAGTAGGTACTGATTGAGTGATTGACTGCAAAAGTGAATTAACCCTGTACTAGGGGGAAAGTGGCCGTTGTTCAAAGTGCCTCAGGTTTGAGGGGCCCCAAAGTTCCATTTCATACAAATCACATTGTAAACAATGATTACTTACTGGGGCTTTGTGCCTGTTTTGCCCCAGAGACCCATTTGTTCTTAATTTACCCCACACTGTGAATACTGCAAAGTAGAAGTGAGAGAGGCTTGGTGGAGAAAAAAACAGGAAATTCAATCATAAGAAAAACAAGCCAGCCTGTTTATTTTTCTCATGCCAGACTAATCTTGGGCATGTATATAGAAATGGATTCTTCATAAACTGGAAAGGAAAATAAGTTTGTTGATCAGTTTTTGCTGGGCAGATATTTCCTTTCCTGTAGTGCATAAGTGATGGCATGCCAAGAAACGAATTAGTTTTGTGTGCTGTATTGCATAGAATATAGCTAGAGCTATGTTCTGTCCATCGCGCTGCCCTGGTTTTGTCTTCCTGGCTTGCTAAGAGGCAGGAAGTTGTGAAGTAGGCAAATGGTTTCTCCCTTATTCATTTCTCTTTTCATGTTCTTCAGTGCTCTCCCTTCTCCCCTCTCCATTTGTAATAGTTCATATTTATATGGTTTCTTATGATTACTAAGTGTTGCTGTTCAGTTATTTCAGTCATGTCCAACTCTTCATGACCCCATTTGGGGTTTTCTTGACAAAGATACTAGAGGGTCTGCCTTCTCCAGATCATTTTACAGATGAGGAAACTGAAGCAAAACAGGGTTAAGTAACCTGTCCAGGGTGACACCACTAGTAAGTATCTGAGGCAGATTTGAACTCAGGAAGATGAGTCTTCCTGACTCCAGGTCCCTGCACTCTATCCACTGGGCCACCTAGCTGACCTCTGATTACAGAGTACTTTCATGCTATTTTCTCACTGTGTCATACAATGGCCCTTAGAGGTAAATAGTGCAAGATTTTATCCTCATTTATTTGAAAAAACTAAGGCCAGAAAGGTTAAGAGATTTGTCTGAGATCATACAGCTAGAAAGTGGGACTCAAATCTAGCTCTTCTGACTCCAAGTCTAGCTGTTTTCAGAATCAAGAAGGTAGAGACAGTTCATCTGTGGAACTGTGGAACAGGAAGGCTGTAGCTCCTGTCAATAATTCTATTGAGGTCACCAGCGTTTCTATTACTGTGATATTGCCCCGAGGCAGCATATAAACTAGGGAGAAGGTAGCCTCTTGGCTGGTGTTATATCAGACCTTATAGGCTAACTGTGAAGCTGAGTGTTTTGGAAAGAGGAGAGGAACAGAGCCCAGTCAGACCATTTTTTGGTACCAGAATGCTAGAGTTTTGGAAAGTTGGGTTCTAAGAATCAGAGATCATAAGATCACAGATTTAGAACTGAGTTAAGTGAAATTTAGTGACAAGAAGTGATTTGCCCAGGGTCACACAACTACTATTTGAAACAAGTTTCAAACTCAGGTCTTCCTATTTCCAAGACCAGCACTTTATCCACTATCCCATCCAGATGGCTTTCCCTGTGCCTCTCTATTTGTGTTCCCTGGAGAAAGTCTCATACACTACTGTAAGTTGCCTGAAATTCTAAGGCAAGTGTTTGCCAAGGGGCTGGGTGATGGTGGCGTGCAAGCTCGGCAATATTTGTGCCTTTTGATCCTTCTCCTTTGCTATCAGATTTATAAACAGTCAGCACTAATGGGATTCTGAAACCCACATTCTTTCCAGCATACTTTTATATTATATTATATCTTTCAAAATAAAGGAACAATGCAATTTTAGGATTATGGACTCTAGCATTCATTTTCTGCTCCCATTCCTGCTTTCTGAATGATTTGAGAGAGTCCTCCACCTTCTCTATGCCTCACTTCCCCTTCTGTTTATCCACAAATGAATTCTGCCTCTTACCCTGCAAAAAAAAAAAAAATGGAGGGATTTGGAAGTGCTGGAGAAGGAAAGGAAAGTGCTCAGGAATGAGTTAGAAGTAAAAGGGAATAAGAAAAGGGAACTTAGAGTTAAAGCAAAGCCTATCAAAAATATTTCTGATTCACTGCCTGATTCCTTGAGAATCTAGGTTAATATCCTTCAGGCCTTCAGTTTGTATCCCTATTTGGGTTTCTAAACTACCTGAAAAAGGGTCAGAGGAAAGAATTCCCTACCAAGAACCCTTTCCTATTGAGGTTAGTCAATTCTTTTTTTTTTTAAGGCAACTGGGGTTAAGTGACTTGCCCAAGGTCACACAGCTAGTAAGTGTCAAGTGTTTGGTCTGAGGCTGGATTTGAACTCAGGTCCTCCTGACTTCAGGGCCAGTGCTCTACCCACTGTGCCACCTAGCTGCCCCACCAATTCTTAATTCTATTTTGACTATAGCCTTAGCACAATTTTCCAGAGCCAAAGTAATAGCTATGAAAATGGCCTCAGGCTCTGTATTTTTGCCATAGATGTACCCATAAATGTCAATGACAGCATCAAGAGCTTAGGTGATCCATTCATTCCAAGTGTTTGATCTTTAAGAAAAAAAGAAAAGGGGAAAAGATGCTGTTATGGTAAGAAAGGATGCACTTTGCTATGTGATCTTGGGCAAATTATAGCAACTTGTTTTAAGAATGAATTTAAGTGGCTAAGTCATTTTTACTATTATAAATACACATATTAAAAATAAAAGACATATGAAGGATGCTTTCTGCATCCAGAGAAAGAACTGATAAATAGAAGTATGTATGCAATAATTTTATGTTTGTGTGTGTGTGTGTGTGTGTGTGTGTGTGTGTGTGTGTGTGTGTGTCTAATGGTAGCCATCTCTAGGGCAAGGTGGGGGAAGAAAAAAGGGAAAGAAAGAAAAAAATGAAATTTACATGACAACTTTATTATATATTTAAAAGGAATTGCAAGTTTTACATAATAGATTTGCAGTTTCATATGCAATCATCTTTTTATTATACTATGTTATGGAAATGCTTGTTTTATTCATAAATTAATTTTTTTAATTTTTAAATAAAACAAAAATTTAAATCTTCCTAAGCCTCAGTTCTTCAATATGTAAACCAGGGCTGTAGTTGCAAGGGTTGTGTTTTAAGACTGATAATCACATGAAATTAAAGAGAAGAATTTCTGTAGAGCCTTAAAATGCCTGAGCTAAATATTGAAATAAGAACTAATCTTTTGGAATTTGGCTCATTTCATATAATCCCCATTAAAAAAACAAAGAAATCTAAAGATTTTCACTATATTAAGGTATTGTTCTTTATTGGGGAAAGAGGTAGAGGAGGAAGCAAAGGCAACTTTTCACTTTGTGTCTGACTCTTGGTACTGAGAGTTCTAGAAACATAGATCATATTCACCAAGTGGACCCCAAACCCAGGAAATCTCCTTCCAAAATAAAAACCAGAGTGAGCTCAGCTATCCAAGATGCAGATACATTGTGCGGCACAGATTACAGAATTTGAGAGTGGGCTCAGTAGTTATCTAGTTCAACGTGCAAAATGAATCCAACTATAACAGACCGGGCAAGTGGCCATCTAGCCTCTGCTTAAAGAGGCTAACAAGAGGAACCCACCAGCTCCCAAAGCAGCCCCTTCTACCTTCAACAAATTTCACTGCTGCAAAGCTTTTACTGGCATCAGCCTAAATTTCCTTCTTTATTATAACTTCTACCCAGTGCTCTTCGTTCTGCCCTCTAGAAACAAAGTAAGCCAACTCCCTCTGCCATATGACAGCCCTTCAGATCATGTTCCCTTTGAGTCTTCTCTCCTCCAGGCTAAACATTCCTAGTTCTTTCAACTGATACTCATGACACGTACTCAAGTCCATTCACCATTCTGGTTGTCTAGCTTATTAATGTCCTATAATGCGGTGACCAGAATTGCATATAATCCTCCAGAAGTGGTCTGCCCAAGTGGTCTACCACTTGACTACAGTGGTACTGACTTCCTATGGTGTGGGCACCATGTCTGTCATAATGCAACCTAATACAACATTAGCTACCAAATCAAGCTGTTGACTCTCCTACTCAACTTGGAGCCCACTTAAACTAAAATCATTAGAGTTTTTCTACATGAACTCCTGTTTAGCCATGTCTCACCAATCTTATATTTGTCAATTGGCTTTTTCTGAACCCATGTGTTACATTTATATTGAATATGACCTTATTAGAATAATGATTCACTCAAGACTGTTGAAACCTCTGGATCCTGACTCTATCATCCAACATGTTTAGCTTTGTGTCATCTGTAAACTATAAGTTTGCCATCTAGACCTTCAACTAAGTCATTAATTAAATAGCACAGAGCCAAGAACAGATTATTGAGTATTATGTCAGTAACCTTTTTCCAAGTTGGCATCAGTCTTTTAAGGAGCACACTTTGGGTCAAATCATTTAACCAGTTTTGAGTCTATGTAACTGTAATATCTTCTAGTCCATCTCTCATCTTGTGCAAAAGACTAGCATGATAGAATCTTAATAAATATTTAAATAAACTGTGGCTATAGTATTCCCCAATCTACGAATCTAGTAACGTTGCAACTAGGAAATGATCCTGAACTTGATAAAGCCAGTCAGGCTCCTAATGCTCACTGTTTCCATTTCTAAAAGTTCACAAACTAACTCTTTAATAATACATTTTAGAATTATGCCGGAAAACAAAGTCAATCTCGAATGCTTATAGTTTGCAGACTTTATCCTCTTTTTTTTTTTTGAAAATGCAGATATTTCTCTTTTCCTAGTCCTGTAGCACCTATCTAGCTCTCTCCAGGCTTTCACATTTTGTGCAGTAGTTCAGCAATTTATATCCAGTTCCTTCAGGACCCTTAAATGTCCTTTACCTGAGCCTGAATTCAATAAGAGCAGATAACTCCTTCCTTACCTTTTATTGACTTTGTCCTATCCTCTTTAGTCCAAAGATCCTTCTCCTTAGCAGAAAAAAACAAGTTAGATATTTCTGCCTCCTGTCTGTCATTTCTTATCATCAGTCAATCAAGTTCCTGCTATGCTCCAGGTACTGTGCTAAGCTCTGGGTATACAAAAAGGCAAACAGACAACCCATTCTCAAGGAGCTCACAATCTAATAGAGGAGACAAATAAATATGTACAAACAAGCTATATACAGGATAAATAGGAAATAATTACAGAGAGAAGGCACTAGTATTAACAAGGGTAAGACTTCCTAAGGACTTTAGCTGGGACTTAATGGAAGCCAGGGAAGTCAGTAGGCAGAGTTGAGATGGAAGAGCATTTCAGTCATGGGGAATAACCAGAGAAAATGTTTGGAACTGAGAATGGGAGTGTCTTGTTCATGGGGCAGATAGGAGGTGAGTGTCACTGGATCCAAGAATATTTGGCAGGAAGTAAGGTGTAAGAAGACTAGAAACGTAGAAAGGGGCTAAGTTATGAAGGTCTTTAAATACCACACAGAGGATTTTGTATTTGATCCTGAAGATGATAGAGAGCCCCTGAAATGTACAGGGAGTCTATATGGTCAGACCTGAATTTTAGGAAAATCACTTTATTAATGAAAGGAGGATGAATTGGAATGAGAGAGACTTGAAACAGGCAGTCCCACTAGCAGCTATTGCAGTAGTCCAGGCATCAGGTGATGAGGGCCTACATTAGAATGATGACAGTGTAAGAGAAAAGGGGGCATATTTGAGAGTTGTTGCAAAGGTGAAATATTCAGGCCCTGGCAACAGATTGGATATTGGGAGTGAGAGATAATTGAAGAGGATACCTAGGGGTGTGAGCCTGAGGAACTGGGAGGATGGTGTTGCCTCTACAATAATAGGGAAGGAGGGCAGGTTTAGGGGAAAAGATGATGAGTTCGGTTTTGGAAACGTTGAGTTTAAGATGTCTACTGGACATCCAATTTGAGATGTCTGAAAGGCAGTTGGAGATGTGAGTCTAGAGGTCAGCAAAAAGATTGGGGCAGGATAGGTAGATTTAAGAATTATCAGCATAGAGATGGTAAAAAGTGAACAAGGAGATAGTGTCAGTGTAACAGGAGAGAAGGGGGAGTATAAGAGATATTATAAAGATAAAAATTACAGAACTTGGAAACTGATTGGATATGTAGGAAGGGAGAGAGTGAGGAGCTGAGAGTAACACCTAGGTTTCTAGTATGGGTGACTGGTGGTACCCTTAGCAGTAATAGGAAAGTGAGGAAGAAAGGAGAACTTGGCAGGAGGTAAAATGAGAAGATAATGAGTTTAGTTTTGGATGTGTTGAGTTTAATATGTCTACAAAACATCCTGTTCAAAGTGTCCAATAGGCAGTTGGAAATGCAAGACTGGAGATAAATAGACTTATTTGCATGGAGATGATAATTGAATGTATGGGAGCTGATAAAATCATCAAGCAACATAGTATATGGGAAACAAAGGACCAGAATAGAGCCTTAGGAGACACCTACTGTTAGTAGGTATAAATATGATTTTAAAAGTTATATTCCACCTTACTCTATTAAATCCACAGGGCTGGAAGAAAAGCAATAAAGTGTTAATTTCTCAGTCTTGACAAGACTCTAAAAATCTTTCATTTTTCCAAGGTAATTCTACCAGAGAGGCAGGATGGTATGCTGGATAGAGAGTCAGGAAGACCTGGGCTCAAGTCCTAACTCTAACACATACATATTATATGACAACATCTCAGTGCCCTAGATATTTCTAGGGCATGCAATATCTCAGAGCCCTAGGTATTTCTAAGAAGTAGACAAGGGGGTGGGGAGGCAGAGCCAAGATGGCAGAGTAAAAGCAGTGACTTGCTTGAGCTCTCCCTCAAACCCCTCCAAATACTTGTAAAAAATGGCTCTAAACAAATTCTAGAGCAACAGAACCCACAAAAAGACAGAGTGAAACAAATTTCTAGCCCAAGACAACCTGGATGGTTGATCACAAAGGTCTATTGCGATGGGCTAGGAGAGGAAAGTAGTTGAGTGTGGGTGCACACTCAAAGATCAGGCTTCAGGGAACCTGAAGCAGGCCTCAGGGGATTGAATCATGGGCAGTTGTGGAGGTTTCCAGTCTTCTCAACCCACAAATGCCAAGGACAACTTAGAAGGTCAGTAGGAAAAGTCTGTGACGTTGGTGAGAGAGAAATTTGGTCCCAGCCTCAGTCTCAGTGCAGCCTTAGGGCCACAGCTGCTTTCAGAGCTCTCAACCCACAGACAGAGGGGGAATTGAGTGACTGATCAGAGGGGGATTGAACGGATCTCTTTGCTGGTGCTGAGGCAGGTTTCTCTTGCTTTGCCCATGCTTGGATCTGGGTCACTGTTCTGGGTGGCGATCCTGGGGTAAGGAGGAGCACTGGCATGGTGGAGCTTGTAGTAATGGTGGAGAGTGAATCCTCCTCAGAGTTCCAAGGTAGAAAAGAGTGTTTGTGGTCACTCATAGACCACAGCATAGTCCAGGAAAGGAGTAAACACCTCACCTTTGATCATACCACCTTGGAAGAACTGAAAACTTCCAGGTCCCTAGAAATATCTCTGAAAACAGCTGCACAAAATCCCCAAAGCTTGAGACAGTACATTCTCCACACTGGAAGCAGACCCCTACCTTAACAAAGAATTTAAAACTCAAGTAATTGGCTGGGATCATGAGCAAACTGTACAAAAATGTCAGACCATAGAATCTCTCGTTGGTGACAAAGAAGATCAAAACGTACAATCAGAAGAAGACAACAAAGTCAAAGTTCGTACATCCAAAGCTTCCAAGAAAAATATGAATCAGTCCCAGGCCATGGAAGAGCTCAAAAAGGATTTTGAGAAGGAAGTAAGAGAAGTAGAGGAAAAACTGGGAAGAGAAATGAGAGTGATGCAAGAAAATCATGAAAAACAAGTTAACAGTTTACTAAAGGGCAACCAAAAAAATACTGATGAAAATAACATCTTAAAAAATAGACTAACCCAAATGGCAAAAGAGATCCAAAAAGCCAACAAGGAGAAGAATGCCTCAAAAAGCAGAATTGGCCAAATGGAAAAGGAAGTCCAAAAACTTACTGAATAAAATACTTCCTTAAAAATTAGAATGGAGCAATTAGAAGCTAGTGACTTTATGAGAAATCAAGATATTGTAAAACAAAACTAAAAGAATGAAAAAATAGAAGACGATGTGAAATATCTCATTGGAAAAACAACTGATCTGGAAAATAGATCCAAGAGAGATAATTTAAAAATTACTGGACTATCTGAAAGCCATGATAAAAAAAAGAGCCTGGACATCATCTTTCAAGAAATTATCAAGGAAAACTGCCCTGATATTCTAGAACCAGAGGGTAAAATAGAAATTGAAAGAATCTACTGATCACGTCCTGAAAGAGATCCCCAAAGGAAAACTCCTAGGAATATTGAAGCCAAGTTCCAGAGTTCCCAAATCAAGGAGAAAATATTACAAGCAGCCAGAAAGAAACAATTCAAGTATTGTAGAAACACAATCAGGATAACACAAGATTTAGCAGCTTCTACATTAAGGGACTGGAGGCCTTGGAATATGATATTCTGGAGGGCAAAGGAGATAGGATTACAGCCAAGAATCACCTACCCAGCAACACTGAGTATATAATATTCCATGGGAAAAATATTCAGTGAAATAGAGGACTTTCAAGCATTCTTGATGAAAAAAGACCAGAGCTGAATAGAAAATTTGACTTTCAAATACAAGAGTCAAGAGAAGCATGAAGAGGTAAACAAGAAAGAGAAATCATAAGGGACTTATTAAGATTGAACTGTTTACATTCCTACATGGAAAGATGATATTTGTAACTCACGAGACCTTTGTCAGTATTAGGGTAGTTGGAGGGAAAATATATATATATATAGATAGATTGATAGATATAGGGCACAGAGTGAGTTGAAGATGAATAGGTAATATCTGGAGAATAAAGTTAAGGGATGAGAGAGGATTATACTGGGAGAAGTAGAAAGGGAGAGATAGAATGGGATAAATTATCTCACATAAAACAGACAAGAAAAGGCTCTTTACAGTAGAGGGGAAATGGGGGAAAGTGAGAGGGAATGAGTGAATCTTATTCTCATCAGATTTGGCTTAAGGAATAACATACACACTCAATTGGATATGGAAGGCTACTTTATCCTATAGGAAAATAGGGGGGAAGGAGATAAGAGAGTAGGGGGATGATAGAGGGAAGGACAGATTGGGGGAGGGGGTAATCAGAAGCAAACACTTCTGAGGAGGGACAGGGTCAAAAGAGAGAATAGAATAAACAGGGGTCAGAATAGGATGATGGGAAATATAGTTTTCTACAGCATGACTACTATGGAAGTGTTTTGCATGACTACGTAAGTATAATGTGTATCAAGTTGCTTGCCTTCTCAATGAGGGTGGGTGGGGAGGGAGGAAGGGAGAAAATTTGGAATCCAAAGTTTTAAAAACAAATGTTAAAAAATTGTTTTCACATGCAACTGGGAAATAAGACATATGGGCAATGGGGTATAGAAATCCATCCTGCCCTACAGGAAAATAGAAGAGGAATGGGATAAGAGAAGGGGAGGGGGAGATAGAAGGGAGGGCAGATTAGGGGAAAGGGTATTCAGAATTCACGCTGTCTTGGGTTGGGGGAGGAACAAGATGGGGAGAAAATTTAGAACTCAAAATCTTGTGGAAGTGAATTCTGAAAACTAAAAATAAATAAATTAGTGAATTATTAAAAAAAAAAAAGAAAAAGAAATTATCAAGGAAAACTGCCCTGATATTCTAGAACTGGAGGGTAAAATAGAAATTGAAAGAATCCACCGATTACCTCCTGAAAGAGAACTCAAAAGGAAAACTCCTAGAAATATTACAGCCAAAATCCAGAGTTCCCAGGCCAAGGAGAAAATATTGCAAACAGTCAGAGAAGGGGGGGGGGGGCGAATAGGTGGTTCAGTAGATAGAACACTGACCCTGGAGTCAGGAGGACCTGAATTCAAATACAGCCTCAGACACTTGACACTTATTAGCTGTGTGACCCTGGGCAAGTCATTTAACCCTGATTGCCTCAAGAAAAAGAAGAGGAGAAGGGGCTGATCTACATTGGTAAAGGGAGTTTCCTCATCTAATGAAGCTGGATGTTCCTGTACTGATGAAATCACAAGACTTGTTCCTAATTCTACTAAGTCTAGAATTTTAAGTCCAGAGTCACAGGCCACAGTACTCTAAATATGAGGTATACACACATCAATGGTACATATACCTGCAAAAACTATATAAGGAGATGTCCTTCACTTTACTCTTTTCCCAGTCTCACTCTCAATCTGGTCTAGAAGAATGAAATATCAACTATGCCCAGAACCACAGGCTAGCACTGTGTTATTGTAAAAGGAGCCTTTTACAATACTAATCTAGAAGAAACAGACTTTGGGCACTTTTGGGTACATCAATTATGAATTGTCTTGTTGTTTAGTTGTGTCTGATTTTTTCTGACTCCGTGGACCATACTATCAACAGGATTTTCTTAGTAAAGATACTAGAGTGATTTGCCATTTCCTTCTCCAGTGAATTAAGGCAAACAGATGTTAAGTGACTTGCCCAGAATCACACAGTTAGTGTGTCTGAGGCCAAATTTGAACTCAGGTCTTCCTGACTCCAGGCCCAGACACCTAGCTGCCTCCATGAGTTGACTAGATAAGTATATATGGTGGGATTGATGAAATTCTTTTGGGATCAAAGACTGCACTTATGGAATCAATCATTCTACATATTTCTGCCTATATGTACCCCAAACCTGCCTATGATGTCTCCCCTCCTTCCTGGGGAAAAAAATCAACCCATATTAATAATTAACCTGCCTAAAATAATGGAAAGGGGGTGGTAGGAGACAGTATGTGATTAACCTAATATGCAATTGCCAGTTCACAGTATAAACAAGCAAAGCTCTTGGCTCTTTGACAGAGAAATTTAAATCCTCTTCTACCTTTCAGACAGTAACTTTTAAAGGTCATGTACAAAAAACGGATTCTTCTCACAATTACTTCTGAAATCCTTAGTGTCAAATCAAGTCAAGAGTAATTTACGACATGTCTACTAGGTGCCAAGCACTGCACTAAGCACTGGTCACATATTCATAGAAAAACACATTGGGGAACAATAGGGTGTAGATCCCATAAAGGTTTTCCCTCTGCATAAAATTCTTAGGATGATGGGGTAGATTTTCAGAACAATTTCCAGATCAGAAATGCAGTATAGGTAATATCTAAATGGTCTTTTCACCCCAGACTCAGCCCGTATCAGAAACCTGACATCCTGCCATGATTGAGTACTTCAAATGCTACAAACCGACACCAGCTACCTGGGCCACCTTCTTGCTAGTCTGAGTACTGATCAAGACACAGAGACCCATTCACATTAGAGACATTTCTGTGGATCTACAGTCACCATATCTGTATCTTCCTAGACCCTCTGATGGGGGCTTAGTATATTTGACTTCCACTACAAATAAACTAAACTACCTAGATTGCAGTGCGTCTAATTATTCACTGGCATAACATGAACGTAACATGGCATAATGAATGGCATAATGGCCATTCATTCCTCTTAGATAACCTCACTGCTGCTGACCGTATGAGATACTAAGACAGCCATACAAACACTTGCAATACATTTCACCTCATTTCCATGTCTTTTCAGGGTTCTCTTTTAATTACACTACTAGATAGGTATGGCAGGACTTATCCAAGTTTTGTTACTGTCGGAATGGCTTTTGAAAATCCAGAATCACCTCTGAGCATATTATAAGGAATTAGACGAGGAGCAATGTGTGTTCACTCTCTGTTCCCTGAGGACCAAAGATATAGGGTTATAGCTATTACAGAGTGGATGGAGCTTTGCCATATGATGCTACATCAGGTTCAAAGATGTGTTTCCCCTCTTCTCCTACATTCCTAAGTGACTGCTGCCCACGAATGTAACCTCCTGGTGTTTCATCAACCTACAGAGATATGAGGCAACCCCAGGGTCCTATTGCCATGGCATCCCACTCATAGAATCTGTCTTTCCACCTAATCCTCACTGAGGAGATCACCCCCTCTCCTAGCATGACTGTGCCCATGATCAGAATACCCTGTGTGCCATTGCTGCCACCCAATAATTATTTTTGTGCAGACCAAAAAAGGCCTTGCACAGATGTACCAGTTCAGAGGACTTAAGAACTTTCCACAATTGATTAGGTAAATACCCATGAAACTGGGTTAATTAAGCAGTTTCCAATGCCTTTAGGTCAGTGTGTCTTCCTTATCACCATGTAAAAGTGAAATATCATAAGTTCCCTCTACAGAATTCCAAACCTCATTATTTCTTTTTTATTTAATTTTTATTTTATTTTTTCTCAATTACATGTAAACAAAAATTTTAAACACTGGATTTTTCTAAATGTTGAGTTCCATATTCTCTGCCTCCTTCCTTGAGAAGGCAAGCAATTTAATATAGATTATACATGTGTATTCATGCAAAATGTTTCCATATTAGCCATGTTACAAAAGAAAACCAGACCTCATTATTTCAGAATTCTTTATGAAGTCTTGCTCACTTCAAAACACACATGCGTACACACACACACACACACACACACACACACACACACACACACACCCTTCTTCCCAATCCCCCAATTAGAAGGAAATTGGAAAAACAAAGGAAGAACACAATAGACCCTAGAGAAATAAGATGGAGATGGTGAGAACATGGTGAGTCAAGGGAATAGAGTGAATTTCTTTTTCTTTGCAAAAATGCAGTAAAATAAGGCAAGATGGAAAGAACAGATTCATAATACTGTATCTTTCATGACAATCACATCATTCACTTCAGACCTCATCACTACCATTCTGCCCCATGCCCCATCCCACACAGATCCAGCATTAATGGTCTCATCTTGGTAAAAAACACCCACCATTCCCAAGTGAAATATTCCAACAGAGATCCAGGTTAGTTATAGACTGTATTGGAAGAGAAGAAAGTAAAATGGGCAGCAATCCTTTTCAGTTTTCATTTTTCTTACTCTTTGGACCCTCTCCTCTCTTGATGACCAAAGTCAGTGTCTAGAATAAAGTAGAGTAGGCTCTCCCTTACCAGAGTTCTTCAAGCTAGGGGCTGTTTATTAAGGGTGCGGTACAGAGGATTCTTGCCCATGTACAGGCCAGACTAGTTAGATTCTGGGTGTCCATTCCAACCACGAGAATCTATGATTGTAACTCTATGGATCACTTTGGAAACCATGAACCTGAATGACATGCATATGATTTACTAATGGTTCACAAAAACAATGGGAAGGAGGAAACATGAAACAGTAAGGGGAATAGTAGACCAAAAGTCCAGAGTCCAGGATTCTTATCTCAACATTTCCCCTAACTAGCTGCGGTAACCCTAGGTTAGGCACTTCTTTCTAAGCCTCAATTTCCCCAGTCTCTCAGGAAGTAGGTTACATTAGAGACATTCAATCTACAAGGTCCTTCTTACTTTTGATGATTCTAATATAGTCCATTGGGCAATGGATCTGACATGATAAGATCTGGCCTTGTAAGACTCCTTGTTTGGCTATTTGCCACTTTTGTGACCCTAGACCCTCTCTGAGATCCCTTTCCTTATCTTTATTTAAAATGGGGATTATAATGCCTGAAACACTTATCTGTCAGGGTTACTGTGACGATCAAAGGAGAATGTTTATCAAGTACTTTCCAAATGTTAAATTGCTACATGAATATCAACCATTGTGATTCTCATCAGTGAACAAAACCACAGTGTGTCCATTGTTTAATATTTATGGACTGCATGCCACCAACTGGGTGCTCTTCAGAAAGTGCCAAGAGTATATTCTCTAAAAACCTACTGTCTAGGGAAAGGGAAGAGAATTAGCATTTATATAACATCTACTACAAGCCAGGCACTGTGCTAAGCACTTTCCAAATATCTCATTTGATCTTCAGAACAACCCTTCAAGGTAGAGGCTATTATTATACCCATTTTGAGGGTTGAGTAAACTGAGGCAAACAGCGTTAAGTGGCTTGCTCAGGGTCACACAGTTAGTGTCTAAGGTTTTTCTGACTCCAAGTCCAGCCCTCTGTGCCCCATGGCACCCCCTAGCTGCCTCATAAAGAAAAGATGTTGAGAGGAAAACATTTTGTAAATCTGAAAACATTATGAAATGCTACAGAATACAAAATAAAGTATGGGATTCCAGGATAGGTGAAAACAAGGCACTATGAGGGCTCAAAGGCAGGTGGCTTCATTTTGACCCCTGTCATTAGCTGTAGTTTTGACTATATACCCTCAAAAAGCAAAATCTAGGTCTGTAGAACTCTTTCTGTCCTGTGCTATACTTACCATGTCAAGTAAACAGTCACTCAAACAATGTTTTTAAATGGTGTTGATAAAGTGCCTTGATCATGAATGTGTTGCTAGTATTGTTACTCTCTTTGCAAAATTATCTTGCACTAGTCAAAATCCTATCACTCAATCTGTAGATGCTTAATGGAAAGTCTTCCTTAATTGGGGAGCATGAGAAGAAGAATGTGCAAACATGAAGAAAGGGATGGCAAGAAATGGGCATTAGATTCTTATTTGAAATATAACAAAGAGGGTTGGAACACAGACATACAAATGGTTTGGTGTAGAAATAAATCAAGTTCAACAGGAAAACAAGTAGGAATAGGGAGGTATGATTAAGAGCTGGAGGATAATAACAGAAAGGAAATGGTCACTGGAAAAACAAACTTCCTGGTGCTGAAGGTGGAGGTGTCAACCTGGTGCTGAAGGTGGAGGTGTCAGAGAAAGAGGAAGGGGAGAGGGAGAAGAAAAGGAATGGATAGAAATTTGAGAAGCAAAGGGGTAGAACGAGCTTCCCTTTGGGAAGTCTGCCTAGATACTACCTCCTCGGTCATGTAAAAGATTTCAGAGTTAGACTTCGCTCAGTTTTGCTCTTCCTTCTATTCTATACTGCCTAATGAGGAAAGATCTATTTTTCACTTCTTTCTGCTTTATACAACTCATCGTATGTAATGTACTATATACCTTTAAAGCACAATATGTTGTTGTTCAGTCGTGTCCAACTCTTTGTGACCTCATTTGGGGTTTCTTGGCAAAGATACTAGAATGGTTTGCCATTTCCTTCTCCAGCAAAGCACTATATAAATATGAATTATTATTATTGATATCTCATTCTCATTTTTATCAGCTTCCATGTTATTGTTATTATCATCATCATCTAGTTTCTGCCAATGTCAACAAATACATTCAAATAAATAAAGGCAGTAGTATATGTAGTCAGGATTTCAGTTTATGGAAAATTACGTAAGATTCAGACACTAGATTCCTGGCAAAAGATACCTCTCAGCAGAAGGATGGTAGACTTCAGGCACTAAATGAGGCATGTGTTATTAGACATGACCAATGTGTTGATAAATTTTATTGAATTGTATTTCTTCATTACAAAGGAATATTCCCTTTAGAGGAGGCGTATTGGGAAATCACTTTGATGTAAAAATCAATTTTTTTAAAAAAACAGATCAAGTCAAGTAACCAGAAAGATGGCAGACTTGTCATTTTATCCAAATCTTTACAACCCTCTAGTATCACAAAAAAAGAATTATGTATCAGATGTAAAGTAATTATACCTACCTCCATAGAAGAGAACAGAATTTCCAATGAGGTAAGAAACCTTTAATGAATTAATACTGACAGTGAAATCAATGTTTTTAAAAATCATCAATTTGTGACATAATATAAAATAAAGATTGTCATATGACCAGTAAAATGGTGGATTAGTCATTTTCCCCAAACCTTTTCAACCCTTCAATCTCCCCACCCCAAAGGAATTACATACCAGATATATACTAATTACAGCTAAATCCACAGAAGAATCCCCAAGCAGAATCCCTGATGAAGTAGAATCCTTTATGAATTAATACTGCCAATAGTGTAGTGTAATAGGTGAAAAATGACTCTAGAGGCAAAAGACCTTGGTTCAAAGCTTTCCTCCAACATTCACCACTTGGGCAAGTCACTTGATTCTCTGGGCCTTAGCAAAATGAGAGGATTGGAGAAGATGACCTCTGGGTCCCTTCCATCTCTAAACCTTGGTCCTATTATAATATTGAGTGCACATTCAGTACCCTTTCTCCAAGAATAAGAAACTAGGCTCATGCAGGACCCAGCCCTATAGTAGACCCAACCCTGCTGTTACATTGAATATCCTATCCCATAAGAAGTAGCAGACACTGACTGCCAAGCTATATGAAGGAAAAAAAGTAGACAGCAGTAGGAAGAATCAAGACAGATGACAACTTGGAGAGCTACAAAAGCGCTCAAGGAAATGGAATCCAGCCCCAGTTGGTATTAGTCCTGTCCCTGCAGAAGTTACTCAGAGAAACCTTATAACTTTGTCTTGAGGGTTCTGCCCATCAGTAAAGGAAAAGAGATCAAAACATTAGTGATTGGGGAATTTTTAAAAGGCTAAATCCCCTAAGCTATAAAGAGAAAAATCTTCAATAAAATCTCAACACACAGGCAGGTAAATCAAAAGAAATCATCATAAAAACAGAATAAGAATGGGCAAAACCACAGAGAGAACAGAAAGCTCTCTTAACAAATATTATACTATGCGGTCAAGTGAACCAATAGTACCTGATGAAAGAAAGAATCCTGTGAACTCCACAGAGAGCACAGATGAACAACAAGAAAATATGAAATTGTTCAAAGGAGAAATAAAAACCATAGAACAAGAAATCAGGAATGAATATACTAAAAAATAGAGCTCTCAACACAGAATTTTTTAAAAACACAGTGGATGAGGGGTGGGGCAGGAAATGGACCCATGATGGATAATATATCTAAATAAGTAAAAGATTAAAAGATTTGGAATACCAAAAAACTGAAGAAGAAAGAGCCAGTGCATACATACTACATTTTGTCATCAATTTTGATCTTTGCTCCAACAAGTTAATGGTCTGTCTATACACAGATATAACTTATTTTGAAATGATTCCAAATTTGGATTCCCAGTGTCCTGGCTGTTAAGATATCATAAATTTCCTTTTTTGTGTGATTTTTTAAAAAAGCTATCTATGGTGTCCAATGTCTCCCAACTCTTTTCTTATATAAGCATTCACGATATATAGATATGAGACTTCTGTGTAGTTTGCAAACCTTTGGCCTCTTGTCTTCCTTAATTTTTCTGGGCCATATTTTTCAACAATTTCTGCCATCCTTCCCCATGGCCATCTTTGTTCTGAAATCATTGAGCATTAAAATATTTGCTTAATTTAGAAGATTTCATCAGGTTTCTTTTTTTTTTCTTTTTTTCCCCTTCAGGTTCTTGAGGAGTTTCTCTATCTGCAAATACAAAAATAAAACAAAACAAAACAAAACAAAAAGATATTGAGCTGGCATAAAACTTGAAATTATCTTTATAATA
Source organism: Vombatus ursinus (assembly GCF_900497805.2). Lineage (NCBI taxonomy): Eukaryota > Metazoa > Chordata > Mammalia > Diprotodontia > Vombatidae > Vombatus > Vombatus ursinus. The sequence goes on from NW_020951209.1 coordinate 6,323,611, forward strand.
ACATTTTTGCTTATGATTATTGTAAGGTAAGATGAACAAGTATCCCAAGAAATGATGTTTTTTCTTAACTTTGAACACATGATAAGACCAATTTCTGCCAACTCCTTCATTTGTTTATCCAACGGAAGCCTATGAGCCATCCTTACATGTAGTTGCAGTTTCCTTTTGTATCCTGCTTTCATTTATAGAGAGAATATTAATTTTTCTGATGTAGTTATAAAACAAGGATCTCATATTTAAGACTACCATTTTTATAGATAGTATAAAAACTTGTGATTGTTAGCACTCCCCAGACCTTTTCTACTACCACCCCAACATCACTACAGATAAGCAAGGGAGCTGGACAGGATTAGGAAACATTTTTTATTTTTCTTTGTTCATGGGCTGGGCAGCCAACTGATGATGAGTCTTTCTATACTTAGCTGGGCTGGTCCTTGGGAAGCAGAGACAGTCTGTCACTGGAACTTTACAATTTGTATTATAGTTCTTTTTATATGTCATATCTCCCCTACTCAGTTGTTAGCTCCTTTCGGAGCAGAGAATGTGTCATACTTCTGAATATTTTTCTCATTGCCTAACACAATGACTATTTCATAGTTGGTGGATAATAAGTTTTTGTTGAATTAAAATTCAGAAAGTAAGGACCACCTGCAATCCTGCTCACTCTCTGGTATCACAAGACAATTACCTTCTTCCTAGGAATATAGGCTGTGGCTAACCATTATATGACTGCAAGTTATACAATGCCACAACATTTGAAGAATTAACAATGAATATTACTCAAATGGAGGAGTACAAGATGGGTGTGAACAACATATAATAAATGGGCAGCTAGGGCAGCTAGATGGCACAGTGGATAGAGTACTCAGATGCTTACTAACTGTGTGATCCTAGACAAGTCACTTAATCCTGTTTGCCTCAGTTTCTTTATCTGTAAAATGAGCTGAAGAAGGAAATGGCAAACCACTCCAGTATCTTTGCCGAGAAAACTCCAAATGGGATCACAAAGAGTTGGACATAACTCAAGAACAACATAGCAACAACAACACATAATGAATGAAGTACAACAAACGAGAGCTGGAGTAAAGGATTTCATCAAAGAAATAAATATACGATAGAAAAAAGGTGGATTGTTCATATGGTGAAAATGAGGGGAAACTGATGAGCTCTATCTATATCCTCATAATATCAAGAGAAATTGAAGAAGACCCATAGAGAATTGGGTAGACTCTCTGAAGGAAATTCATGGGAAGACATAAACAGGAAGACCAGGCATGGGTAAGGTGCCATCTGCATTGTTGGGGAGAACAACAACCAGAAAGTGAGAATACAACCATTTAAGTACAAGCCCAGACTTTGATCAGTTCAGAGTGCTAAGGGAGGCCAAGGTCATAGAGCTTATCCCTGGGTGGCCCAGTTACTGACACAGATCACAACACACTAACTTTAGCCTAGACATCCAGAAAATTATAGCCTTTGGTTACAAAAAGATCAAGACAAGCAAATATTGCCAAAGAGATCTAAATCCATCACCCCATTTGAAAAACTACCCCAAGTACATAAGTCACTGACAAAGAGTTAGTTATAGAAGATGGTATTTTGCTATAAATAACCAAAAGTGTATATATGGATTGCACATGGAATCATATGCATGTGTGTGTGTGTGTGTGTGTGTGTGTGTGTGTGTATGAGATCATAGAATCATCGGCTCTCAGAGTTGGAAGGGAGTTCAGACCAACCTGTACCTAAGTGGAAATCCTTCTCTACAACATACCTGCCAAATGGCCATCCAGCCTTTTAGGCAATCGTGCATATGACTGCCAAAGGGATTTTCCTTAAACACAAATCTAACCCATGTCACTTCCCTACTCAATAAACTCCACTGGCTTCTTATAGCCTGTAGGATCAAATATAAACTCCTCTGTTTAGTTTGCAAAGCCTTTCACAAACCTGCCCCAATCTATCTTTCCAAGCCTCATTGGACATTACTTCCTCTCCTCTACTCTGATTCCAACCAAACTGGCTTTCTCTCTATTCCTCACACAGGAATTATTTCATTTATTGTATGTGTAACTTTATCACCTAGCACAGTGCCTGGCACAAAACAGGCACTTAATAAATGCTTTGTTAATTGATGGATTGAAGATCTTCAGTGTTGGAAAAACTGCTTACCTCCCAAAGCCACCTATTCCACTTTGAGATAGCTTTAATTGTCAGGAAGGACATCTTGTTCTACAGCAAAAATCTGTGTCTCTGCAAAGTCTACCCATTGATACCAATTCATAAGATCATAAATATTGAGTTGGAAGGGAAGTTAGAAGAAATGGAAACTAGAGGACTTTAGTGGACAGAAAGGTTGTGATCTGTGTAAAGTCAGACAGAAAAGTGTGAGAGTCAAAGTTTGAACCCAGATCCTGTGACTAAAAACAAAAACAAAAACAAAACACACACACACACACACACACACTCAAACCTGATCCCTCTCTCCTGATCCCTTCTGTGGGCCAAGAAAAATAAAACTAATCTTTCTGCATGGCCTCCCTTCACACCCTGTTACCACCTTCCCTCTTTTTGTTGTTGGGTCTTTTTTTTTTTTAGTTGTGTCTGACTATTCAGGACCATGTTTGGGGTTTTCTTGGCAAAGCTACTGGAGTGGTTTGCCATTTTCTTCTCCAGTTCATTTTTACAGATGAGGTACTGGGACAGAGTTAAGTAACTTGCCCACGGTCACACAGCTAGTAGTTACATGAGGCCAAAATTTAACTCAGGAAGATGAGTCTTCCTGACTCCAGGCCTGGCACTCCATCCACTGTGCCACCTAGCTGCCCATTCTACCCCTCTATTATTTGGTCTATTCAGCACAGTAGGTATAGGGTGGATGGGGTTTGGCTACATAAAATAGGGACAATGATAGCATTTACTTTACAGTAAGATAACTTTCATAAAACACTTTTCAAATCTTAAATCCCTATATAAATGCTAGTCATTATTATTATTACTCCAGCAGTCTCCACCTGTTAAGCCACATCAGACAAAAGAAGAGTTCCAACACAGAACTGCACCACCCCCAAAAAAGTTATATGTAAAATATCCCTACTCTCTGTCAATGCCAAGTGTCCCCTACATCCATCTCTGTCTGAACCTTTGCTGTTTGTCTTTTTTCTCTTCTGCATGTGGTGAGTTCCTCCCCATTCTTCCTAACTTTTCCCAGCGGCTAACACAAACGCTTGTGATCTGACCCTAGAACCTTGACCTAAGGAAGAGGCAGCTCTGAATGAGATAGCGGCTGGGAACTGGGGGACAGGAGTGGGAAGGGGAAAGGGAAGGGGAAAAGGGCCGGGGAGGTTGTCAAGGAGAGAAACATTTTTGTCAGCCCCCACCTCCTCCACCCCACCATTTCTTCTGCATCTATAAGGTTTCCCTAGGCAACATCCCAGCTGTCCCACACTCAGGCGTGATCTGCTCTGTGTGCCCTGAATTAAAAAAAGCCAAATGCCAAACTCCAGAACAAAAAGGCTGTCTGCTGAGTCCCCCCCTCCCCACCCCCCGGGAATGTCCTCCTTGCGAAGCTGAGTGGAGGAGGAGGGAGATGGAGAACTGAAGAGGGGCGTGGGGAGGAGACAGAAGTCGGTGCCATAGGGGTTCGAGTGCATTCGGGCTTTGGCCAGGAAGGAAATGCCCCGAAGCAGTCAGCCTGCTCGGACTGCACAGACTTCTTGGAGGCTCCTAGTCTGAGCACCAGGCTGACCAAAGTGCCCCTTCCCTGACCTCTCGGGGTGGGAGGAGAAGTTGGGGCGGGGGGAAAGGGGTGGCAGGGAGGAAGGTTGATGTGCAGCAGAGGAGAGCGACCGATCTCCGCCTCTCTGGGCTCAGTGTTTCTGCAACCAGAGAGCCTGGAGCTCCAACGCCCCCGGTAAGTGAGGGGCTGCAGGGAGCGAGGGGGGAGAAGGCATGCACCCTGCCGTGACACCAGCACGTACCCGCACACACCTACCCACCCACCCACCCACCCACGCCTTCCACTGCGGGGAGGCGGGGCAGCCAGCGTGGCACAGTGATGGGGCGGGGACTCTGGTGGAGGAAGGTGTGACTGCCAAGGCCCAGCTAGGAGCCACGCTTCGGGGCTGGGACTGGGCTGCAGCTTCCCTGCGCAAAAGAGGAGGTGACCTCCAGACAGGTCCACTCCCGAGGCTGGGCAGCTCGCTCCTGAGGAGGGGCCAGCTCTGCCAGGGGGAGCGGGAAAAGCAGCCGAAACCTGAGACGTACTTGCCCGTGTGTTTGCGTGTGCCCAAGTGTGCTTCCCTCCCATCTGTTTACTGACGTCTGCGATTTGTCCTCGCACGTCTGTGTTGTGTCCCAAGCTTGTGATTTATGTCGTTGTGACCCTATCTCACACCTTCCTTTCTACCCTGAATCTCTGTGTGTGTGTGTGTGTGTGTGTGTGTGTGTGTGTGTGTGTGTGT
>NW_020951209.1:6328083-6336142 GCF_900497805.2 Vombatus ursinus
TGTGTGTGTGTGTGTGTGTGTGTGTGTGTGTGTGTGTGTGTGTGTTAAATCCCTTAATCTGTAGAGATGAGGACCTGGGTTTAAATCCTAATTCTCCTCTTTTCTGCCTTGTGATCAAGAGCAAGTATTTACCTTCTCTGAGATTGTTTCCTCATTATATTAAGTGAAAGGTTTAGACGAATTTTCTAAATCCCCTTACAACTCTGATCCTGGATGTAAGCACTAAGGAACAATAATTAATTTTCTACAGTGCCCAGTATAGCGTCATATATAAAATAGCATTTAATAAATGCTTCTAAATAGGCTGAAAATGTAATTTGTGTATGATTGCCTGCGAATGAGAGTAGAATTATGTGTGCATGTGTGTATATGTATGTTTGTGTGTGTGTTTATTTTTGTGCATGTGTGGTGTGGCTTGGTGAAAAGCATACTGGTTATGGAGTCAGAGGACCTGTGTGGCTTTGGGAAAATCACTTAGCCTCCCTAGGCCTCAGTTTCCTTGTCTGTAAAATGAGAGGGCCGGACCAGATGGTCTTTGAGGTTTTTTCCAGTTATAGTTCTGTGATCCTACTTGCATGTTCGCAGCAATGTGTGCACTTGTATTGGGTATCAGTAGGCAGATTTTTGCATAGGTGCCCATATTGCAAGCTGACCAAAGCTCTCTCAGCATAGTTACAGCTTGTTGATTGATTGATTAACTGATTGATTCTGTAAAACTGTGAATGAAACAATGGGAGGTTCTGGGATATATTTCTATTGTTCTCATTATAAACTTCTTTGAGCACAGTTATGGGGGAGAGAATCTGAGTTGTGTGTGGCAGGATAGTCTGCGTGATTCTTTGTATGTCACGTGTCCATTGGGTATTTATCGCTATGTGTGTGGTTTAAATGATGCTATGGAGGCGTCTACCATATGCTGTGTGTGGCCTGTGTTAGTACTCTCTAGGATCCAGTGTGTAGGCGTTTGGTCTGGAGAGAGTGGTATTTGATCCAGGGTGTGAGCTATGTTTATATAGAGTTAATTTGGTGCATTGTATGTAGTTACTATAGATGCTATTTGGTTGCTGGGGTCTGCTTCTGTGCAAATAGTACAAACACCTATATTTACCCCTGTATCTGATGCTACCTTATTATACATATGATACCAAACACTTGTACAGAACACTTCTCTTTCTCTTGGCATGGATAGTGTCTAATTTATACATAAATGAAGTGCATAAGAAGCATTCTTTACCTTTCATATTTGGAGAAATAGAAGCACAATTAGGAAAATAACTGATTCAAGGGCACAGAAGAGGAAGTCAAGGGACAGAATTAGCCCTACAACTTCAAGTCCAAAATACCATTCCCTACAACTTCTAGCCTTTAAACCTCACCGAAACTTAATTAGGTAAGTAGCCCAAGTGTTCTTGTCCCCATTTTACAAATGAGATACATAAGGTCTCAAAGATTACATAACTTGCCCATGGCACACTGCTCATAAGTGTGTGGGCCAGAATTCCAATCCAGGTGTCTTGACTCCAAGTGAAGTACACTTTCCAGTCCATCACACTGCCACGTTGAGTGTTACCATGAGGTTGAGTCAGTTATTCCATTATACATGCAAGAATGGGTGTAAGAGAATCAACAGGCAGACACAATACTTGGGCCTGAAGACTGGGCCTAGAGTTATCTTCCCTACAATGCTGAAAACACACAGGAAGTGAGTGCTCAATATACACTGATATTGCAGGAGTTCAGTACAGTGGAGAGAACTATACCAAGAGACTTCCTAGGTCCTTTTTGCTTGCTCTGGAAGCTACCCATTACATGGCATTGGGCAAATCACATCACCTCTCTACAAAAGGAGGACTTAAAGGCAGAGGCAGAGATAGAAATTATGTATCATCAGTTAATATTCATCATGATGGAGGATTAGGGACTTGAAATAGTGCAATGGAAATCACCAAAATAGACAAACTAATCAATGACTCCTAAAATCATTTGGTTTTGAATAAAATTGTATTGCATTTTTTTTCCCTAGTGGCTTTCTTCTATGATGATACTTGACTGAAGCTAATATTGAAATGAGTCTGCCTTCTTTGAATACAACTCAACAGATGAGGGTGTACAGAGGGTAGTGGATAGAGAGAGAAGGCCCAGAAGTTGGAAACCACAGTCATCTTTGTCACTTTCTTCTCCCTTACATGCTATCATCAGTCACATAGTCATAGCAATTCAATCTCTATAATATGTCTTACATCTCTCCCATTCTCTTCATTAACATTGCCTTACCATACTTCAGGTCTTTATCACTTCTTATCTGGACTATTTTAACATGCTTATAAGTTGTCCTTTCTGCTTCTAGACTTTACTTCTCCAACTGAGGGGAATAACATGGCCAAAATCATCATAATAGAATAAGGATCTGACCACACTATTCCCCTGATCAGAACCATTAGTGATTCTCCAGGTCTCTAAGATAAAATACAAACTCTTCGAATAGGCATGGTCTCATTTTAACTTACCTTTCCATTTATTTCACATGACTACCTTTCATACATTTTATATTTGAATCAAACTAGTCTTTCCCTCTCTCCCTACTGAATACAGACTTTCTTGCAGAGCTAAAATTCATCCCTTCTATATTTCCATGTTGAAATTCTTCTCATCCTTAAAAGCTGACACCTTCTCTATGAATCTTCCTTGATTTACCCAATAAAAAAGTAACCTCTCCTTCTCTTAAGTTTTGTGGTTTTTTTTTTGTTTTGTTTTTGTTTGTTTGGGTTTTTTTTTTGTTTTGTTTTCAGTATTTAGCCAGGACTTATCTTCTGGCCTTTTTTTCTTCAAAATACATTTTTATTAACATTTTTCATTTTTACATGGCCTAAATTGCCCCCTCTGTGTTTCCTTCTTCTCCCATCACAAAAAAAAATCTCATATCACAATTTTTAAAAGAAAAAAAGGAAGAGAAAAAATCAGTAAAACTTATTAATATATTCAAAAATTTTTGATTCAGTGTTTCACATCCTTGGACCCCCTATCTCTGCAAAAGACTGGGGGAAGTGTCTTCTAATGTTTTTTCTTTGGGGCCAAATTTTGATAATGAGGCTAGAGGTATTGTCCCCTGGTAGAAATTTCCATGTCCCAAGTTCTTTGGTCCAGTTCTACCTACTACCCCCTCTATGATCATTTTCTTCCTCATTTGCCATTCATTGTCTTGTGTTCATGCCATCCCACCCTTCTGGATGCTGGCTGCCCCTAGACAGGTTGTTAGTGGAGGCACAATATCTTATGGCAATCTGTGCCACCTTTTGATGTAAGATATTGTCAAATAGAGAAACACCACTTTCTCAGAAGAAATGATCCCCTATGTACCAACTTTTTGCTGACTAGACTCATTGCAGGAAATGTACATACATTATGGAATCTTTCTTTCACCCTCTTGATTATCTCCAGAACAAATCCAAAGGATTTGGATTCAGTCAAAGGACCATACTTGAGGACCTAGAGGGCCACATGTGGCCTCGAGGCCACAGGTTCCCCACCCCTGATAGACCTAAGAAAATGATAGACAAACTGTAATAATGCAGATTAAACTTAAAAGTCTGTCAGACCTACATTTATTTTTTGGAAGCTGATTGTTAAATATTTACCAGTGCATCTCAGCTGCATGTATGCCTATGGTGACTTCCTCTGTAAACTCTATGTCTGGATAAGTGTTTCATAGAAAACCATCTATTTTGTTCAAGTGTTACAAGTAAAGATTACCATGTTGACACTATATTGTTCATAGGGTTCATAAATTTGAACTAGTCCTTGAGTTTGACTTTTAAAAAGAGACAAGGACCCCCTGAGGAAACAGAGAAATCTACCCCCTCCCCACAAACACACACACACACACACACACACACCCCAAAAGGTAGACATGAAGTCCCCTTAACCATACCAGAGCCAAACACTGGTATTCCCAAAGAAACCCTGGGTTGAGACAAAATGAGCCACAGAAATTATTACTCAAAGACGCTCCCACGGTACGTGAGGGGTCAGGGCCCAATTGACATATGAATTCCATAAGTGTTTACCAATTATCTCAAGTGTCTAGCACTTGCAGAGAGGGGGGAAAAGAAATGTAAGATATAGCCTTGATTGAATTGGGCCTAGAATTTAGTTGAAGAGACAAGACTAACACACATGAAACCATTAGAGAGCAATTTGGTGCTAAACTCTGTGGTCTTGATTATAAATGCCATAGGAATTCAGTGAACAGAGAAGTCATTGTAGGCTAGAGAAACCAGAAAAAGCTTTGGGATAGAAGGCGGACAAGCTGATTCTCAGAAGAAAATTCAAATTAATTCAAACATGCACGAGTACACATGTATAGTACATGCATATTATATGCATGTGTGCATATGTTCATGTATGAAAATATCTGTGTGTGCATGTATGTAACTATAAGTTTACCATTGTATTTGGTCAAATGTGTCCAATATGGTCAGAGAAAGAAAAAAGGATATGGCATCTTTAAGAAGTTTCAGGTCTGAGCAAGTTGGGGAGGGGAAGAGGGGAAGTCACTGAGAGTCGAATACTCATTATCCAATGCGATACAAATTAATTTTCTACACAAAAACTGGGCCTGAGTGAATTGATTCCTAAGGCAACCCTCCCTCAATTGTTAAAAAGTCAAGTCACACGAAAATGTGATGTGTGGAAACTGTTCTGATGAGCTTGTAACTATTTGGGGGTCTCTTCCATTAGCCACAAGGGAGAGCTGAGCTGAATGAGAAAAAGAAGTTATTCTATGCAAAAAGAGAGAGGGGAGAAAAGAGGAGAAGGCCGGAGAGAAGAGAGGGAGGGAGGCAGAGAAAGAAAGAGAGATGGAAGTGTTAAAAAAAAAAAAGAATTAAAACTCCATTTCTGATAAGACTAATCAGTTAGTTAAGGGCTTTGAAGCGCTCCTTTAAAGATTGCCCAGGGCCACTAACAAGTGGCCACTTGGAATGGATGGACAGCCAAAAACTAGTTAGAAACTTAAGCTGTAATGTTGTTTTTAAAAAGATAAAAAACTGAGTTAAAGTAAGCAGGAATAAATTAACAGTTAAAGTTTTGTGGGAAAAACTATACTTCTAACCAGGGGATTGTAAATCTTTAAACATTGTTCCATAGCATATCTTGGCTCATATACTTATGCTAATATTGCTAATCACTAAGAAGTTAATATCTAGTCCCCTTTAATCAAGAATATTATTTTTATGGAAACAGAGTAATTGACTTGAAAATGTGAAAAGCCCAACCAGTCAGTCCCCATGCACTGGTTGTTCATCTGGAAACAGCTACCTGACTTGCATACATACTTCCCAGGAGGCAATAATCTTAAAATCTTTGTATTCTTTTAAAACCAAAAGAGCCCCAAGCAACCATCTAATCCAACTCTCGTAGCGTTACAGATAAGGAGACTGAGCCCCAGAGAGGTCACATGATTGCATGGATAAGGAGAAGCAGAGTCAGGCCAGGAACCCCAATCCTTTGACTCTAAAACCCAGGGTTTTAGTTAGCTGACCTTTCTGTAATGCTTGAGTTTACAAAGTACTTTCCTTACAACAACCCTATATAAATTGGGTAATAGAGATATTATTATTGGCCTTATTTTTAAAGATGAAAAAACTGAGAGGCAGAGCGCATAAAAAATAACCTGTCCTGGGTCACATAGCTAATAATTATCAAAGCTGGGATTCAGGGCAGCTAGGTGGCACAGTGGATAGAGCACCAGTCCTGGAGTCAGGAGGGCCTGAGTTCAAATTCAGCCTCAGACACTTGACACTAGCTAGCTATGTGACACTCAGCAAGTCACTTAACCCCAATTGCCTCACCAAAAAAAAAAAAAAATGGGATTCAAAAGGGGTTTGAATCTAAATCAAACTAACTCTCAATTCAGGACCATTTCAACCATATTGCATTCAAATTCTTTGGGACATTTCAAATCTAAGCTTAATGAGGAATGGCAAGCATCATAGATGAGTGACATACAGAAATAAAATGAGAGTAGAATGGAATGAGCAGGAATAATATGGAAAGAATTCTAGATATGGAGGCAGAGGACCCAGGTTTAAATATTAGCTGTGTGATCTGGTTCACTCTCATTTATGAAACTAGAAGTAAAAGAAGTGACATATGGTATCCATTATTGTTAGATGTTAAAGGACTCTGAAGAGGTATCTTGGGTATTGTGGAGAGAGCACTGAATTTGGAATCTTAATCCTTGGGTTTGAATCTTGACTCTTCCACACTTAACCATTTGTGTGACCTTGGTCAAGTCCCTTAACCTCTCTGTGCCTCAGTTCCCTAATCTGTAAAATAAGGGGTTGGACTAGTTGACCTCTAAGGTCTCTTCTAGCTCTAAATCTAGGAACCGATGATATAATTCCAGAAGTACCCAGTAGTGACAGTAGAATTGATCTTTTGTGATTGGCAGATTTGTCTCAGGTTTCACATTAGGAACTATGGGACTTTTGCCCAAGACCAAGATGTTGTGAGTTCACTGTATGTGTTCCTTAAATTGAAATGATTAACATTTATGGCTACTTTCCAAAGAGAATGAAAAAATAGAACTACTTCTCAGGTCCTCAGTCCTTCTGCTCTGAATTATTGTTAGTCCCACAGTTTTAAGAAGGACATCAAAGGCATGCATACACCCAGAAGAGTGAAGGGCCTTTAGTCCATGGCCTGTGGGGATCAGTTAAGGGAACTGGGGATATTCTAACTGGAGAAGAGAAGACTGGCAAGACCGGGTGAGAGAGGGGAGCGTGGCAGTTGCCTTCATGCTTTTGCATGGCCATGATATGGAAGCAGGATTAGACTGTTCTGTTTGGTCCCAGAAGTCAGAGCCATAGCCAGTGGGTGAAAGTCACAGAGACAACTTCAGGCCTGCTATCAAGAAAATCCTCCTGACAGCCAGAGCTGTCCAAAATTGGAACAGGCTGCCTTGGGAGGGGGTAGAATCCACCTCCCTAGAGGTTTACAATCAGGGGCTGGATGACCACTTATCAGGTTATTAATAACTGGGAATTCCTTTCAGCTATATGTTGGACTTGAATGCCTCCTACTTCTAAAATTTTTGATTCTGTGATTTCCCTAAAGGGGCAGGAAGAAGGGGAAGGGAATTTGAGTACAGCTGAGAAGTCATTCTTATGATGTGGCATTGCTGATGTCTGAGATGATCAGAGATGATATATTAGCAGAGAATCTGCCGAAGAGATGTCCTGAGGGCACTAATTGAACATTCTATGTATGTTATCAGGGACAAGAAGAGCCATTAACAAATAAAAAAAAAAAAGAGGGGCAGCTAGGTGGCGCCGTAGATAGAGCTCTGGCCTCGGAGTCAGGAGGACCTGAGTTCAAATCTGGCCTCAGACACTTGACATGTACTGGCTGCATGGCCCTGGACAAGTCACTTAAGCCCGATTGCCTCACCAAAAAAAAACAAAACAAAACAAAAGTCATTAAAAACAAAAATGGGCAAGGTCCCTTTGGCAGCTACGTGGCACAGTGGACAGAGTACCTGGCCTGGAGTCAGGAAGACTTATCTTTCTAAGTTCAAATTTGGCCTCAGATACTTATTAGCTGTGTGACCTGAGGCAAGTCACTTAACTGTTTGCCTCAGTTTCCTGATCTGTAAAACAAGGTGGAGAAGGAAATGGCAAGCCACCCCAGCATCTTTGCCAAGAAAACCCCAAATAGGATCACAATGGGTTGGACACAACTGAAACAACTCAGCAACAACACTTTAAGCTAATGGTTTTCTTTTTTTAAATAATATTTTATTTTCCTCCCAATTACATGTAAAAACAATTTTTAACATTTAGGTTTTTTTTTTTTTATTTTGAGTCCCAGATTCTCTCCCTCCTTTCCTCCCCTTTTCTCTCCCAGCAATCTGATAGGTTATGCGTGTGCAATGATGTAAAACATATTTCCATATTAGTCATTAGAGAGAGAGAAAAGAAGGAAAGAAGGAAGAGAGGAAGGAAGGAAGGAAAGAAGGAAGGAAGGAAGGAAGGAAGGAAGGAAGGAAGGAAGGAAGGAA
>NW_020951209.1:6336152-6373936 GCF_900497805.2 Vombatus ursinus
GAAGGAAGGAAGGAAGGAAGGAAGGAAGGAAGGAAGGAAGGAAGGAAGGAAGGAAGGAAGGAAGGAAGGAAGGAAAGAATAAAGGGAAATATAGTATGCTTCAGTCAGTATTCAGACTCCATGAGTTCTTTCTCTGGAGGCAGATAACATTTTTCATCATGAGTTCTTTGGGATTGTCTTGGATCATTGTATTACTGAGAATAGCTAAGTCGTTCACAGTTATTACAATATTGTTATTACAATATTACAATCCAATATTACAATATTACACAGTTATACAATATTGCTGTTACTGTGTACAATGTTCTCCTGGGTCTACTTACTTCACTCCACATCAGTTCAAGTAAAACTTTCCAGGTTTTTCTAAAATCATCCTGCTTGTCATTTCTTATAGCATAATAGTATTCCATAGCAATCATATACCATAACTTGTTTAGCCATTCCCCTTAATTTCCAGTTCTTAGCCACCACAAAAAAGAGTTGCTATAAACACCTGTGTACAAATAGATCCTTTTCCCCCTTTTTTTTAACTCTTTTGGATACAGACCTAGTAGTGGTATTGCTAGATCAAAGGGTATGCACAGTTTGATAATCCTTTGGGCATAGTTCCAAATTGCTCTCCAGAATGGTTGGATCAGTTCACAACTCTACCAACAGTGCATTAGTATTCCAGTTTTCCAACATCCCCCCAATATTTATCATTTTTCTTTTCTGTCATATTAGCCGATCTGAGAGGTGTGAGGTGGTACCTCAGAGTTGTTTTAATTTGCATTTCTCTAATCAATAATGATTTAGAGCATTTTTATATGACTATAGATAGCTTTGATTTCCTTGTCTGAAAACAACCTGTTCATATCCTTTGAACGCTTAAAATTGGGGGATGACTTGTATTCTTAAATTTAACTGTTTTCTATATATTTGAGAAATAAGGCCTATATCAGAGGTACTTACTGTAAAAAATTTTTTTCCCAGTTTTCTACTTTCCTTCTAATTTTGGTTGCATTGGTTTTGTTTGGGCAAAAAGTTTTTCATTTTATATAATCAAAATTATCGATTTTGCATTTTGTAATGCTCTCTATATTATGTTTGGTCCGAAATTCCTCCTTTATCCATAGATTTGACAGATAAACTATTCCATACTGCTTATAGTGTCACCCTTTATGTCTAAAATAAATCATGTACCCATTTTGACCTTATCTTGGCATAAGATGTGAGATGTTGGTCTATATCTAGTTTCTGCTGTAATGTTTTCCAGTCTTCCCAGCAGTTTCTGTCAAATAATGAGTTTTTATCCCAAAAGCTTGGATTTTGGGGCTTATCAAACACCAGGATACTGTGGTCATTTTCTACAGTGTAGTGTACCTAATCTATTCCACTGATCAACTATTCTACTTCTTAGCCAGTACCAGATTATTTTAATAATTACCACTTTATAGTACAGTTTGAAATCTGGTATGGCTAGGCCACCTTCCTTCACATTTTTTTCATTGATTACCCTGATATTCTTGACTTTTTATTCTTCCAGATGAATTTTGCTATTATTTTTTCTAGCTCTGTAAAATAATTTTTGGTAGTTTGATTGGTACAGCACTGAGTAAGTAGATTAATTTAGGTAGAATTGTCATTTTTATTCTATTCCCTGGGCCTACCCATAAGCAATTAATATTTTTACAGTGGTTTAGATCTGACTTTATTTGTGTGAAAAGCATTTTGTAATTGTATTCATATAGTTCCTGGGTGTGTCTTGGCAGGTGTGTACTATCTATCTTTATGATTGCTATCATCATTGATGGGGCAGCTAAGTGGCACAGTGGATAGGATGTCAGGCCTGAATTCAGGAAGACCCATCTTCCTGAGTTCAGATCTGACTTCAGACGTTTACTAGCTGTGTGACCCTGGGCAAGTCACTTAACTTGTTTGCCTCAGCTCCTTATATGTAAAATGAGCTGGAGAAGGAAACAGCAAAGCATTCCAGTATTTTTGAGAATAAAACTGCAAATGGGGTCACGAAGAGTTGGACATGACTAAAACAACTGAACAACAACAACATCATTGATAATAAAAGGTTTTTCTAAAATGCTTCACATTTCCAAAAGACCTTTATCTTCACTACATGACAATTCTCTAGAGTCATATTAGAAGGGGGAGTACATTAGGAATATAAGCTCTTCCATTCCCCAACTGATAAATAGTCAAAGCATAGGAACAGGCAGTTTTCAAAAGAAAAAAATCAGTGCTATCTATAGTCATATGAAAAAATGCTCTAAATTGTTATTGATTAGAGAAATGCAAATTAAAGCAACTCTGAGGTACCACTTCACACCTATCAGAAATGACAAATGCTGGAGGGGGTGAGGGAAAATAGGTACACTTAATAAATTGTTGGTGGAGTTATGAATGTACAAATATTCTGGGAAAACAATTTGGAACTATGATTAAAGGGCTATAAAACTGTGCATATCCTTTGATCCAGCAATACTGCTATTAGATCTGTATCCCAAAGAGATCAAAGAAAAACGGAAAGTACTATATGTAGAAAAATGTTTACAGCAGTTCTTTTAGTGGTGGCAAAGAATTGCAAGTTGAGAGGATGCTCACCACTTGGGGAATGGCTTAACAAGTAGTGGTATGTGATTGTGATAAAACACTATTGTTCTGTAAGAAATGACAAGGCAAATGGTTTCCAAAAAAACAGGCAATACCTATATGAACTGATGTAAAGTGAAGTGAGGAGAGCCAGGAGATCATTGTGTTCAGTAACGGCAACATTGTAACAATGATCAACTGTGAAATATTTGGCTACTCTGATCAATAAAATGATTCAAGACAATTCCAAAGGAGTCATGTTGAAAAAATACTATCTACCTCCACAGAAAGAACTGATGAACTGTTAATGCAAAATGAAGTATAATTTACTTGCTTTTTTTTGCTTTATTATTTTTTTTTTGCAATATGGTTAATATGGAAATACAATTCACATGATTTCATATGTTATAATTGATATCATTTGTTTGTCTTCTCTGTGGGGAAGGAGTGGGAGGGAGGGAGAGAATTTGGAACTCAAAATTTAAAAAAACAATGTTAAAAAAAATAAAAACAAACAATATTTTTAAAGGAGGGAATATAAGCTCTTTGAGGACAGGATTCCATCGGTTGCAATTTTTAATCCTGGTGACCAGACTCAGAGTTGGTAGACCTGAATTCTGGTCTGGTCTGGTAGACCTAGGACTGGTTCTGCAACTAACAATCATAACATGACATTAAAGCTTTATGGAATGCTTTCTTCGTGAGGTAGATAGGATAAATATTATTATCCCAACTTCACAGATGAGAAAACTGAGTATCCAAGAGGTGAAATGACTGTCAAGAGGCAACTTGGTGTAGCGTAAAGAGCCATGGATTAGGAGTCAGAAGACCCAGGCCTCAATCTTGGCTCTGCAACTTGCCACCTGTGTTACTAGTACCAGGTCATTTAATTTCTATGGACCACAGTTTCCTTATTCCTAAAATGAAAGGGTTGGACTAGTTAGAGTTCTTAACCTTGAGCCAGTGAACTTGGTTTTTTTTTCCAAAAAATCTTTTGATAACTGTATTTCAATATAATTAGGTTTTTTGTAATGCTATATGTTTTATGAATTTAAAATAAAAATATTATTCAGAGAAAGGGTCAAAGAGATTTCTCAACTAAATTATCACTAAAGTCCCTTTGAACTCTAAATCCTATAATTTGTCTTTGGTCACATAGCAATTAAATGTAAAAGCCACGCCTCAAAACTAGATACTGACTCTGAAGCCAGTATTCTGATTATTCAGGAAAGTAGGCTTGACAGTCCTGAGAAGATGGCAGAGTGAAAGGTAACTTAGGATGTAGTTTGTTCAACCCACCACCATCAAATAAATAAGAAAGACACCAAAAATATGCAGCAAATATATCAATAACAGTTGAAAGAACCTACCACAAAATAATTCTTACAGAAATAAAAATAATAGAACAACATCTTACCAGTCTGTGACTTTTAGATCTCTCATCTTCTCCTCCTCCATTTCCCATCCCCTCACCATGTCCTCTTTTCCTACAGTCCAAGGTTGAATAGGTAAAGACATCCCTCATGTTCATCTTGTTCAAGCTTAGGCATTCATCAACTTTTGGAGTTAGCCCATTGGCAAGTGAGATCCAAATGTTTTGAGGTCTATGAATCAATCAGACCAATCCCAAGATTCAAGAGGAGGAAAAGGAATCAACTGTAGATAACTGTGGTGCCTAGGAGACAAGACTGGTGGAGGAGGAAGGAAGCCAAAAGTGTGACCTGGGTTACAACTGCTGGTGACAGTTATTTAATACTGTGCAGGAGAATCATCAGATCCTACATTTAGAGTTGAAAGGGGCCTTACGGGTAATCTAATCCAACTCCATTATTTTAAACATGAGGAAACTGATACCCTTAGAAGTCAAATGACTTGCCCAAGGTCACACAAGTAAGATAGCAGATAATAGTTGGCTGAAGGACAATAAACAAAAAAATCTAAGAAAAGAATCATCTCAATGTAAAGTACTTTACAACCAAGGAAATTGAACCAAAACCCCTTGAGAAAAGTGAAAATATTACAACAAATTGTGAAAGGTTCCTTGAAAAGGGAGAAACTTCAAGACCCTCAAAAATAATTTCTTAGAAGAATAATAAAAGAATTAAGAGAAAACATGAAAAAAATTAGGAGAGAAATATGACTTCTTAAGGGAAAAGTCAACAAATCAAATAAGAGAGCAAAGAATTTACATCAAAAAGTCAGAGATGCTCTCCAAAAAAAATAGATTATCTTGAAAAAGAGAATGAAAATCAGAATGCAAATATGCATAGACAAAAGGAAAGCTAATTGGACAAAACTAAAAGACAAGATTGTTTTATATTACAGAGTACTAAACTTGAAGATAGGATGGGAAGGGATAATCTAATACTAATCTATTGGTTCCCCCCCCAAAAAAAAGATCAAGACAAAGAAAACATTTAGGAAATCATATAGGAAAATTTTTCATATATACTTTAATATATATAGAAGCAGAGAACAAATTATAGAATCAAAAAACCATAAAATGGAACAGGAAGGAACCTTTCATAGCATTTGGTCCAAACTCTCATTTTATAGATGAGATATCTGAGTCCCAGAAAGATTGAGTCTTTCTCAGGTTT
The DNA here is from genome assembly GCF_900497805.2 of Vombatus ursinus. NCBI lineage: Eukaryota > Metazoa > Chordata > Mammalia > Diprotodontia > Vombatidae > Vombatus > Vombatus ursinus. The sequence continues at coordinate 6,341,339 of NW_020951209.1, forward strand.
CAGTCTTTCCTGGATAGTACATGGCAGAGTTGGGATTAAAATTCAGGTCCTCTGGATCCATAGTCAAAGTACTTCCACTACACAATGCTGAATACAAAAACAATCAACAAAAAGAAACCTTAAGTTTGACCTAGCAAGAAACATCCTAGTCAGACTTTGGCATCAAATGACAAATTTTGGAGGCAAAATTTTGGGGGAAAAAACTTTTCACATCCCAAGGACCATCAATATGAATAACACAAGATTATTCCTTTTTTTTACAAGGAAAAATTGAAATTTAATGATCCAAAAGATAAAGATTTGTTGACACAAATACTTGTGTATATATGTACATATATGAATATGTTATATAATCTGTATATATGTATTGTTGTTCAGTCATTTCAGTCCTGTCTGACTCTTTGTGACCCCATTTGAAGTTTTGTTAACAAAGATACTGGAGTGGTTTGCTATTTCTTTCTCCAGCTCATTTTACAAGTGAGGAAAATGAGGCAAACGGGTAAGTGAGTTGACCAGGGTCACACAGCTAGTAAATGTCTGAGGCCAGATTTGAACTCAAGAAGATAAAGACAAGTCTTCCTGTCTTCAGGTCTTTCACTCTATCTACTGCGCCACCTAGCTGCCCCTATATTTAAGAAATGAGTAAGTGAATGAGTGAGTGTGTGTGTGTGTTAAGCTAAGTCTAAGCATTAAAAAAAAAAAAAGATCTTTGAATATCAGTAACAGAAAAAAGTTGAGTTATTCCTCCCATAGAGTTAAGCAAGTAAATTGACCAAAACAGAAGAAAGTTAAATACTTTTAGGTGGCAATTAAAGGCTAAAAAAAATGCAATCTTTGTTTTCATGTGTCTAAGGCTAAACAAATCTATGAGTGTGGGAGAAAGAAGTGTTCATGTTTATACCTTTCCTTTTAAAAAACTGTCTGAAGGTAAGGAAAGCACAAAATAACTAAAGAATCTGAGGGGCAAAGATATAAGGGAGAAATCAGGAGATTAAAAAAAAAGAAATGAATTAATATTTCAAGGACAAAATTCCTTAATCCTTAGTAAATCATTATTATTGGTGCTTCTCTTGGGATAGGAAAGCTCAGGGAAACACTGGTCAGAATTCACATGGAGAAGTGGATGAGAAGGAATCACTTTCTCTCTTTCCTTGTCTCCCTAGAGTGGTAGAAGAGGAAAAAGAGAACACTGAGGGTAGATTTCAGAGGCTTTCAAAGGTAAGAGATGCTTCTCAAAGGCAGGAAAGGAATACTCTTGCAACAATATGAAGCAATTTCAAAAGAGGTTGGGAAGGGGACAGAGATCTTGATGTGAAATATGTTGTGAAAAGGATATTTCAATAGAACAGTTTCTCTAAGTCAGGAGTCTCACTTCTTAGTCTTAACTCCCAAGGTGGAAAAAGAAGTGGTTTGGGCCTTCAGAGGTCCCAAACTTCAGGAATTTAGGGTTGGGCACAGTAATGGGAAGAAGAGGAGGTAGGAGGAGACAGGGATCAGACTAGTACATGCAAAATAAACTGCAGGGACTAAGTGCTGACTTAAAAGTAGAGGAGAGAAGGAAACATATGTGTATGTATGCATACATGTGTATTATTTAATGGAATAAAACACAACAAAATGTAATAATTATAAATTAAATACAATAAAACCTAATAATTGTAATCCTAAACATGAATGTCTTAAATTCCCTAATAAAAATAGAATGTAGAAAATGGATTTTTTTTTCACTCCAAGGGGATATTTTACGGAACAAGACAGAATGATAAATAAATTTATTTGGAGAAAGAAAAGATGTAGAATCTCAAGAGAAATAATGAAAAAAGGACAAATGAAGAGGACATAGCATTGCCAGATCTCAAACTGGATTATAAACTGCTAGTCATCAAAACTATTTGGTATGCACTTGAAAACAGACAAATAGATCAGGGGAACAGCCTTGATAAGCAAGAAACAGAAGCAATCAATTACAGTAGCATAGTGTTTGCTAAACCCCAGATCATAAATTATGGGGGAGGATTTCCTTTTTGACAAAAACTACCAGGGAAAATGGAAAGCAGTCTGCCAGAAATTAGGTTCAGTCCAAAGTCTTACACCGTAGACCACAATAAGTTCAAAATGGACAGGCAATTTGATTATATAAGATTTCATCATTAAAAAAAAAAAGAAAGAAAGAAAAGGAAAGAATGGTGGAGATCTCTTTTGCAGTTGTGGCTGAGGTAGAATTCTTAACTCAAACAAGGGACAGAAACAAAGGTCATAAAAACAAAGCAGACAATTTTGATTATATAAAATTTAAAAGTTTTTGCTCAGACAAAATCAATGAAGATAGAATAAAAAATAAGTATTGAATGGAAATAATATTTGCATCAAGTATCAGATAAACTTTAATATACAAGCTATGTAAAGAACTGACACAAATGCAGAGTGTCCCAAAAGTCTTAGTGCAGTTTTAAGCTTTAGTAACTTTAATAGCGATTTAGCTAATTAAAGCTGAATCAAGCTTTGATAGATTAATATTGTACTAAGACTTTTGGAAAACCCTGCATAAAAGACCAAGAAGCCATTCTCTAACAGATAAATGGTCAAAGGAAATAAAGATTTTTATTTAAACAAAACTGAAAATTATAAATGACTATTTGAAAGCATTCTCCAAATCACTAATAAGAGAAATGCAATTAAGATAACCCTGAGTTTCATTCATCTCACACCCTGCAAACTGGCAAAGATGACAAAAAAAATAAGAACAGTTTAGAGGGTCTGTGGAAAGACAGGAATGCTAATACACTGTTGGAGCTGTGATTTGTCCAGCTGTTCTGGATATCAATTTAGAATTTTCAGTTACAATTTTCATAAAGCGTTTATTAAATGCCTTCTGTGTGTCAGGCACCATCCTAGGCACAAAGATACAAACACAAAAATGAAAACAGCTCCTACCTTGAAGGAGTCTACATTCTATTGGTGGAGATAAAGGATACAAAATAAATTCGTTATTTGTGGCGGGGAGGCATTTGCAGATGAATAGACCAGGATAGGCTTCTTGTAGAAGCTGATATTTACACTGAGTTTATAGAAGAAAAACAATTAACTTTTGCAAGAGAAATGACTAAATTTGCCATACTGCTTGATCTATCCGTTTCCACTGCTGGGCATATATCTCAAGGAGGTCAAATACATTTTTGTGTGGGAGCAAAAAATTGGAAACAAGATGACAGCCAAGTAATTAGATAATGGCTAGGGAAAAAAAACTTGTATATGAAAGCAATAGAAGATTATTATGCAATAAAACATGATAAAGATGAGGAATTCAGAGATATGTCAAAAGATTGGTATAAATTGCTGTAGACCAAAATATACAGAACCAAGAAGGTCCCTTTCTACTCTAAATCTTATGAACAATATGCACACAATGACTGCAAAAATATATGTGGAAAGGTCACTAACAGGAAACTGAACTCTGAGTAATTGAAAAGCAAAGATAGTCCCAGATAACAGATATTGAAAAATTCCTCTCCCTCTCACAACTAAGAGGCTGGGGACTAGGGCAGGATGTTGTATGTGTTCTCAGATAAGGTCACTATCTTTAGTGTTTTCACTTAATTTTATTTTTATTCATAATAAGGTAGGCTTCAATTTAGAGGTAAGGAAAGGTTGGGATTTGGGGGTTTTTTGTTTGTTTTTCCCAGAAATGACTATGTTATAAAACAAAAGATATCCATAAAACATTTTTAAAAGAGGAGGGTATGTTGTCTCCTTTCTAAGACTTTGGACAAGTAACCTCTGGGCCTCAATCTAAAATGAAGGTATTAAACCCAAAAATAGTTTTTACCAGTTATAAAGATAACCAGATACTTTGTCTATGACCACAGGACAAATTTGGGTACATTTGAGAAGTTCTGACATCTGGTAAGTTCTCATAACATTCCCTCCTCTGTAGATCATGGGAACAAAGATCCAACTTCCTTGAAAGAACTGGAGGTAGCTGTAATAGGCATTTCTTAGGTACAGCATAGAGAATAGTGGTGAGTTTAGTTCATTCTGGAGGGTAGGTGTATGTACTTATGAACCTCCAGGTAGGAGAGGATTCTAATGTCTGTGGTTGACTACCTAGTAAACAAGTATGCAGATCTGAAATGAAAATGAAGGAATTTAGGATCTGAGTTCACATTCTGCCTCAGACATTTCCTAGCTGTGTGATCCTGTACAAGTCAGTTAATATGACAGCCTCAGTCTCCTCATTTATAAAATAAGAGAATTGGACTTGATGGTTTCTAAGGTCCCTTCCAGCTCTAAATCTGTGACCCTTCTCAAAAAAGGATTTAACTATACAGATTTTAAGACGTGACAAGTCTCATGATTAAAACTGGAATTTAACTTGCTCCCACTCCATCCTAATCTTCACATCCTAATCTACCCTTCACTGCAATGAGGCCATATGATTACTTGGATTCTAGTTCCTATCCAGTCACTAATTGACCATGTAACTTTGAGCAAGTTAACATCTCATGGCTATAATTTCCGCTTCTGTAAATGGAAGGATTAGGTCTAGATCAGAGATTCCCAAACTTATTTGGCCTACCACCCCCTTTTTAAAAAAAATTACTCAGCATCCCCCTGGAAATCTACTTTCTTCAGCCCTTTAATGACTTTTTTTAAAATATGCATCATTTAAAATATATATAAATTTTTTAAATGATGCATCTTAAATTTAATAACTTATTGCAAATTTGTGGTTCGTTTCCTGCACTGAAATTTTGATGACCCAATATTGAGTTATGTAACCATATAGTATTATATTGTAAACAAGTCATTACACTCACGTATTCCTGCCAGTGCATGTTGGGCTTCCTGACAATGTGAGACATGCTCGCGTGCCAACACTTGCTTGTGAAGACCCGTTGGCTGATTGGTTATAATTTGCATTTCATGTGTTTACTTGGAAAATAATGTAATTACTATGACTTTAACTCTGTTATATAACAGATGAAACATGTACGAATGGTTTTTCCAAATTTCCTTATCTTCTCTTCTTTGCTTATGCTTCCACCACCCCCTTACTTATATTCACCACTTCCCAATTGCCCCTGAGGTTACTACCACTCCCCTGGATTGTTCGAGTGCCCCCCAAAGGGCTATATCACCCAGTTTGGGAACCTGTGGATTCTAGATGGTTTCCACTTCCATTTATCCTCTCTATAATGATACTATTGTGGGCAGTGTTGGGGCATCATTGATTACAGAGGATTTATTTGAATTCAACAGTCCCTTATTAAGCATCTCCTGTGTACAAGGTAGTGGGCTAGATATTGAAAGTACAAAGATGAAAGATGACATTGACTTCAGTTGAAGAAGTTTGTAATCTAATGAGCAAAAAGAAAAAATGTACACACCTTAAGCACCTGCATAAATAGATATATTACATAATAGAATTTGATAGGAGCAAGAAAGAGAGAGACAGAGATAGAGAGATTACTAAATGAACTCCAAGAGGCTCTTCCAACTCAACTGTGGAACCAATATTCTGTTCTCTTCTACACCATGCTGTCTGAGCCAAGGGAAAGATTTTAAAAGTGGAGAAAGATATAAAACTGAACAAATTGCTGGAGAATTTAGATCTGAAAAATACATATCATCTTCTGAATGGGGACATTTAAGAACATACATATTTCTCAGCATCATATGGGACTTTTCAAAAAATCCTAGGATATGAATAAATTATAAACAATATTTTAAAAATAAGAAATACTAAAAAAAAAACCTTTATAGGTCATAATGCAATAAAAATAGTAATCAAAACAGGGCGCTGAAGTGAGGACACAGACTTAAACGAAAAATTAATAGTAACATCCTGAATAGTGAGTGGGTCAATGAACAAATCATAGAAACAGTAACTATATGAAAAACAATGATGATGATTAAAGTCATGTCATTTTCAGTCACGTCCTATTCTTTATGACCCTACTTGGGTCACAAAGATAGTGTAGTGGTTTGCAATGTCCTTCTCCAGCTTCTTTTACAGATGAGGAAACTGAGGCAAAAAGGGTTAAATGACTTGCCCAGAATCACACAGCTAGTAAGTATCTGAGGCCAGATTTGAACTCAAGAAGATGAATCTTGCTGATTCCAGGCTCAGCACTCTATCCACTATACCACCTAACAGCCCAATGATGAGATACTCTTCCAAAATTTCTAAGATGCAGCTAAAGTAGTCTTCAGAGAAAAAACCGTATCTTTAAGAGCATACATTAAGACAATAGAAAAAGAGGAAATTAAAAGAACAAAATGTGCAATTTTAAAATTAGAAAACCAGCAAATAAGTACAAAAAACAAAATCTTGAAAGTTAGAGGAGAAAGGCATACACAAAAACTGTGGAACTGGAAAACTAAAAGCTACTTCTTTGAAAACACTTTTAAAAATTGATGAACCTTTAACCAATCTGATGAAAGAGAAGAGGGAGGAAAATTAAATGAACAAGATAACAAATGAACAAAGTAGAGTCAAAACAGAAAAGAAATAAAAATAATTCTCAGAACCTACTATAAATAATTATAGGTTAACAAAATTGAGGAGTCAAAAGAAATAGATTATCTACAAAAATGCAAAACACCCACATTAATAGAACACTAAGTAGAAATCTTAAATCATCCAATTTTAGAAAAAGGAATAGAACGAATTGTAAAGGAACTACCAAACAGAAAAAAAGAATCCTGGTCCAGATGAATTTACAGGAGAAGGATGAGAAAACATCTCCTTCCTCCTTTGAGAAGGTGGGGGACTATGGGTGTAGAATATTAGAGAGAACATCATAATCTCTCAACTTTAACTCAACTAAGTGTTACAGTAGATAGGGCCCGGGATGTGAAGTCAGGAAGACGTGAGTTCAATGTCTGCCTGAGACACTAGATCTTGGACCCTGGGCATTTGCATTCACTTAACCTCTCTTTGACTCAATTGCCAGATCTGTAAAAGGGGGTGATAATAGCACCTATCTGACAGGGTTGATATGAGGACCAACTGAGATAACATGTAAAATGCTTTACAAACCTTAAAGGAATATAGAAATCCTAGCTGGTTAGTTTTATAGAACATTTTTTTCTCTCTTTTCTTCTCTGTTATAAATGGATTGGGGAGGGACACATGGGGAAATATAGGTGGTATTAAAATTACTTCTTTTTAATAAATAAAAAGTTGTGAGGAATGAAGTTTATATCACTTATTCTAGTAACTCCTTTCTGTGACCATCATAAGAACAAGCCCTCATCCTGGGTACCAGTATCATGAGCTTTTCCAGGTGCAACATATTCACTCTAACCAAATATTCATCATGCCAGATGCAAGGTGGATTTGGAGAGAGTTCTCAGAAAATCACTGCCTGGCTGGGGCCCCAAATGGAAACCTATTAAACTGGTAAAGAAAACAGCCAGGCTTTTGCAGTGAAAATCTACATAGCAATCCATTCAAGGAGATGGAGGAAAATTATACTATAGATCCATCTGTGATTACAGAAAAGATTATAGACTATACTCTTCACCATAATTAAGCAGGTTTTTAGTAGGAGAAATGAGTGTTCTTGGCAGTGCATTGATAGTTTTAAAGGTGATATTGAGATCCAGGGTGTTAAAATTGAAAACCTGTGCTCTTTAGCAGACAAAGCCAATGATTTTCCCAAGGGGGGAGTAGGTTTTAACTTGTCACAAACTGCCACCCCCTCCACACCCCCATCCTCTTCCTTTGTTCTTTTAGCCAATTCTACCCATGTAGTTAGATAGATAGAGTTTGGCTATGCTTCTCTGCAAAGATGTTGTGGACGTCATCCTCAGCTAGTCTCCCTCTCTCACCTCAACCCCCATCTTCATTGAGAATTTGTACCCAATTGTCCTGTAAGAAATGGGAATCTTGGGGCAGCTAGGTGGTGCAGTGGAGAAAGCTCTGGCCTTGGAGTCAGGAGGACCTGAGTTCAAATGTGACCTCAGCTACTTGATACTTACTAGGTGTGTGATCCTGGGTAAGTCACTTAACCCCCATCACCTCACCAAAAAAAAAAAAAAAAGAAAGAAATGGGAACCTATCATTTTAGGCATCTGAGGACTCAAAGTCGAAAGAACCGGCCTTTTGCTTCGACCCTACCACTCAATAGTAACAAAAAGAAGTGCTGTTTCATAGGGGAAGGGAAGAGAAAGGATCAAGCATTTATTAAGCACCTACTATGTGCAAGGCACTGTGCTAAGTGTTTTACAAATATTATCTCATTTGACCCCTATAACAAATATATGAGGAAATCTCCAGTATTATTTTTTCATGTTTGCAGTTAAAGAAAATGAGGTCCAGAGAGGTTATATGACTTGCCTATCTATGTTTATACAGCTGGTAGAGAAAAGTAGGCTTCAAAGTCAAGTCTTCTCTGACTCCAGTGAGCAGAGAGAAGAAAGAGTATTATCTTTAGCACCAGAAAACCTGAATCCAAATCCTCTCTGACACTTACTACCTTCATGACCTTGGGCAAATCACTTACCTTCTCGAGACCTCAGACTCCTTATTGGTCAAATGAATGTTGCTTCCAGCTTTTGCCTTGTGGTCCTAGGATCCCATATTCTTTCTACCAGGCTGAACTGCCTCTCACATACCGTGTGACTTTGGACACATCATGAGATCAGAGGATTTAAAATTAGCACTGGGGACAGTTTAAATGATCTCTAAGCCCCCTGCCAGCTGGTAAAAGTCTCTGATTCAACTCTGAAAAACAAAATCAAAATCCAGCTTAAACCTAACCCAAGTAATACTTTATACAAGATCAAAGATATAGCCAGAGTTTTATAAATGCGCAATGCAGTCTCCTTAAGCCTATCACATCATCTGAAAGTGATTAATTTTAAGGCTCTTGCCTACAAAATTACAAGACCCTCACAGTTTCATGACCCTGGTCACGTAAAAACGAATTGGGAAGAGCAAGTAAAAAATTTTAAGAACAAGCACCCAGATGAGATGAATTTTTTTGAGGTAAATATATAATATATATATACATATGTACATGTAGATTTGGGGTATCATATATGTACATGTGTATGTGTATACATGCTTATACTTTATATATGTGTGTGTCTATATGTATGTATCTATATGGATAGGTATGTATATACACAGATACACACACATAAGATGTCCCTAAAGACTTAGTGCAGTTTTAAGTGCTAATAGCTTAAGCTTTTGGAACAACCTATACATTTCTATGGAGTGCTTATTGAAATCAATGGCATTTTATTAGCAAGGAAAATTCCTAGCTATAGATGGAGGTGCTTATCACAGTGAAATGGCTCACCCAGGATCACACAACCACTAAATGTCATAGCTGGGAAATGATCCAAGTTCTCCTGACTCCAGTTTTTGCTTTCTTTCTACTATACTACCCAGATACTGAGTCATAGGATCATATATTTCAACGTGGAAGGGACTTTAATGCCTCTATTTTACAAATGAAAGAACTGATGCACAAAGTGGTGTAAGTGAGATGTCCAGGGTCACAGAACTTGTAAGTGTCTGTGGTAGGATTTGAATCCCGGCTCTTTGTCCAGCATTCCATCCACTATATCAGGCTGAGTCTTGGAGAGGCAACTCATTCTTTAACTAAGCCATGAATTTTCGTATCTGAAGAGCCATCAACAAGGAGGAAGATTAGTCATTAGTAGTTCAGGGTTAATGATGATGATGGATTAATGATGGTTAATGATAATGGAGTCTCACTAAAACTTCTTTAAGGCACCTTCAGCAGTAAATAATTATAAAGAATATCTTGAATATTATATTAAATTACTTTGTAATTCACAACACACTTTTTTTGTTATTATTAAAAAGAGTTCTTAGAACAAAAAATATTGGAAGCTACTGGATTAGATCGTTTCTAAATTTCTTATCAGAAATCAACATAATTGGATAAAATATTCATCCAACTTTAAATCTTTTAATATTGATTATAAAATTGTACAAATCACTCTACACTAGGAGATTGCTATGGATTCTGATGAACTCATTGGGGAAAGTAAAATGTAATAAGCATTTATACGGTGCCTACTATGGCAGGCCTGGCATTATGCACTATGGCACTCCCTAGCAGCCTCATTATCACTTAACGAGCTTTATAACCTTGAGCAACCTCTCTAGGCCTCAGTTATCTCATCTTTAAAATGTAACTAATCCCAGACCTGCGTAAAGGCCAAGGTTAAGGACCAAATAGTTTCCTGTGGTGTCTTTGAGCTATAAGCCTAAGTTGTCTGAGTGGGTACTGAAAAAGCTTTTGGCATGGAATGAGTAGTGGTAGGATCCTCAGATTAGAAGGCACTTTTTTTGAGGTCACACGAGTACAAATAAATCCATCATGCTAAAGAAGAGCAAATTCAGGCCCATAGAGAAAAAGTGACTTTCCCAGGGTCACCCAGCTAGTAAGTGTCTGAGGCCAGATTTGAACATAAGTCTTCCTGACCCTAGTCCCAGTGCTCTATGCACTGAGTCATCTTGTTCAAGCAGCTAGGTGCCACAGTGGATAGAGCATTATGGAGCAATCTACTTGCCTCCAAACTGAGGCTTAGAGTGGTTAACTCATTTGCCCAGGGTTACACAGAGAAGCATCAGAGTCTTGATTTGAATCCAGGTTCTCTGACTCCATACTCAATTACCTTTGTATCACTGGAATAATGTTTGGTTGTTCAGAACTGAAAGTGCACAGAAAGGTAGAGCCATAAATAGGATGGTTGTGTTAACCAAAAACACGATCAGGAGACATGCATTGAAACTGGATCTATTACAAGAGAAATGAACATCCATGTGGAATTCCTATACCAAGTACCAAGGAGCTGGAAATCCAGACAGAAGCTTGCATATTTATGAGTTACAAAAAAGGGAAGTCTCATGGGGGGAGTGGAGGTCAATCCCCTCCTAAATGGGAGTGGTGTGGAGGAGGAAGGGAGCAAAAACAGAGGGAGAGGTGGAGTAAGTGGAATGGCAAAAGCAGCATTCTTTCCCTTTGGGAACTACTGGACTATGAAGATAGGATGGTCTGCTTATCTACAAAGGTCCCAGCTACACAAACAGTGTATCAGTCTGGTGCCGACTGACTGGTGGCTGGCTTGTAGCTGGTTCAACTCTCAAGGACACATTGAGAACCTCAGTTAGGGGTGGAAATTATGTCAGCACAGGGTGGGGCTTCATCCTTGACTCATTCTGGGCTTCCTATATACCCTGGGTCTAGTTTCTATAAAATACATCAACTCAAGAGGACACATCTAGTTTCTATAAAATACATCAACTCAAGAGGACACATTAAGTTGGACACATTAAGTTTCTATAAAATACGTCAACTCAAGAGGACACATCTAGTTTCTATAAAATACTGCAACTCAAGAGGACACATTAAGAGGACACATTAAGTCAGGGCAATAGTTGCAACTAAGATTTTGTCCCACCAACATTCAGGGAGGACAGATTTCATTGCCTAGACAGTCTATACAATGTGACTCAAACACAATCACTCCCTCACTCTTTCCTTAGCCCCCACTCCAGATACCGCCAGGACTTTGTCCCCATAACATTCATCTTTCTGGATGGACCTGCCTTCCTCCTCTGCTCTAACCCCTCATTCCTGGCAAATTCATTTTAGTGGAGAGTAAAGGGTGAGCAGTAGGAAGGATCAAAAGCACAGGACAACCTGTGCTGGTTAAGATAAGTATATAATATATCTTACTTATTTAAGAAGTTGGTATTTAGACTTCCCGTTAGCTGGAGATTTTGTATGTAGCTCCTTTTTTCCATTGTTTGATTGGAGGTTTAAATAGTATGCTATTTGGATTTATATTTTGACATCCTTGTCTACACAATAGGCCTTGGCCAGTGTTTGGTTTGTAAATCCCTTTCTCTCCTACCCCAAATACACTTCAGTTGAATTTGCCCTGGGCCCAAGAGTTTCTAGATATAAGGGCAGAAAAATAAACAATAAATCTTTAAGCTTTGAAGCCAAGAAAACTATGATGGAGGTTTGCCCCCTTCCTTCATTGCTTTTTTGTTTTTATCAGCAGAGCCATTATTCATAGAATATTGAAGCTGAAAAGGTCCTTAAAGATCAACTTGTGAGAAATTATGCCACATTATAAGGCATTCAAAATGGTAATGCTTCACACACTATTAACTTATTTACAAATTACTTTATCAAATCCATCACAAGAATTCCAGGCTGTTAAAAATAGTCTATCTGTTTGCTAGCAAGTTATCAGGCTTCAAATTTAATTACACAAAAGTGGAATTTAGCTTTTATCTCATAACCTACACCGTTCAGTCCTTACTAAATTCACATTATACTATATGACTTAGATCTTAGAAATTATTGAAAACAGTCCTGCATCAATCTTCAGTTTGGTCATAAGTAGATAAATAATTGTCTCATCAAATTTTAAAGACTCCATAGCATTTGTCAGTCCTACAAATACCAATACGTTTGCAACAGTTTTATGTTTCCTTATGTAAGAGGGCTATGGTATGTGGGTGCTGTTTTGTTTTGTCCATATACTTTAGGTATGTCCATGTGAGTTCCTCTACATGTGGCTTGGAGGGATGCAAAAATATACATCTCTAGCATTTCCACCTCTCACCAAAGGAGACTACTTCCAGGAGGGAAAGCACAAATTGGGACTAGAGGCTAACCAGAGACTGGCCACTCTGTGCTCTTCAAAGCATGGGGGGAGGGTATCAGACTAGAATTATATCTATATACTCCCTTGAATATTATTGGTCTGGGGGGAATGTAATTTTTAGGGATTCAAGCTAAAGTTGTGATTACTGTTCTTTACTAGGGAAGGATTGTCCCAAGCTATATATTCAATATATATATATTCAATATATATATATAGCCACCTTTCCCATCAGATGCCAGTTACACAATGAATACATATCAAACAGCAAAGAAACCCATTAATCTAAGTCAGCAGCAAAACAGAAATCAGAGAAAGTATACATAGAAAAATACATACCAGACAATACAGAGAGAAAAATGAGCTCTCCCCCTTGGGAAGAAAACTCAACCAAGAGATAGTCTCAGATTTTACCCAAGGGGAAGTTCCTTGAAGTCTCTAGTGTAGCAAGCTGGGAATAGAGTCATTATGGAGATGGCCAGTTCCTCGCATGTTGTCTTTTTCCCAGAGTCTTTCTCTTCCTTCAGTGACCTGAAGAAAGATTAGAATTGTACATCTTCTCTCTCAATGCCAGAAGCTAGAAGAACCAGGATCTCTCTTCTCTTTGGGTCTCACTGACTCCACTCACCTCTCATACAGATGTAGGATACTGAGTAATCAATCTGTACCAATGAGGAGAGTCCCATACAATTGGCCCTTTGAGCAAAGGGTTAAGCTTGAAAATTATACCCACCATTGTCTATTGATACCAATCCATATTCACTAAAGAGCAAAACAAAAAGAGATCAGTAATCTAGTTCTAGAAAGGACATTAGAAGGCATGTGGTCTGAGGCAGCTAGGTGGCACAGTTGATAGAGTACCGGCCCTGGAGTTAGGAAGATCTGAGTTCAAATCCAGCCTCAGACACATAACACTCACTAGCTGTGTGACTCTGGGCAAGTCACTTAACCCTAATTGCCCCACAAAAAAAAAAAAAAAACAAAACTACAACCAAGAAGTCATGTGGTCTAATCCTTTCTTTTGACAGAAGAAACTAAGGCTTAGAGAAATTTAGCACAGTGCCTGGCATGTAGTAGGTGCTTAATAAATGTTTATCTATTGATTGACTTTTCTAGGTTTGTATGTAGCAGAACTGAAATTTGAACTTAGGTCCTGACTCCAAATCCAGCATTTCTTCTACTGTATCATACTGTCTTTCCATTGCCAAATTGCTTTTGTCTGGGATAGACAAATACTAGAATATCTGCAGATACTAGGGAAACATATTAAAAAATTTAAAAGGGTAAAAAGGTGAAAACCAGGTCTTGGTGGATCATAATACCCACCACACTAGAGCTACCTTAAGATCAATTAAAGAGAAAATACATCCAAGCATACAAGCTTAGAAGCCCCAAATACAGGTAACTTCTTAAAGAAATCCACATAGCCACCAAAAAGGAAAGGCCTATTTGGATAACTTCGAATATGTTCCTTCTATCTATATGCTAAGTACATAGCTCAGATGGGGTAACAAATTAATGTCAAAAAGTCACCAGTTTTGCCATTCCTAGAACAGAAATATTTCTAACCAGGCATAAATTAACAGGACAAATTCACTTCTCTGTTCTTATCAAAGAGTTTAAAATGGTCTAGAGCATGATTTACTTAGAGAAATCTAGAAAGTCACCTAAAAATAATTGAAATAATTAATTACTTTAGCAAAGTAGAAGTATATAAAATAAATCTACATACATTGTAAGCATTTCTGTAAATTACCAACAAAACTCAGCAGGAAGAGATAGGAAGAAAAATCCAATTCAAAATAACAACAGAATACTTGTTACACAGTAAATAAAATAGATGTATACAACTAGAAAAATATGAGTAGGCCATGGATAGACCAATCCAATATCATAAAACTATAATGTGATCTAATTAATTTGCTTATTCAGTGCCATATCAATCATACTTTTAGAGTTAGGAAAAAATAATAACAAGATTTCATCTGGAAGCATAAAAGGTCAAGAATCTCAAAGGAAGTAATAAAAAAAGTTAAGTTCTATCAGTAACAGATCTTAAACTATTCTATAAAAAAGTAATCATCAAAATTATTTTGTACCGGGGCAGCTAGGTGGTGCAGTGGATAGAGCACCAACCCCAGAGTTAGGAGGACCTAAGTTTAAATCTGGCCTCAGACACTTACTTGACACTTGCTAGCTGTGTGACCCTAGGCAAGTCACTTAACCCCATTGCCTAGCCAAAAAAAAAAAAATTATTTTGTACTGGTTTAAAAATACAGAGGCTGATCAAAGAAACAAATTAGGTACACAGTGTGCAGAAGCAAACAAATAAGTACAATAGTATTAAATAAACCCAAAAACATCAGCTCTTAGGTTAAGGACACATTATTTGACAAAAAAAAAATCTGGGAAAACTGGAAAGCTGTCTGGCAGAAATTAGGTTTAAACCAGCAACTCACACCACAAACCAAGATAAGCACCAAATGGATACATGACTTAGATAGGTATCCCAAAAATCTTAGTACAGTTCAAAGGGATTAAATCTTTTTACACTATTAAAACTAAAAGCTGCATAAAAGATCATACTATAAACAAATTAGAAAAGCAAGGAAGAAATTACCTATCACATCTGTGGATATAATATGAATACTTCATGACCGAATAAGGGATCACAAAAGATAAAATGGACAATTTTGATTATATAAATTAAAAAGGTTTTACACAAGCAAAATCAAGCTTAGAAGAGAAACAGTTAACTGGAAAATAATCTTTGCAGCAGGTTTCTCTGATAAACATCTCATTTCTAGTTATATAAGCAACTGACTCATTTTTATAAGAAAAAGAGCTATTCCCCAATTAATAAATGGCCAAAGCATATGAACAGGCAGTTATCCATAAAGAAATCCAAACTCTCTATAGCCATATGAAAAAAAGTACTCCAATTCAATAATAATTAGAGAAATGTAAATTAAAACAACTCTAATGTTTCACCGCATACCAATTAAATAGATTGACCCAAAAAAGGAAATGACAATTGTTGGATGGGCTTCAGGAAAAAAAAGTACATTAATGAATGGTTTGTGGAGCTGTGAACTGGACCAGCTGTTCTGGAAAACAATTTGGAACACAGTCCCAAGAAGGTACTAAACTGTAAATAACTTTTGACCCAGACTGTTACTGGGCCTCTACCCTAAAGAGAGCAAAGAAAGAGGAAAGAGACCTATACATACAAAAATGTTTATAGCAGCTCTTTTTGATGGTGGCAAAGAACTGATAACTAAGGGGGGGCTCATCAAGTGGGGAATGGATGAACAATTTATCACAGTATATTAATTTAATGGCATGCTATTATGCCATAAGAAATGGTAGAAAGAATAGGTCCAGAGAAACATGTTATGAACTGATTCAAAATAAAATGAGCAGAACTAGGTGAACTATTTATATAGCAACAACATTGTAAAAAACAAACTTAGAAAGACTTAACAATTCTTTTTTGTTTGTTTTGGCAATTGGGGTTGTGACTTGCCCAGAATCACACAACTAGTAAGTGTTATGTGTCTGAGGCTGGATTTGAACTCAGGCACTCCTGGTTCCAGGGCCAGTGCTCTATCCACCACCACTACCACCACTGCACCACCTAGCTGCCCCAAGACTTAACGATTCTGATCAATGCAGTGACCAACTATGATTCCAAAGGACCAATGCTGAAGAATGTTACTCACCTCCTGGCATGAAGAATGAGACATATTTTTTGATGTAGCCAACTGGGGATTTGTTTTGTTTGACCATTTATGTTTGTTACAAGAGTATTGTTTTGTCTTTCTTGTGATGAAGAGGTGGGGGGGGAGAAAATAAATGTTTTTTATATAAAAAAATTTAATTTTTTAAAAAAATAATAGTGTAGAACTAATTAGAAAAGAGTTAATAGAAAAAATGGAGAAAGTTCTTATACTACAGACTGAATATTAACAAATTAGGTATTTAATTGTAACATCAGAATTTTGTACCAAATCACAGAAGCTCTTCTGGAATGTGGAAAATGGGGAGGTGATAAAGCTAAGTGTGCATTTCATAGAATCATACTGCTAGAAAGGCCTGAAACATCATCTAATCCAATCCCTACAAATGAAAGAACTAAAGTTTGCAGCTGAGAAGAGATTTGCCAAGGTCACATTGATAATAAGTGGCAGATCCAGGATTAGTCTCATAACTGCCTCCCCAAAGGTCTTGTTTCTTTTTTTTGTTTTAGTTTGTTTTAGGCAATTGGGGTTAAGTGGCTTGCCCAGGGTCACAGCTAGTAAGTGTCAAGTGTTTGGTCTGAGGCTGGATTTGAACTCAGGTCCTCCTGACTGCAGGGCCGGTGCTCTATCCACTGTGCCACCTAGCTGCCCCAAAGGTCTTGTTTCTAAATCATACAAATGCTGACAGGAATATGCAGTCCTCCCTGGAGTTTACCCAGTCAAAGTATTGCTTCTCTGTGCCTTCTGAAGGCCCTCTGGTCAGGGTAGCCTATGCAAAAGAAGATTCTCAAAGAAAACAGAGTCACTCTGACCTTGAAGTGTTGTGTTTTTTGTTTTGAGTTGTAAACACAGTAAAGTGGGGTAGGGGCTCAAAAGTAGTAGCTGGCACCATGGAGAAGATGCAGTATACCGTCTGCTGGAGAAAAGTAGAAGCACAAATAGCAAGGAGCAGTCGTTAGCATCTTGCCTTCCTAGATCCTTCTTCAGGGGAGGACCATAAGTCACAAAGACTATAGAGTTTTGTAGTGGTTCGCTAAGGGGCCTCTTGACATTCTTTGGGCTCAGAGGAAGAGTCCTTTCTGTGCCCATTTCATTGCAAATGAAAACTGTTTTGTGTTTTGAATCTTGAGAAACTGAGTCCTAGCAAGGAGAGCTGGGGCTACATATTGACATTCCCAAAGGGGACATGGATAAGTGAAACAAGCCAGAGAAGTAACCAGGTCCCAAAATGTATTAGTAGGGAGCAACACTCATTTTATAGATTTACTAGAATGTAAGCTCCTTGAGGGCAGGGACTTTTTCTATTTTGTCATTGTATTTCCCATGTTTAGCAGAGTGTGATGCACGTAGTAGGCACTTAATAATTTGGATAATAAATAAATGATGAATTTGAACACATGAGAAAACTGAAGCTCAAATTGGGACTTGCTAATTTGTGGCAGTATTCACCCTAGAATGCAGAGCCCTGGAATTGGAGAAGCCAATGTGGAACAGTGTCAGACAAGCTCTATTAGAGTCAGAAAACAAGTATTTGTATCCTAGCTCTTTCATTAACTAACTGCCTGACCTTGGACAAATCATTTAGCCAACTCATCTTGAAAAAGAGGGGTTAGGACTGGACCTCCAAGGTCCTTTCCTGTTCTGAATCTATGATCCTATGATGAATCTCTCCATTCTGTTATTCTGCTCACTCCACCATCAGCAGCACCAAAAGACAGGGATATTTCCATTTTTTTAAGGCTCAAAGCCCTAAGTTAAATAAATGTAGCTACTGCAGGAAGAACTTCAAGCAATAGGTAGGGGAGATTTGGGCAAGGGAGTAGGGCTGGACTGTGTCTTTTTTTCTGTGACTGTGAAAGAAGTATTTGAGGCAAAGTTGTGGAAGGCAGGCAGCCTTCCTAGGAATAGGGAATTTGTTTACTCAGCTAATTATTCTAGTTCTTTCAAGTAAAGGTAATATTTGCAAAGTATCTATTGCTATGGTTTCTGCAAGCTGAATGAAAATGGAAGAAGTATGTGTGTGGTCTTTGACAGCTGATAAGCCAGAAGAAAATTTGACTGATGGGCTTTTAAAAAGGGCCTTTGTTCCTCTAGATTCTGCCTGAAATCATATTTTAAGGATGGCAGCAAATTCCAGAAGAGGATTTTAGGAGAGGAGGAAAAAAAGACTTTTCTATTTGTCATCATTCAAAGCTATGTACACCTGCTGTCAGTTTTCTTCTCAGTAGCCCATGCAGTCCAATTTTGTGAAAAGTGGGATGGGGATGAATGTCAAAGGGGACAAAAGTGGCGAATCCTCCAGGAAGCACTTGACTGGGGCCCTTTCAACCAGGTTTCTCCTGGGGTTGACAATAGGGCTGATGTTGGAGTCAGACCTGGACTCCAATCCAACTGCCTGGCACAAAGAAGGCACCTAATAAATCCTTTGTTGACATTTGCTAGCTGTGCAACCCTGGACAGATTAAATTATCTCTCTGAGCCTCAATTTTCTTATCTGTATAATGGGAATAATAATACTTGTACTATCTAACTCACAGGAGTGTTGTAGGGAAATCATGGAAATGTGAATAATTATTCCTTCTCTTGGTATGTTTGAACTCTAATGGCCTGAAAGGTTATACATTCAAAGCACTTTCTTCCCAACACTCTGAGGTAGATAATGTCAGTAAGGTGATACCACTTTATGAAGGACAAAACTAAAGCTCAGAAAAGTAAAATGGTTTGCCTAAAGGAAGAAAAGGGAATAAGCATTCATTAAGCACCTACTGTATGTATTGTGCTAAGCACTTTACAAATAGGATCTCATCTGATCTTCACTCACAACAACCCCTCAAGGTGGGTGCTATGATTAGCTCTATTTTACAATTGAAGAGACTGAGCCAGACAGAAGGTTAAGTCATTTGACAAAGGTCACACAGCGATTAAGTATCAGAGGAAGCTGTATTTGAACTCGGGTCTCTCGACTCCAGGTCCAGGTCCAGATAGAATTATCCATTGGACCACCTACCTGCCTCTCACATAACTAATGTCAGAGTCAGATCAAGATGTCTCATTGATCAGAAAAGTTAAAAGACTTATTTAGGGTCACAAAGGGATAATAAGATCATAGGAGTATAAATATCAATCACATTTATATGTAAAATGCTTACACATGTTATTTCATTTGATCTTCCCTTCTATGAAGTAGGTGCTGTTAAACTGAGTCCATGGGGCAGCTAGGTGGTGCAATAGATAGAGCTCCATCCTTGGAGTCAGGAGGACCTGAGTTCAAATGTGACCTCAGACACTTGATCCTTACTAGCTGTGTGACCCTGAGCAAGTCGCTTAACCCCGACTGCCTCACCAAAAAGAAAAAAAAAAAACTGAGTTCAAGAGAGAGTACGTGACTTGCCCAGGATCACACAAATAATACAGCTGAGATAGGATTTGAGTTCAGTTTTTCTTAATTGCACATCCAACCCTCTCTATAGTAATAGCTAGTATTTTCTAGTGCTTTAAGATCTGCGAAGTGCTTTATAAATATTAAAATATTGATCCTTACAAAGTGCTTTATAAATATTGAATATTGATCATCACAAATAACCCAGGGAGGCAGGTGCTATTATTATCCCTGTTTTAGAGATGAGGAAACTGAGGCAAAGTGAAGTGACTTGCTGAAAGTCACACAGCTAGTGAATGTCTGCTGCCACATTTGAACTCAGGTTTTTGTCATTACAGGTCCAATGCTCTATCCAGTGCACCATCTAACAGTTACAGGTATAGAGTTGGAAGGGCTCTCAGATATCCTCTGGTCCAACACTCTCATTTTACAGATGAGAAAACTGAGGCCAATGGAGGTTAAGTGACTTTCTCAAGGTCACACAGGCATTGGGTATCTATCTAAGATGGGATTGAACCCAGATCCCCTAGTAGAGATGGTGGTTTTTGTTGTATTTTTTGGGGGGAGGTCTGTATGCTATTCTATTTTGGGGGGGGGGGGAGTAGAGCATACAGACCTCTTTCCAGCAGACATGGGCACCAGCAGAGTTAGAACAAGGGAGGAAGGAGAGAAAATAGTCAGAAAATGCTCTGAGGTCATAAAGGCATATTTTTCTGAAATTACCTGCTAATTCATGTTAATCTTGGAGAAAAGTCCCTTTAAAACAAGCCTTATTAGAATTACTTGGATGAAACATTTCTTATGGGTATCAATCAAAAAATGCAGCTTTTGCACATTAGCATAAGCTCAGATCATAAAATTAATGTTATAAACTTTGCTTTTTTATTTATTACCTCTGGTTAGTTTTTCTAGGAGACTTGTCAGGGAGAAGGAGAGACTTAGCTATTTATAGCCCAGAGTGATGTGAACCCCTTCTCAGAATAATGTTTTTAATTGTCTAAAACAAAATACATAGGATTACATAAGAAGCCAATTGTGCTAAAGTATAGTTATAAAAAAGCATGTATATGTGTGTGTGTATACATATGCATATACATAAATATATATATATATATACACACACATATATATTTAAAATTACGCTTATGGAACCCAGGTTAACAACCCTAATATTAAGAAATGTGAACGCTGTTAGGTCTAGAGCATGTAAGGGAAAAAATAGTATTCTTGGCTTAATTAATTAATTAGCTCTTATGAACACAAAGAGATCTGTATTGTCATGCCAGCCTCAGCAATGATAAAGTCTCTTCCCCCAGGGCTGCAAAGCTGCCTTTTATCACTCTTTTACTTGGAGAATTTCTCATTTGGATTGGAAGGCTTTGTTCACTATAGCACTTTCATATTTTTTCCTTAGAAATTTTTAGAATAATTGAGAGGCAAGGTGTAGTAGAATGAGCGCTAACTACACTTAGATTCAGATCCTGCAATGGGGATGTGAATGCAGGAAAGTGGGGATGTTCTTCTCTAACTCGTTCATATTCTCCTCTAGGAGGAAGCCCAGCTTGCTCTTGGTCTATACCTTTATAGTTAACTTGCACATGGCAGGATGCCACCGGCTCACAACAAAATTCTCTTGACTTGTTGAAAGTGAGCTCCTCAGTCCACAAGCCTCTGCCTATCTTGTTGCTAGCTCTTATGGCCCTCTCTAGTGGCGAAGTGCTGGAATGATCTGACTGATGTTCTCCAGGGCACTTCTGAGAAAGGCTCTGTTTATTTATAGCAGTCTTCTGTTGAGCTGTGGTTAGCTGTTCAAGTGCATCTGATTCTCCATTAGCCTCTTCCTGCCAGGGGTCCAAAGTTGACATTGAACACAGCTAATGTTTAGGAAGGTATTTTTGCCTGAATCCAATTACCAACCAAGACTGCACATCTTTCTGCCCTCCTATCCTCTCCCCATGTTCAGTTTTTGGATATATCCTATGATGTCTCAGCTTCTCTCTTGCTTTCTCACTCTTTTCCTTATTGTCCCTAAGAGATGGACATTTACCTACTCTTTTTGAGAAAAAGATGTCACCAATGTGTGTCACTTAGCAAGTTCTTCTGTACCATCTACCCAATTTCCTGGACCATCTTGGCCTCTGCAATGTTCCTAGGCATGTGTATCCTGCCTTTGTAAACCCACTTTCTACCTCTTGCTCTGGGAATAGTAATTAGATTAACAGTAACATTGCCTTTGGAAAAGTCATATCAATTGATTTTCCTGTGGATCAACTCAAGATCCCTGTGATTCTCTAGAGCAAAACTCCCTTCCCTGGCAATCATACCTCTCTATTATCAAAATGTAAGCTCCTTGATGCCAGAATTGTTCCCTTTTTCTTTGTTTCCCTCATGCTTGGTACATAGAATAAATACTAAAAAAAATGCTTCTTCTTTCATTCATTTCAGATACAGAACTTTTTCTTCTATACTGTGCTATCTTTTAGTTAAAATTACTAAAGCAAAGTTCAGACTTCCCTCTTTGAATAGATTTGTCTTTTCCTCTTCAAGGCTGCCTTTAATACTAATTTTATTCTACTTTTACCTAGAAGGAATTTGCCCTAGCTCCACATCCTCCTATGGAAAACCCTGGTTCCTTCTCTCCCCCCTACCTGAGAGTGGACTCTTTTAACTGCCTTTTCTCTACCTACCAAATTTAGACCAACTTTTGACCTTTCCTATGACTGTGCCTGAGCTGGAGTCTTTTACTACTCTGTCAATGAGATCAGAGATCAAAATGTTCATTCCATGATGTTGTGGGGCAGCTCAGCTAGACTTCTTCAATGCTACCCATTCTCTGGAGAATAACCCACCCCCAGCTTGTGACATCGGATGAAAACATCCCAAATTATGACTTTATCACCAAGGCATTTGTGATGGTCAGCTGCAAACCCTCCACAAGGGACCCAGCCAAATTTATTGAATGCCAGGGCTCCCAAATTAACATGACCTCTACAGCTATAGTTTGTCCATGAAGTCCCTCATCATAATTATTATTATTAATAGCTGAGACTTGAAAGCCTTTCTATATGTTATCTCTATATTATGATGCTTTCCATATATTATCTCATTTGATCCTCACAACAATCTTGGGATATAGGCTATTATTATCACCATTTTGCAGATGAAGAAACTGAGGTAGATGGGTTAAATGACTTTCCCAAGGTCACATAGTTACTTAGTGTCTAAGAGGATTTGAAGTCATGTCTTCCTTAATCCAAGCTCAGCATTCTGTCCACTGTATCATCTAGCTGCCTGTTCTTCCATTAGGCAGTGAGTGGTCTATTGATCCCTGGTCCTGAGGAATCATCTCCATCTGATCTCATTATTAAGCAGACAGAGGGACAACAGCTTCAGTGAACTATGCAAAACATGTCCAAGATGTGAATTTTATATACAGATCATGAGTTGTTTTTATCTGTTTTCACAGATCATGATGAATTGGTTTTAGTGATTAAAGAATCAAAGATTTAGAGCTGGACTGCTTCTATTAAGGGCTGACAGCTACCCTGTGCTTGATTGGCTTAGACTGCATTTTATCACAGAAGCAGGGAGTGATCTTTCTAATGTGTTAAATTATACTCAGATCTTTTGTCATGTGACAAGCTGAAGTGTGCTAGGTATAGACTTGGTGATGGTTCCAAAGATATTGTCATCAGCACCTGGATTGACCCTCTGGCTTTCTATAACCTTCAGAGAAGCATGCTATTAATGAATTAACCTAATTAATCCAGGGATATAGTATTTGACCACTTCATAGTGATCAAATACCTCAGGCCACCATGCCAATGACTACTTCAGAAGGTATGCAGTAGGCTCGTATTGGTTTTTCAAAAGGTTTCAGTAACCTTATTGCTCACCAGAGGATACTCAGTCTGCCAACTCTAGGCAACTTCCTGTTCCCATAGTCCCAAGCTGTCCTAGGCCCCAAGATAGTGCTGGCTTCTGGTTCTATGTAGATCTAGGAGTATGGTCTGTTATATACTCCTAAATTACTAAAATAGGAAAATCTCTCATCTCTGAACACCCACCCCACATTTGAAAAACCTGCTTCTCTTATCTGATAGATCTCATTCATAAGGCTTAGATGATTTAATTTTAATAGATGATTTATTGAAACATGGTAGGTAAATGAGACATAGCATAGTAGGGAAAAAACTATAAGGAAACTTTCAAATAGAAAAACTTGAAAGAAAATGTTTTACCCAAGAAAACGTAGTACCTGACCTAAGACAGGTTACAATCTGATTGGGGAGATAAAACATGAGCAGAAAACTCACAGGACAAGATAATACATTATGATAAGTGCCAAGTCAATAGTACAGATAGTAAGTGCTATAGGAACTCAATGGAATAAAAGATTACTGTGTGCCCAGTTGGTAAGGGAAGATTTCATGAAAGAGACAAGCCTTGGAAGATGGTGAGGGCACTCCTGGCAGAGGGCAAAAAGATCAGAAACAGGAAAGCAAAGGACATTTTCTAGAGGCATTCTCTTCATTGGACAGTGTCCTGAGTAAAGTTCATTTTGATATTCAATCTCCATTATCCATAAGGGGCTTGTTTATGACAAGTGAATTCTAGGTTGACATCTCAGTTTTCCTTTCCCCTGCCACAGCTAGAATATTTCTGTGCTGTTTACTTGTGCCGACAATAAGTATTTGCTCAAGAAATCCAAATTAATTTTACTATGAGGTAGAATACAACTAAGGAGGAAAAAAACTAAAGCTTTCCCTGAAGTCAACAGAAATTATTTTAGGAGAAAAAATTATTTGGAGGGAATAAATGTCTTCCCTCTCTTAGCATGAATGACCAAGATATAATTACATTAATAAAAAGAAAGAGTGGAGTGGAGTCAAGATGGCGGAGTAAAAGCAGTGACTTGCTTGAGTTCTCCCCCAAACCCCTCCAAATACTTATAAAAAATGGCTCTAAACAAATTCTAAAGTGGCAGAACCCACAAAAAGACAGAGTGAAACAAATTTACAGCCCAAGACAGCCTAGATGATTGATCAGAAAGGTATATTGCACCAGGTGGGGAAAGGAATGCAGTTCGGCGTGGGTGCTCAGGCAAGGCAGGCCTCAGTGAACCTGGAGCAGGCCTCAGAGGACTGAATCACAGGTAGCTGTGGTGGTTTCCAGACTTCTCAACCCACGAACGCCAAAGACAACTTAGAAGGTCAGTGGGAAAAGTCTATGTCTACAGTGAGAGAGAGAAGCGTGGCCCCAGCCCTAGTCCCCAAGCTCAGCCCCCAGGTGACAGCTACTTCCAGAGCTTCCTGCCCACAGACTGAGGGGATATCGAGTAGCTGATCAGAGGGGGAATACAAGGATTTCTCTACTGGTGCAGGATTCTCTTGCTTTGCCTGTGCTTGGGTGGCGGTCCTAGGGTGAGGAGGAGCGCTGGCATGGTGTAGCTTGTAGTGGCAGTGGAGAGGAAATCCTCCTCACAGTTCCAAGACAGAAAAGAGTGCTTGTGGTCACTCATAGACCAGAGCACAGGCCAGGAAAGGAGTAAACACCTCACCTTAGCACCTTGGAAGAACTGAAAATGTACAGGTTCCTAGAAGTATCTCTGAAAACAGCTACACAAAACCCCCAAAGCTTGGGACAGTACATTCTACACACTGGAAGCAGACCTTTACCTTAACAAAGAGTTTAAAACTCAAGTAATTGGCTGGGATCATGAGCAAACAAAGGCACAAAAAAAGTCAGAGTCAGACCATAGAATCTTTCTTTGGTGACAAAGATCAAAGCATACAACCAGAAGAGGACAACAAAGTCAAAGCTCCTACATCCAAAGACTCCAAGAAAAATGTGAACCAGTCCCAGGCCATGGAAGAGCTCAAAAAGGATTTTGAGAATCAAGTAAGAGAAGTAGAGGAAAAACTAAGAGTGATGCAAGAAAATCATGAAAAACAAGTCAACAGCTTGCTAAAGGAGACACAAAAAAATTCTGAAAAAAATAACACTTGAAAAAAAAACCTAACCCAAATAGCAAAAGAGGTCCAAAAAGCCAATGAGGAGAAGAATGCCCTAAAAAGCAAAATTGGCCAAATAGAAAAGGAAGTCCAAAAGCTTACTGAAGAAAATACTTAAAAATTAGAGTGGAGCAATTGGAAGTTAGTGACTTTATGAGAAATCAAGATACTGTAAAACAAATCCAAAAGAATGAAAAAATAGAAAACAATGTGAAATATCTCATTAGAAAAACAACTGACCTGGAAAATAGATCCAGGAGAGATAATTTTAAAATTATTGGACTATCTGAAAGCCATGATCAAAAAAAGAGCCTCGACGTCATCTTTCAAGAAATTATCAAGGAAAACTGCCCTGATATTTTAGAACTGGAGGGCAAAATAGAGATTAAAAGAACCCACTGATCACCTCCTGAAAGAGATCCCCAAAGGAAAACTCCTAGGAATATTTTAGTCAAATTCCAGAGTTCCCAGGTCAAGGAGAAAATATTGCAAGCATCCAGAAAGAAACAATTCAAATATTGTGGAAACACAATCAGGATAACACAAGATTTAGCAGCTTCTACATTAAGGGACCACAGGGCTTGGAATATAATATTCTGGAGAGCAAAGGAAATAGGTAATCCTATCAACCAAGAATCACTTACCCAGCAGAACTAAGTATAATCCTTCAGGGGGAAAAATGGTCATTCAGTGAAATAGGGGACTTTCAAGCATTCTTGATGAAAAGACCAGAGCTGAATAGAAAATTTGACTTTCAAATACAAGACTCAAGTGAAACATGAAGAGGTAAATAGGAAAGAGAAATCATAAGAGACTTATTAAGGTTGAGCTGTTTATATTCATGCATGGAAAGATGATATTTGTAGCTCATGAGACTTTTGTCAGTATTAGGGTAGTTGGAGAGCACAAATTATATGTATGTATATATAGATAGATAAAGGGCACAAGGTGAGTTGAAGATGAAGGGGTGATATCTGGAGAATAAAATTAAGGGGTGAGAGAGGATTATACTGGGAGAAGAAGAAAGGGAGAGGTAGAATGGGGTAAATTATCTCACATGAAACAGAAAAGAAAAGGCTTTTACAGTGGAGGGGAAGTGGGGGAAGGTGAGAGGGAATGAGTGAATCTTATTCTCATCGGATTTGGCTTAAGGAGGGAATAACATACACTCAATTGGGTATGGAAATCTATTTTACCCTACAGGAAAATGGGGTGTGGGGAAGGGAACAAGAGAGCAGGAGGATGATAGAGGGGAGGTCAGACTGGGGGAAGGGGTAATCAGAAGCAAACACTTCTGAGGAGAGACAGGGTCAAAAGAGAGAATAGAATAAAAGGGGGGCAGGATAGGATGAAGGGAAATATACTTAGTTTTTCACAACATGACTACTATGGAAGTGTTTTGCATGACTATACATGTATAACCTGTATTGAGTTGCTTGCCTTTTCAGTGAGGGTGGGTGGGGAGGGAAGAAGGGAGAAAAGTTGGAATCCAAAGTTTTAGAAACACATGTTAAAAAAATTGTTTTTGTGTGCAACTGGGAAATAAGAAATAAAGGAAATGAAGTATAGAAATCTATCCTGCCCTACAGGAAAATAGAAGGGGAAGGGGATAGGAGAAGGGGGGGTGAGGTAGAAGGGAGGGCAGATTAGGGGAAGGGATATACAGAATGCATGCCATCTTGGGGTGGGGGGAGGGATGAGATGGGGAGAAAATTTGGAACTCAAAATCTTGTGGAAGTGATGAAAACTAAAAATAAATTTAAAAAAATAAAAATAAAATAAAAATAAAGAGTTTGCAATTACCCCTGCAACAATAGCAAAGAATGGTGCAGCTTGTGCATTATCTTCCTTTAGGTCCTTGTCCTTGGTCCCAGTTAGGACAAAGTGTTAAGGTAGAAGAAGGAAGTTAAGGAAAAATACAGTGTGGGGTATAGGTACAGGAAAGCTCAGGCACTGAGTGGAATCCCAAGGCTACCAAGGGATAAGTCTAGGAGGGGTAGAGGAAAAATGTAGCCAAGGGGCAGTAGTTTGTGGATTTACCCAAAGTTAGCTGACAAGGGGAATATGGAGGGTCTTATCCATGATGCTCAGTGCTGCTACTTGAGCCCATATGGATACTGTATTTATGAAGTTATTATTGGGCAAAGAGGAAATTTTCTTAGCTGGTTTTAAGGTTGAAAGCAAAAATTGAGGGATGATTATCACTTATGAGATAAATACCAAAAGGATGGCCTTGGTTGTTCTCTCAAGACCTTCCAGAGATGCTTATGATTATCCTCCTTCCCAATTTGATATTCTCTGTGTAAAATGCTAACTCAGATTCCACAGGGAAAAGGAAATAAACTTACCATACACGTAGCTTTTAACAAGACAATAAACACCTCACTTATTAAAATATATGTGTATGTGTGTATATATATATATATATATACATATATTGCTATGCATTAATGTGAATGTACACATATATTCTGTAGCAGGCCACATTAATCCATTTAAACACCTTATAGTGGGGAAATTTAACTTGCAGCTACAAAATTCTAAAAAGCAAAACTATATCCTTCCTCATCTGATAAGAAAAGAACATAGAGGGAGCAGCTGGGTGGCGCGGTGGATAGAGCACCAGCCCTGGAGTCAAGAGGACCTGAGTTCAAATCTGGCCTCAGACACATAACACTCACTAACTGTACTCAGGGCAAGTCACTTAACCCCAGTTGCTTACAATATATATATCCCAGACTGCTGGACCCAGAGTAGCACAGGGGACTCTGGATAATCTCCCATGGGGCAAGGGATGGGACATTCAGTATCCACGCAGGAAGAAATCATCTCTATTTCCTCTTTGTCTCCTAACTCTGAATACCCCAGTCCAGTCACTTCCCACTGTGCTATGCCTCCCACAAAAGACAATGATTCTTTTATTGAGGAACATGGAATTTAGTCACAGAATATTAATTCATCTCTTCCTCCCTTCCCTTCTCCTGATTCTTTAAGATCCTCTTAGATCTTTCCCCTCAGATCCTTTTTGTCTTTGATGACCCTTTTCTATAATTTCTTTTATTCCTCAGTTCAATTTCCTTTAAAACAAACCAAAAGAAAAAAAAGCCTATAAACATGGCTTCTGTCTTCACTCTGCTTCTTTCCTTTCCGTGGCACAAACTGATGCATCTCCATCAACCCTCCTTAGGTTTCGAAGCCAGGCATTCTTAGCCTCCTCCATTTGAAATGTTGGGGCTTGGATGGCTACCGGTCCAGAATGAGTTCCATCAGTAGAGAATTCACTCCAGCTGGGTTTCTAGTTCTCTTTCCCCAGGCATGAAGGCCCTTAGGGATTTCCTTCCAGTCAGTGCCTCCATCTTTTATTGCATTTCCTGTTTACTCTTTGCCTGTCCTTTTCTAGTATCCTTCTGCTAGGTCTGATATCCAACTGACCTTATCACTTCTGTCTAGAGGTCTTTTTAGAATTTCTTTTTGTGGTAATTTCATTTATTATAATCATTTGCTATTTCTATGATTTGTTCTTTGACACTCAGAACATTTCATCTCCATTTGAGATTATTTTTTACTCATATTTCCCTTATTAATTTTAAGTTTTATTGTGGTCTTGTCCATGATGGATGTATTTATTATTGCCACATTTATTTACAATATCTTTATATATCATACGTTTAGACCTCCCTGTAAGGGATTTTCAAGATCATCAAGTTGAAAATTCTTTCATCTTACAGATCAAGAAATTGAAGCCCAGATTAAGTGACTTGCCTAAGGTCACACAGCTAGTACATATGTGATGTGGCATTCAAACTTAGGGTTGCCTGACTCTAAATACAACACTAAACAAATTTTTTAAAGTTGCTATGTGATGCTAAGTAGCTATACTCCTTAAGATTCCCATTCTACAATTGCTAAAAAGTGTATTATATCTAATTTTTCAAATATTTTGTTCAAATTCCTAATTTCTTTCAGTTTATCCTTCTGCTATAACTGTCTGAAATGTTGAAAGTCATGTTAAGGCAAGCTGATGTCATCTACAATTATTTTCTTTATTAGTTGGGTCTTTAGTTAGCTTCAGTTAGCTTTTCACTTAAGTACTCAGATGCTGCGCTGTTATAGATAGATGGTGATAAATAGATAAGATATGAGAGTGACAGAGAGAGAGAGAGAGAGAGAAATGGAGAGCGATAGCTAGCTGGAGATAATTGTTCCATTTATTAAGTATAGAGTCTTTTATGATAATTGACATTTATCTAACAATTACAAATTTGCAAAGCACCTTACATAAAATGTTTCATCTGAGCATTGTAACAACTGTGAAATGAATATTATAGCTATTACTGTTTCTACTTTACATATAAGGAAACTGAGGTTCAGAGAGGGTAAGTGATTTGACCATGGTTATAGTTATAAGTGACAGAGGTGGGATTCAAATCCATGTCTTTCTGACTGCAAGTCCAACACCTTATCTACTCAATCTCACTGCTGTTCATAATGTACTTTTTCTGCTTAACTCTCTAGACAGTATCTATTTTTACTGTCATCTTGTCTGAAATCATGATTGTCAATTGCATTTTTTTATTCAAATGAAGCATAATAAATTCTTCTCTAACTCTTCATCTTAACTCTTTATGAATCTTTTAAATGTGCTCCTTGCATAAAGTAACTTATTGAGATTTTCTCTCTAATCTGTTCTGCCATGCTCTTTCATTTTATTGACAAGTTAATACCACAAACCACTCACTGTTAGGATTATTTTTTTTTTCCTCCATCAAATCTCATCATAGGTGTTTATAAATAAAAATCAAAACCAGCACTAGTTATTTATCGTTTGTTCTGTTGGGAATAATCCTATCCCAGTTTCTTTCTATCTTTCTTCCCTTATAGCCAAGACCCAAATCCCTACATGTGCCCCTATTTTTAGGTAATCGGTGATTCATTGCTATGCATAACTTTGCTTGAGGCAGTCCTTTCCCCAACCCATTCCTTCTTCTGCTTATCTCTATTGCTCTATCAATTCTTTTTAATACTCAAACTCTCACCTTGCTTTGCTTTGTTCCCTCAATGACCATGTAAGAAAAGGTGGGATTCCCAAGGGACTGGAATCTTATCTCTTACTTTTGGTATAAGCATTGCACCATCATTTAGCCCTTTCAGCTGTTCAAATGCTACTTCTGAGCCCTGTGATCTACAAGATGAAGGACTAGACATTTCCTCCAATCCTCAAGAACTCTTGAAAATTCCCCAACATAGGAATTATTTAGAAGAGATAAAGCAATTGCAGCCATCTCCACAGTCTAATATACCAAGAAACTTAACAAGATAACAGATTTATGAATTAATAGCAAAAAGTGGGGTGGGAGGCTAATCTCACTCATTCACACTCATTCAGTACCTTCCTCACTAGTGCCCATGCTTTTACAGGATGCACAACCTAACCTAATGGCCTTTTGTTCTGGCATCCACTCAGCAATTTCGTTTCTGTTGCTGTCTTAACCTGCACCAGTCGTGACCCCACCATTATGTGGCAACAAGCATCAAATCCCTTTGTGGAAATAGGGAGAGTATAGAAAAGCAGAAATGTGGACTGTTTGGAGCAGCAGAGGGAATTCAGGTGCAAGATGTGAGCCTGTATATGGGGCTACACCAGGCCTGAAGGAAAGATAACTGGCATCCAACTGGGGCTAGTTCTGTCCCCACTCCCACCTCCTGCTCAAGAAGTGACTTGGGAAGGGACTGTGGTCAGTGAAAAGTGAATTTCTCAATGTGGAATGAGGTTGAAATAGTTTTTGAGATCAAGAGTCTCAGAAATTTACCGTGAAAGTGGGAAGCGGAAGAAAATGAGCAATAGAGAAATTTAAGGGGAAAAGATTACCAAAGATCTCAGGAAGAAGACTTAGTTAAAAACCTAGAGCACAAATAGATAAGCCAATAAGACATTAAAATAGAAAGAAAGATGGTCATCAAGATATCAAAGGAAATTGAAAACTGATAAGATAGAGGACTCTGAGAATGCCCAAGAGAGCATGGAACCATAGGAAAATTTTCACAAATGGTTCAATGGAGAAATAATAAACTTGAAAAAAGAAGTCAAAGGGGAATAAATTTATGGCCTATACAGAAGAAACAATTAGCAGAATCAAAAAATTTAAATCTGTAGGGGTGAATCTCTTTATAAAAAACAAAAGAGAAAACAACCAATTGATAATGTAAATATAAAGTCAAATACTTAACATTAGCTATCATATTTCTCCTTCCCCTGCCCCCAAGTCTTCTCAGTGCTAAACATGCTTATTTAGAGATGTATGTTTTCAGACCTTCCAAATATAGGAAATATATGGAGCTCCCAGTAAGAAATTTACTCTTCAGATGGTGATTGGCATCTTCTATGTACCTTATAATTTTTTGGGGGGTGGGGGGAGGTTGTAAATAGTATTTTATTTTTCCAGTTACATGTAAAAATAGTTTTCAACATTCTTTTTTGTAAAATTTTGAGTTCCAAATTTTTCTCCCTCCCTCTCTTTCCTCCCCCCTTTCCAAGACAGCAAGCAATCTGATATAGGTTATACATTGTACCTTACAGTTTTAAAGACTTATTTAGGATATTGATAGATCAAATGACTTGTCCAGGGTCATACAACTAATTGGTATCACAGATAGGACTTGAACTTGATATTCTTGCCTCTGAGACCAGATCCACTGTGCCATACTACTCTCTTGTCAGAGGTGATGGGGGAAATGTGTGTGTGTGTGTGTGTGTGTGTGTGTGTGTGTGTGTGTGTGTGTGTGTGTGTGTGTGTGT
>NW_020951209.1:6373946-6384089 GCF_900497805.2 Vombatus ursinus
TGTGTGTGTGTGTGTGTGTGTGTGTGTGTGTGTGTGTGTGTGTGTGTAGGTATGAGAGAGGCAGAGAGACATGGAGATAGAGATTTAGAAATCTGACATTACCTTTGGAAGGTCTGCAAATACCCATCTCCAAATGATACAAAGACTTTCTTTTTCTCTCTTGGTTGATGCATGTGAAATACAAGGCAGAGTTACACTCAACTTAAGAATAACTAATTATGGTACAGCCTGAGTCCAGGGTTCAGGGAGACAGGATATTGAGAAGAAACTATTAGAATTCAACAATGGCACTGGTCAGAGGCAAGGGAAGGTAAAGGGACAGAGGGGAAAATGGGTAATGGGAGTTCACCACAACTTCTGAATTTGAATGACAGTGGGAACTTAAAGGTGTGTTGTGGCTAGATACTTCTGGATAGACTTAAACACACTGGAAAGCAATGGTTCTCAAGGAGCTGTTGTTCTCAGGCAGAATTATCCAAGACAAAACCAACCAGTTTATCTTTAAAAAAAAAAATTCACCATCCCTAATATCAACATTTCCACCATCACAATAGTTCTATACTCACCTCAACAAACATTTATTAAGTGCTTGTCTATGAGCAAGGCACTGTGTGTGTCCTTCCTAGGATGTAGGTATACAAAAATAAAACAGTTCTTGGATTCAAGAAGCTTATATTCTATAATGCAGGGAGAGAGAGTTGGAATACAACATGTATAGAAATAAATGCAAAATACTTTGAGATAGAAGAGAGCACCTATAAAAGTGTAGAAAATCAGAAAAGGCTTCAAATACAGAGTGACATCTGAGCTAAACCTTTAAGGAAGCTAAGAATTTTAAGTAGTATAGATTAGAAGAAATTGCTTTCTAGGCATGGGGCGAAGACACAAAGGTGGGAGGTAGAAAGTCAAGTTCAGGAAAGAGCTAGTATGCCAGTTTGATTGGAACATATGGTGCATCAAGTCAAGTAATGTTAAATAAGTCTGGAAAGGAAAGCAAGGGGCCAGATGACAAAGGGCTTTAAATGCCGGGAGAGTTTGTATTTTATCCTAGAGGTAATAGGGGGCCACTGAAGGCTTTTAAAGTGGGGGGGAAGGGAATGACATAGTCAGATCTGTGCACTAGGAATATCAATTTGGCAGCTATACAAAGGATGGGTTGGGGAAGGGAGAGACTAGAAGCAGGAATACCAGGTGGAAGATTATTTCAATAGTCCAAGTAAGTGGATGATCTGAACCTCATTAGAGTCAGAATAAATGGAGACAAGGGAATGACTGAGAAAGATGTTATAGAGGTAGAGCTGCCAAACTTGGCTATTATTTTGACATAGGTCTGAGGGAAAAGAAATAATTATGGATGACTTTGAGAATGAATGGTAGGGCCTTTAACAAAAATAGATAATTTTGGAGGAAAAGGCAGATGGAGGGAGGGGTAATAAGACAATGATTTCCATTTGGGGCACGTTGAGTTTATTATTATGATGAAATATCCAGGTGTGGATGTCCATCAGGGAGTTGACAATGCAAGACTAAATTAGGGGTAAATTTTGGGAGTTAGCGTAGAGGTGATAATCTAACCAATGGGAGTGTAGAGTTACTATAGAATAGAAGAGGACTCAGAGCCTTGACAGATGCATATGCTTAGTGTGAGGCAGATGGATGATGATCCAATAAAGGCTGTTAAGAAAGAAGGGACAAACTGGAAGGAGAAGAATCAGGAAAGAGCATCAGCATGGAAGCCTAGGGAAAATAGATTATCCAGAAGAAAGGAATGGTCAAATAAGCATCAAAAGCTGCAGAGAAGTCAAGCAGAAATAAACTAAGATGAGGCCACTGGATTTAGCAGTTAAGATGCTTTCAGTCAAGCAATGACATTGGAAACCATATTGGAAGTGATTAAGAAGTAAGTGAAATAGGAGAAATTGGAGGCAACAAATACAAAAAACACTTGTAGAAGTTTGACTTTGAACAGGAATGCAGATGTAGAATGGTCAAGAAGATTGCAAAGTTAAGTGAAGGATTCCATTTGCCTTTATGTATAATGGGACCTGGAAATATTTCTGGACAAGGAGGAAGGATTAAATCATTAAGAAGAGTTTGAAGATGAGAGAGCAGCAATTTTTGAAAGGGCAAGATTCCAGAGGAAACAGAAGGGAATGAAATCAAGGGCATAAGTGGAGAGGTTAGCCTTGACAAGTAGAAGGGCCCCTTCTCAGGGAAGGAGAAAATGGAGGGGAAATGTAGAATCATTTTTGAGATGTGGAATAAGGAAGTAACTTACAGTCAATGGCTTCTTATTGTAATACTCATGCTAGGCTGCTTCCACCAATTTGCATTAACATTAGCAGGTTGGATACATCGAAGGTGACTGCTACTTCAGGTTCTAGGCGCAGGGGTGGGGAACCTGTAGCCTTGACTGTAGCCACATGTGGCCCTCTAGGTCCTCAAGTGCAGCCCTTTGACTGAATCCAAACTTAACAGAACAAATCTCCTTAATAAAAATATTTGTTCTGTAAAACTTGGACTGTCAAAAGACCACACCTAAAAACCTAGAAGGCCACATGTGGACTCGAGGCCCCGGGTTCCCTACTTTTATATCCCGTGGGAAGCCACTCCTACTAATATAGCTGACAAGCCTCAACCAGTGTGGTTCCTTTAACAATCATACCATTAAACACAGTTAGCTCTTAGCAAAAGCATTTGCTTAGCTGGCATGGCAGAAATCATAGTTACGGAACATCGCCCAGCTGCCATAAACCTGGGGTGCATTGTGCCACATACACAGCATCCATGTGAAGAAAGGAGTCAAACTAGCAAGACACATATGTGTTATAGGCATGTGGCAAAGGCAACTAACTCCTACTTCTTCAAGGCCTGAAAGTCCTTTTCCTCTTCATAGTCCTTAGGCAGCTCCCCTGGGGTGTAGCATCACTACTGAGTGGGTTGCTCATCTGGGTTTCCCCAGGGTCTTCTCTCTATTGCTTGAAACTCAATTGCCAAAGCTAGCTCCTTGAAACTGCTTTCTTCTTAGTGGGGAAGGGGGCAAGGGACTAATCTGGCACTTTAAATTCCTTGAAAGAAAGTTTCCTTGAGGATTATCTAGTGGAATCAGAGAGAAAGAGACAGAAAGAGAGATGAGCCAGGGAGAACATCTTGCAGGTGAGCAAGCTCTCTGTGGCTGAATTCTCCAACCTTTGTATCTGTGCCTTCTTTTAGGAGCCACCATGAGCCATTTCAACAAAGCTGAACAAGACGACTGGCTAACAGTCTACCTGAAGTATCTCCTCTTTGTGTTTAACTTCTTCTTCTGGGTAAGTGAATTCTACCATCAGACCCTCTCCACTCTTTTCTCTGACCTTCAAATGTTCCACCACTCAGATTACTTCTCTCAAAGACCACTCATGGGTAAATTTCAACTTCTTCAAAAAAGTATCCACGGTTGCTACAGTGGTCCAAGAAAATAATTCACTTACAAGGTTGACATAGACTGTCTACAGGATGGCATCAGGATAGGAGATTCACCAAAATGGTGGATTTATGCTCTAGTCTAACATCCCTAAGAAAGGATGGGGCTTTTTCTTCTACAAGTTCTATGTGAAGAATATGACACATTGATAGCATAGCTCAGTTTTCAATGAAGGCTCATTCATTTTTCCTAATTAATATTCTAACCCAGAATCAGATGGAAATGGAATGAAATGGAGGCCTGATGCTTTGCATGATTTGAGCTGGAATAGTTTTCAAAATTTAGTAGCTAGTCTCAGGGAAACCCAGAGGTTCTAAATATGGCTTGCACCTGTGTCCACATGTACCAAGTAGAGAACTGAAGCAATTATCTCAGTAAACAATTAATTAATATAACAATTGTCCAAAATTACTTTATTTGCTTACAATAATACTATACTCATTAGGCCTACCCTGATTCTGGATAGATGATCATTTAGACCGAATACATAAAATCATATTATCTCAGATTTGGAGAAGGCCTCAGAGGTTATCTACTTCAACCTATAAAGGAAACTGAGGCTCAAAACTGATGTTATTTGACTCCTGGCCCCATATCCTTTCTAATACATTACTAATTTCTAATGCATGATGATTTCTTATTCTGATAGCTTTACTTGTATATAAAATCAATCTAAATTCAGTAGCTTATTTTTAAAACCAAAGATTTGGGAAATTAAAGAATTCTTAAATGTACTTTAAACTTCTGTGGTCTAATTAATTTTGTATGCTATATGACTTTATGTTGATGTGCTGTGATGCTTCTATCTAAAAAGGAGTTGAGATTTCAGGACAAATTTTGTGAATATTTTGAATTCCTCCCAGGAGGAATTAATTCCAAAATAAAATGGGCTGTCTGTAGAGGCTGTGATTTCTCCATCACCAGAAGTCTTCAAGTAGGAGCTAGATGTTGAGCTGTGAATGTCATAGAGAGAATGCATGCTTCATATGTGGTTTGAAATAAATGACTTCTGAGCTCCCTTTCATCACTAAGGCTTGATGCTTCTATCAGAGTCTTAACTAGGAATGCTTTCAGCTGGATTGGAAATAGGATTGGGGAAAACAATGCTGTTGGCAGAGGAGATGGGGAGGAGGAGGTGGTCACAATGCTCTGCATACACAGACCAACCATCAGAAAAGAGATTATTATCTGGCCCGCAAACTAATCCACCACTGCCCCCTAGCGGTTGGAAATAGATAGCAAGGAGCAGGGTACCAGAGTGTACCATCCTTGTGATGGTAATTAAACAAAAAACAGGGTCAATCTATAGAACTGAGGTGTCAGACTCAAATAGAAACCAGACCACTAAACCATACATAAAGATCCCTGCATATTGACTTAGAAAGGCACATTTTCTAAAATTTATTTTGTTACATATTTTCCAATTACATTTCAATCTGACATGGGAGCGCTGGGGAACGTTATGGGATGCAGCAGCATGTTTGACATTTCTGCTATAGAGCATAAGTTGGCAGAGGACCAAAAAAATCACAAACACAAGTCTCTTCAAGGTGTGGATCGCAGGAATGGCAATCTCCAGACCACCACAAGGAAGAAGTATGTCCCCAGGTGCCAGTACCTTGGGGCATTTCCCCATAACTCTAGTTATAGCTCTGAATTAACACTTCTTATATTATAAATGGTTTCTGTGGAAGAATTTATGTCTTGTTGCTATTACCCTACAGAGCAAGTGACAGTAATGAGAGAACCTCATTGAGGCAACAGTGAAAATAAGAGGTAGATTTTTTTTTAATCATTCTAATATAGTAGATAAGAGAACCAGGATCCAAATGACCCTAAAAGGCCAAAGCAATAGCCTGGACCTGATACAATGACATTTATTAGGAACGAATGTAAACTCTTACCCTTGAGGTCAAAAAATCAACTTCACAAATAGAAGGCAGCTGATTCAGTAGATAAGAGTTAGGAAGCCCTAAGTTCAAATTTCACCTCAGATACTTGTTAGCTATGAACTTGGGCAAGTAAATACTTAACCTCCATTAGCCTCAGTTTCCTCATCTGTAAAATGAGAGAGAAGAGTTGTTGCAGCAGTCAAATAAGATAACATGTACAGTGCTTGGCAAACGTTAGAGTGTTATATAAATCCTATTATTGTTATTATTACTATAAGATAATGGATGGCAGATTATATAATGGTACATCTGAAAAAGATTTGTGGGCTTTAAAGGATTATAAATTCCATATTACTCAATAGTAAAATGTGACAGCTAAAAGAAACAATACTCTTGGGCTGAATTGAGAGACAGTGTCTAGAATGAGGTAGGTAATTGTTTAAATGTACTCTGACCACATTGGTGTCCATTCAGTTCTGGGTCCACATTTTAAGGACATTACTAAGCAGCAGGGCATCCAACTGAGGGCCATGAGGGTGGTAAAAGGGCTTGAGGTCACACCATGCAACTAGGAACTGGGAAAAATAGCCTGGAAAAGAGAAAAATTATCATAACTGACTATTTGAACAACTGTCATGTGAAAGGATTAGAACTCAAAACCATGAGTGGAAGAAACTCCTGTCTACACAGTATAAGGAAAACCTTTTGTCTAAAAGTGTCAAAGGCTACTCTCAGATGCAGTGCCCCTCTGGCTCCCACTAGAGCTCCTAAAGCAAAGGCTAGATGACTAATGGGGCTGTTTTGGAGGAGACTCTTGGTCTACTTCAGGACAGACTTCATGGCCTCAGAACTCTTCCAACAAAAACCCTGTGTTTTGGTGATCCCTTCCTCCACTCCCTCCCCAAGTGAAAAAGATCTTTCTGATCAAGTTTTCTTAGAGCACTTGGTACATATTTCTCCTTTGCTCTACTATATATAATATTTATTTGTGAATATACTTCCACTTGCATTGAGCTCTTTGAGGGCAGGGACTGCATCGTATGTATTTTTGTATCCAAAGCACTTTGCAAATATTAACTGTTTAACAAATGTTTTTTGAATGATTCCCATCTAT
Organism: Vombatus ursinus; assembly: GCF_900497805.2. Lineage (NCBI taxonomy): Eukaryota > Metazoa > Chordata > Mammalia > Diprotodontia > Vombatidae > Vombatus > Vombatus ursinus. The sequence goes on from NW_020951209.1 coordinate 6,380,416, forward strand.
TGAGGCATTGAAAGGAAAGAGGTGGGAATCCATAATATTGAGGGCTAAAGGGAAAGGAAAGGAAAAGAATCCTTTCTAATATTCAGAGCTATGAAGCACAACCACATCCTGTTTCTGAGAGCCAGCTGGGAACTTAATTACCAATTATTACATTGTTTCTATGGGAAACTGTGGTCTGAATGCCAAATAAAAAATTTACAAAATGTTTTTTTGGAACTTAACCCATTCATAAGTTAGGGACTGCCTGCAATTTGTCCTGTAGATGGGAACACAAAGTAATTACTTACTTTTACATTATAGTGTCAAAAAAAAAATTCAGACTGAGTAAATCAGATAAACCCAAAAGATGTTATTTATTTAAAACAAGGGGAAACATAGTCAAATTTCGTCTAACACTGTTCCAATTCTGTATGGCACAGCTTTATATTTTTATGGGTTTAAAATGGATTAAGCAGTAGTGGAAAAAACTTGAAGGATGTTATAGCATTTTGTGGTTGCTATGTTTAAATTCTCAGACTGCAATGTCTATGTTTTACATTCCAAAACATTTTGCTTCATAAGTGTCCTTGTAATTTCCTACGAATGTGTTGTCATAGCAATTCTAATTGTTAAAATTATTCCAAGATGGAGTCAGTCTTGGTCTTCCTCTCCAATGCAATGTAAGATACCTCAGTAGTTTTTATTTTCCAAAACACTAAGGACAATTAGATACTGTTTTGCTGATTTTACTTGGTAAAAACTCTAGTTCCCTAAATCTCTGCTTGTTTACCTTTTCTCTACCTTAAAGCTCTTTACCCACTTTCAAAGCCAGTCTCTTAACAGCTTACCCTCAGCTGCAATTTAGAATGCAGCTGTTAATTTCCTCCCTTAGACACCTCTGCCACTCACCTTAAGCCTGAAATCATCTAAGTGGCTTTCAGTATCATTCATCAAGTCCTATTGTCTGAAGTTTTATGCAGCTATATAACCCTTTTCCTCTCTCAAGTGTTTTTTTTTTAAAGGGGGGAGTGGGGCTTTGAGCCTGTCCCTAGCTGTTACTAATTCTCTCATTCAGGTCTACATTTCTTAAAGGAGCCAGATTCATTTATTTTTAAAGTTCCCTTTATTGTTTTAGTGAAACAGTAGCTCTACCTCATCTGAACATGTTCTTGGAATCAGGAAGATCTGATTTCAAATCCGGCCTCAGGCATTTACTAGCTATGTGACCCTGGTCAAGTCATTTAAACTCTCTTTGCCTTAATCCATTAGAGAAAGAAATGACAAACCACTCCAATATCTTTGCCAAGGAAATTTCATGGATAGTATGGTCCATAGGGCCACAAAGAGTTGGACACAACTGGAGAACAACAACAATAGTTCCTAGAACGATGAACAATCTAGTATGCTCTGTGAGTTCACAATATAGTAAGACTATCATCTCCCTTACTTTGAACACTATGCTTCTGTTAATCTAGCTGGGGCAGCCAGATAGTACCGGGCCTGGAGGCAGGAAGACATAAATTCAAATCCATCCTCAGACACTAACTAGCTATGTGACCCCAGGCAAGTCACTTAATCTCTCTATGCCTCAATTTTTTCATCTGTAAAATGAGGATAATAAGAACATCTCCCTCCCAGGGTTATTGTGAGGATCAAATGAGATAATCATTGTAAAGTATCTGGCACAGGGGTAGGGAACCTGCCGTCTAGCAGCCACCAGTGGCCTTCTAGGTCCTTGGGTGCAGCCTTTTGATCAAGTCCAAGTTTTACAGAACAAATCCTTTTATTAAGGGTGTTTGTTCAGTGAAGTTTGGATTCAGGACCTAAAGGGCCACACGTGACCTTGAGGCCCCAGATTCCCCACCCCTGGTCTGGCACATAGTAAGTGTTATATAAATGTTTGCTGTTGTGGTTGAGCCATTTCAGTTGTGTCCAACTCTCTGTGACCCCATTTGGAGTTTTATTGGCAAAGATATTGGAGTGGTTTGTCATTTCCTTCTCCAGATCATTTTACATATGAGGAAACTGAGGTAAACAGGGTTGAGTGACTTGCCCAAGGTCACACAGCTAGAAGTGTCAGGCCTGCTTTGAACTTAGATACTCCTGATTCCAGGGCTGGCACTCTATCTACTGTGCCAGCTAGCTGCCCCATATATAAATGTTAGCTATCATTATTAATCCAACCTAAAATCATGACTTTAGGGCTGACATACCACAGTGCTACACCTCTGGAATTTGCCGTCAATCAAAACCTTTAAGTTCTTACGTGAACTGCTGTCTCGCCATAGCTTCTCCACCCTATACCTGAGCAGTTTTTTTTAATTGTTTGATGGATTTTACATCTTTATCTACAAAATGTCATTTTGTTAGATTCAAGTATAATGTTTTATTCAGTCTTTTGAGATCTTGGATCCTAATTGTTTTTTGTTTGTTTGTTTTTTTAATTTTAGAGGCAATTGGGGGTTAAGTGACTTTCCCAGGGTCACACAGCTAGCTAGTATCTGAAGTCACATTTGAACTCAGGTCCTCCCGACTCCAGGGCCAGTGCTCTATCCACTCACTGAGCCACCTCACAGCCCCATTGGATCCTAATTGTTATCCATATTATTAGCTATTCTTCCCAACTTTGTGTTGTCCAGCTGGACAAGTATGCCATTTACCTATTTATGAAAATGACAGGAATCTTGAACATAATAGCTCCACAGATAGCATATCCCTAAAGAATTATGGTATGATGGAAAGAACCCTGGATCTGGAGCCAGAAGACCTTTTCTTTGATTGCTTGTGTGACCTTGGGCAAGTCACATGAACTGTTTGGCCTCAGTTTTTTCATCTATAAACTGAGAGGGTTGTACAAGATGATCTACTGAGTCCTCTTTAGTTCTAAACCCTATGATCCTTTGTAATGGAATGAGCAACAGTTAGAGTAGTAGATAGAGTGCCAACCCTGGAGTCAGGAAGACCTGAGTTCAAATCTGACCTCAGACACTCACTAGTTGTGTGACCCTGGACAAGTCACTTGACCCTGTTTACCTCAGTTTCCTCATCTGTAAAATGAGCTAGAGAAGGAAGTGGCAAACCACTCCAGAATCTTTGCCAAGAAGATCCCAAAGGGGTCATAAACAGTTGGACACAACTGAACAACAACAAAGAACAACAGTTAGACACAAGCAAGGTACTTTGTGGTAGAGGCAAATATAGAGGTAAACTAGCCAACTATAGGGTCACAACTGTGAAGAGAGGAAAGGTTAGAGCAGGAATTTGAATAGGAAATATAGAGAGAGGGGGTGGAAGGAAGAGAGATGGAGGTTGGGATGAGGATTAAGGATAGATTTAGAATGAGTGAGGCAGAGAGAGAGAAATGACAGCACAGGAGTTCATGACTAAAGAGGGTAATTTCAGTGTTCAAGATCAAGGAGGTGGTTCAGATTGGAGTGATGATGAGGTCTAGGGCGTAACCATCTCTGTGGGTGGCTGAGGTAAAAGTAGGACATGGGAGCTGAGAAGGTGGATGACCCCAAGTGTAAGGGCAGGGGATAGAGGAGGAAAGGAAACCTTTGACTCGGGTACCAGCATCTTGAGTTAAAAGTAGAGAGAAAATCCTGGAGGTCATTAGGTGGCAGCAACAAGGGGAAGGAAGGAAGGAAAGAAGGAAGGAAGGAAGGAAGGAAGGAAGGAAGGAAGGAAGGAAGGAA
>NW_020951209.1:6384099-6434220 GCF_900497805.2 Vombatus ursinus
GGAAGGAAGGAAGGAAGGAAGGAAGGAAGGAAGGAAGGAGGGAAACAGGCATTTGTTAAGTACCTAGTATGTACCAGGCACTATTCTAAGCATCTTACAAATATTGTAACATTTGATCCTCAAAACAACCGTGGGAGGTAGATAACATCGATGATAATAAAAGCTAGTGTTTATTTAGCACTTTAAGGCTTGCAGAGTGCTTTACAAGCTTTATCTCATCTTATCCTCAAAACAACCCTGGGAGATAAGTGCTATTATTATCCCTACTTTTTTTTGTTCAGTCATTTCTGTCATGTTGGACTCTTAATGACCTCATTTGGGTTTTCTTGGCAAAGACACTGGAGTAGTTTACCATGTCCTTCTCCAGCTCATTTTACAGATGAGGAACTGAGGCAAATAGGATTAAGTGACTTGCCCAGGGTGACACAGCTAAGAAGTGTCTGAGGCCAGATTTGAACTCAGGAAACTTGGTGCTTACTGACTCCAGGCCCTGAGTTCTATCCACTAGCAGCCCTTTAGAGGTAAGGAAACTGAGGCTGACAGAAGTTAAGTGACTGTGAGCTTTGGCTCATTCAGCTAATAGGGATAAGCTGTCATATGGAAAAAGTCAGGTTTCTATGATCAGAAAAATGTAGAAAGGGTACAAGAGGAAGAGACTGAGAATGAAGGGAGTTTTTTCATCACTCGACCATGGGTTCCAGCTGTCAGAGTGGAAGGGAAAAGCAGTGGAGGATATAGAATTGGGATGTTGGGATAAAATAGATGAAAGATGAAGGAGCCATGAGAATGCAGCAAGAAATGGCAGGGGAAGGGCTTCTTACCTTGACAACTCCAGGTTCCAGGAGTTAGGGGAGCAAGAAAAGGGAATTTAACTAACAGTAAGACTAGAACAGAAGACTCTTGATGATCAGTTAATCAGAGCAAGGGACAGGAAGAGAAGATCATTGGGAGGCTACTCATCCTGGGCGGTTAAGTCTTCCAAAAACTTAGGGCAAGTTTTGATGGGAAATGGGGGTACATACTGAGGGGAGGAAAGGGAGAAGTGAGGACCCAATCTGCTTCATCATTTTGCTCATCAGCTTTGTCCTGGGAGAACCCAATGTTTGATAATCTTTCCTCCATTTTCCATGGAGGAGCTGGCTTTGAGAAAACTACTTATCCACCAGTGGTCTGTCAACTGGCCTTCTACTGATGTATTACATTGTATTTGAAAACCTGTTCCTCAAAGAGCAAGAGAGCCTTGATGAGAAGGGCAAAGTCAAGAACATAGAACAGGGCCTAGGTAAGAAACTCCATTTGTTAGACCCAAGCCCTAGGGACATAAAGTAGTTCCTGAAATCAGCCTTCAGTAAGTACTTCAGTGGATGGCTCATCATTGTAGTTTAGTCTTATTGTAGTTGAGTCTGGGGCAGCTAAGCAGCACAGTGGATTGAGCACTGGGCTTGGAATCAGGAAGACTCATCTTCATGAGTTCAAATCCAGCCTCAGATACTTACTAGCTATAAGCAAGTCACTTAACCCCCTTTGCCTTAGTCCCTCATTTGTAAAATGAGCTGGGGAAGGAAATGGCAAACCACTCCATTGTCTTTGGTAAAAAAAAAAACCCAAATGGGGTCCTGAAGAATCAGACACAACTGAAACTACTCAAGGACAGAAAAGTAGGATCTTAACTCTATTCATAACTTCCAAGATAAGAGGCCTTAAGACAGAGGATCTTAACCTTTTTTGTGTCTTGGACCCCATTGGCAGTCAAGTCAAGATTATGGACCCCTTCTCTGAATCATGGTTGTAAATGTGTAAAATAAAAGACTTAAGACTACAATGGAAATCAATTATATCAAAATACATTTATCAAATTATTTTTTAAGAAACAAGGTTGTGAAACTTAAGTTAAGAACCTCCACCTTCGGGACATGAGGACCTTGACATTACCTCTCCTATCTCTCAGAAGTGGGGTAATAGTCTTAACAAGGAGTTGTTGGACTGGCCTTGGATTCAGGGTAGGGGAGGGTGGAAAAGAATGTGCTCAGTGCTACATTCTCATAGAGCCCAGAAACAGTTAAACCACTCGTGATTTCCTATCTCTTATCCCTTTTAAACAGGGGATACTAGTAGATCTAACTTTGAACAGTTGGCATTGGCTGCACAAGTATTAACAACTAGGCTCTTAGGGAGCCTGCACCACCCCCACTCTGTTCAGGGTAAATACCCTTGGGATCTTCCTAGGCAGTCGCCAATAGACTGCCTGGTGAGCTGATCTGCACTAAATTAATGCACAATTTTTCTCAATAAAGAGAGGTGACTACAAAGTATATAGACTGTCTGGGGAAATTCCTAGTTTAGTAAAAACATACAACCCTATCAGAAATAACTCTGTTCATAGCAGCATGATTTATGATAACCAAAACCTGGAAACAACATAAATGTAAGAATCAGGTCACATGCTCCTAGTTCCCTCTTACCTATTCCTTGGCTTCTCTCCCCTTAAAGTCACCTTGGTTCAAATCTCAGCACTTCAGCTAGCTACTTGGGTAACCCTGAGCAAGTCATTTAACCCTCTCTGGGCCTCACTTTTTCAACTGTAAAATAAAGGAAATGGACCTGAAAATTTTTGAAGTCCCTTATAGCTCTAAATCTAAGATCCTAAGATTCTATGAAATGTTAGGAACCATTCTTTCATGAGACCTGACAAAGGAAGGACAAAGTATTGTGCCCCTTCCCATCATTCTAGATCCTAAATTCTAAGAAACCATGGGGCAAGGAAAGTTTACAATATTGCCTAGGATGGATGATCACTTAAATTTCTTAACATATTCCCCATTGGGTGAGTTGACACTATCATGCCTATTACATCATGGCTTGGTAGGCCAGCTTCAAAGGACTGTTAATGGCCAAGAACCACTTTGTTGAACAGGATTGGGAGTTGGTCCACATAGGAAGCCAAAGATCTCATTGCTAAGTGGGGGAGAATTACTGCACCAATAGAAATCAAAGGAGCAGGAGTGGAGAATTACAGACTGGCTTTATTTCATTGGAGTTTGTGGTCAAAAGCAGAAGTTGGTCTGAGAGAAAGGTATTGGGATGAACCAAATGTTGTAGGAGAAGTGAGGAAAACCAAATAAATCTGGGCATGGAGCACTGATTAGCAATCTGCCTTGCTCAGTGTGAGCCTCAACATAGCAACCTCTCAAAGTGGGTCACTGTATGCCAGCACTATCCCCTGGAAATTTTGAAATTGATGTTGGGCAATTCCAAAGGACCCATGATGAAAAATGCTATCCACCTCCAGAGAAAGAACTGATAGAGTCTGAATGCAGATCAAAGCATACTATTTTTCGTTTTCTTTATTTTTTTAATGGTTTTCATTTTGGTCTGTGTTTTCTTTCACAACATGAAATATGTTTTGTGTATGGAAATATGTTTTGCACTATTACACGTGTTTAACCTATAACAAATTGCTAATAATCTCAGGGAGGGGGGAGGGGAGAAAGAAAGAGAGAGAATTTAAAATTCAAAATGTTTTTAAATGAATGTTAAAAATTATTTTTACATGTAATTGGGAAAAATAAAATATTATTCATTAAAGAAAAAAAAGAAATAGATGTCTGGGTCTGGGATTTATGCAGTGAAACATGTAGGAGGCTACTTCTGGGAGTTCCTTCAGGCTAAAGCATTATTTGGTTCTACCTGAGTAATGTGAGGTTCTAGAGAGTAAACATCCCTGGAAAGTGAGCAGGTGATTTATTTGGATACATAATCATCTTAGAATCAGAAGATGAGTTCAATCCTTAGCCCTGACACTAACTAGCTGTGACCCCCAAAAAGTCACTGAACTTCTCTGCTCTCTACCCTCACCTCTGAGGTAGGGATATATAATATAATATAATATAATACAATATAATACAATATAATACAATATAATATAATATAATATAATATATAATATAATATAATATAATATAATATAATATAATATAATATAATGTAATATAATATAATATAATATAATATAAAATATATGGTATGGTATGGTATGGTATGGTATGGTATGGTATGGTATGGTATGATATGATATGATATGACATGATATAAATGTTATGTTATAACATAACATACCATAATATTATAATGTAATATATTCATAAATCCACCTTAAAGCACTTTATAAAACACTGTGTGTGTGTGTGTGTGTGTGTGTGTGTGTGTGTGTGTGTAATTACTAAGAGGGATGTGCTAGAAAAGGACATGTTGGTAGGTTTCTGCAAAAAGCAGTGGAGGCTATCCAGATTGCAATTATACATGGGAACTCAGCTGGGCAGCTGGCAGACTGTTAACAAAGGAGCGGCTTGAGAGGAAGAGTGGATTTTTTTTAATACAGATCTCTCTGCACTTTCAAGATAAAAATACACACCGTTTGGCTTCAGAACAGTTTCAGAGTGGCTTGGTTTGGGGCTCCATATTAATGTAGGGTGATTCAAAGCTTTGTTGCTCAGTCATTTTTGCATGTAAATGACGTGAACAAAAGGTTTAAGGTAGAGGGGGATACTTAGCAATCCTATTAGCTAGCCATTTTTCATCTTGCCTTCTTCCTAGCTATTTATTTGCACAGTGAGACCCAAAGGTTCTGGGGTACTTATATGATCTGATCAGGAAAGAGTGTAGTGACTCTGTAACTTCCCTTGTTCTAAATAGTGTAGCTCTATTAATCCACCCTAAATCCAGGTTCATTTTTTGGTGACTAAGCCAGATACCCCTGAGAGGGGAAAAATTCCAGGATGGAATAGAACCTTAATAACTCATGAACCGCAGTCTTAACTTTACTATCATTCTCCCTTCAGGTGCTCATTCAGTCCATACTCTTGCCGTTTGCAGTTTTCTCACTAATCCCTGAAGAGAGCAAACCCCAGAGCAATCTCTCTAGGAACTTACTGTAGAGCAGTGTTTCTAGCCTATAAAAACACATAGGAACTTTCCAGGGTGCCCTTAGAGGAGGAATCCTGTTCTTCTATTTCACTCCCTCCACACACACACACACACATCCCAAGTTCAGCCCATTGTCCTACACAAAACATGCCAATGTATCCCCCTTCCTCCTCCTACTTCCTCCAACTTCCCACCTTCCTCATCAAAATATTGACAAAAACAAGGGAGGAAATATAGGATTATTAAGGCCTAGTCAAGATGTCTCCCATTGAACCAAAGAGCCGTTCTCACTGGTTGGGAAACAGTAGATAAGTATGGTATATCCTCAAGGCCTGGATTTTGAGTCCTCACTAGGCCACTGACCCTTGACCAATCTCTTCATTTCTCAGAATCTATAAAAGGAAGCCATTGGGTTAAATCAAAGGTGTGAATCATGCCACATCGCAGGTGGGTTGCAGCCCAACCAGATTAAAATGGAATTGGGAAATATGTAACAAAATAAATAAAAGTACAAGATATATTATCATATTTTAAAAATAAGCCAGTGTGTGCTTTACATGATGTCCTGTTTCTTTGAGCTTGACACCACTAGTTTAAATTATCTCAAAGGCCCTTCCCAGTTCTAACCTTGTGTGATTCTTTGGGAAAACACCAAGAATGACATGTAAGTGCATTGGAGAAGGAAAAGGGAAAGAAAATGTCTACTGATATATAAAATAGTGCCCACCATGGAATCATAGAATTTGGAAGGGACCTTAGAAATGAGCTAGTCCAGCCTACTTATTTTACTAATGAGAAAATTGAGCCCCAGAAAGGAGAAGTCACTTACCCAAGGTTATATAAATGGTAAGTGGTAGCTCAGACCCCTAAAACAAAACAGCTAGGAGCAAGAACATGGAGAAACAGGGTCATACTCAGATCTTTTGGTTTCAAATACTTTCCATCACACCGCATTACCAGCTCTACACTCAATTCAGAGAATTGTAGAATCTCCATGTTGGAAGGCACCTTGATAGTCATCTAATGCACCTTTATGCTTAGTGCAAAGGAGTCACCTCTACATTATCCATGCTGGTTGTGGCCTCAGCCTCAGAGTGCATGAAATTGCTTAGGGTGCCCCAGTTAAGCTCTCAGGCCTCCTCTCACTCTCCTTTGGGTTATCCTCCTAAATGGTCACTTCCACCCCATGTTTCTCCTCACTGAAATTCAGCATCCACACAGACTTTTCTAAAGTACCGGTCTGACCATGTCACTCCCCTGGTTGGTAAATTTTAGTAACTCCCTATATCAAATATAAACACCTGTTTAACTTTTAAAGCCTTTTACAATCTGGTCTCAATCTACCTTTCAGTTCTATCTTATTCACTTCCTTTCTCCAACTCTGTGGCCCACAGTCAATATTGACCTTCTTGAAGTTTCTTACATATCTCAATCTCTTGACCTCATGTTGTCACATGAATGTCCCCCATTCCTGAAATGCACTCTCTTTTTAACTTTTCCTCTTGTTATTATTGTTGTTTAGTCATATCAGTCATGTCTGACTCTTCGTGATTCCATTTGGGGTTTTCTTGGCCAAGATACTGGAGTGATTTGCCATTTCCTTCTATAGCTCATTTTACAGATGAGGAAACTGAGGCAAACTGAGAGGTTAAGTGATTTGCTCAAAGTCATACAGCTAGTAAATGTCTGAGGCCAGATTTAACTGATCTTCCTGAATACAGACTTGGCACTCTATCCACTGTATTATCTAGCTGCTCTATAATTTTCCTGTTAGACTCCTTTATTTCCTTCAAAACTTAGCTCAACTGCCACCTCCTACAGGAAGCCTTTTCTGACCACCACCAGCTGCTAGTGCCCTCCCCCCAAATTAACTCTTATTTGTTTTATGTATCTTTTGTGCAAACTCATATATGTATTATGTCTTCTTCTCCAGAAGAGTGTAATCTCTTTAATGGCAAAGACTATTATACCTTTGTCTTTGCATCTCCAGCATCTAACACAATACCTAACACATATATTTGTTGGTTGGTTGTTTGATGAGTTCATGCTCAGCATCCCTTCAAAATTAGCAAGATTGAACTTTATCTGTACTTTCTCTAGCAGCTCCGTACAAAAATATTTCTTTTCCTCCCCTCCCTTTTCCTGTTTAGTTTCATACAGCTCCAATCAACCTGAAATGTTGGCTCACTAATTTATTATTTTAATTAGCAGCATGATTGTGCTAACGATCAACACTCATCCAAGAACTGAGTTGTGCCAGACTTTAGAGAGAACATGAGAACCAACATACTCACCTTGCCTGGGAGGCTGTTACTCGTTGTGAAATAACAGCCCTGGCTTGAAATCCAGTTAGCTAGTTGGAGTTTACCTGTGGAGAAGAAGAAAATTGTCTTCCTGGAAGAATTACTGATCACAGTCCAAGATTCAACCTAGTGGGAGATCTAGTACAGTAGGAAAGAAATATCCATCAGAATTCCCTGTCATGTGGACTGGGCTGGTTCTTTTCCTTAAAAGGTATAAAACTATACTTGTGATTTAGAAGATGAAAGGCTCCAGTCATTGATATCACTTCCTGAGTACAGAAAGCCATGAAGCTAATCATAGATGCTTTGACCAGTGGACCACCATTGGTAATATAGAGGCAGGGTAGGACAGAGGATTCAGCACTTAGCTGAATCAATTGATTCATTGCAGTGTCCTCGATAATATATCCTTGTTGAATATCTTTCCCCTGCTGTGGCTAAGTGAATCAACTTTTGTTAAATGGACTACAAGCGTCTCATTTCTTCCCAATATCAAGCAAGCTCTAACCTGCAACAAACAGAAATGGAAGATAAAAATACATGGGCTTAGGGAAGGCAGAAGGTACCAAGCCCCAGTTTAGGAGACTGGCATTGGCTAGAGGAGAGTAATGGGGATACTTCTGGGTGATCCTGAGCAAGGCAGGAACTGGGAACAAGAGCCAGGAGGGGACTACTCCCTGATTCCCCTAACTTCCAATTTGAATTCTTCTACCCAGTATAAAGAAGCTGCTCAAAATGGACCTGAGTCCAGACAAATAAACCTTGTATTCAAGCATTATTACTGATGTACTTGCCTCTCTTGGGTAATCATGTATCGGCCATCCTGAGAAAGAGTGGATTAAATTGGAAGATGGCTGGTTGTTTTTCTCTAGCCTCACAGTCCTTCCAAGCAGTTATAAGACTTATTCAGGATTTCACAAAATAATCGGACAGACCAACAGTACATAAAGCAAAACCTTTTTATTATAGTGTGCTTTAACTCACACAAGGGAAGACTCAGGACCAAAACAAAGCACTTAGAGGGGAACAGAGACAACAAAGTAAGGGAAGTTTAGGGCAAAGTATGCAGCTGGGTCTCTGTCACTGGAGAGGACAAATATAACCAGGGCTCAGTCAAGAGAGGGGTCAATCACCAGAGCCACAGACTTGACGGCTATCAGGTCAGACAACTGAAGGAAGAGGGTCAGTGCTGGTACTTCAGAGCAGCTGCTCTCAGACTTGGCACACCAGCTCTGCTGAGCTCTCCATAACTCCTACTCTGTGCAGAATGCCTGGAACACAATTGTTTTCATTCAGTTCAGTCATCATTTATTAAACACATAATGTTATATGTCTGACACTATGCTAGGCACTGAATGAAATAGTCCTTGCCATCCAGAGGGAAGGGAAACAATCTTTTACTAGAGGGAAACAATGTGGACTCAGACATAAATACAAAATCTATAAAAGATAAATACACAGTAATTTGGGGCAGCTAGGTGGTGCAGAGGATAGAGTGCTGGGCTTGGAATCAGGAAAACTCAACTTCATGAGTTCAAATCCAGCCTCAGACACTTACTAGCTGTGTGACCCTGGACAAGTCACTTGACCCAAATTAACTTAACCACTTAACCCAACCTGAGGCAAATACTTCAGTTTCCTCATAAGCTGGAGAAGAATATGGCAAACCACTCCAGTATCTTTGCCAAGAAAACCCCAAAATGGAATCTGAAATGACTGAACAACAACCATCCTCTTCTGATCTGCCGCCACTAGACAGTAGGTCTTGGGAGTAGGAGTTTAGAGATAATAACATTGCTTTTAGTTTCACAGAGAACTTTCCTCACAACAGCTCTATGAAGTGGGCACAGTAATTACCCCAGTTTTGCAGATTAGGAAATGAAGACTCTCAAAGGTTAGAAGATTGGCCCATAATCAAACAGCTAGTACATGTGAATAAATATATTAAGCACTTACTATGTTCCAGGCACTGTGCTAACTGCTGAGAATACAAAGACAAGCAAATAAGACAGTACCTGTCCTCCAGAAGCTTCTGTTCTAAGGGAGGGAACCCAACACATAAATGGGAGTTTATGGGGTGGGGCAGAGATATAGTTGGTTCTAGACAAGATAAATCAAAAATTCATCTATCAGACCTACAGTTACAGGAAAGTGTCTCAGTTCCAGTAGGAGAGAGTTAAGAAGAATGGCCAAAGTACAAATGTCATGGGGCATGGTTTGGGAATGGCCATCATATCCAAGGCCCTCTAATCCATCTGCTGCACTGCTCTCTTAAAGAGTAAACAGACTAGTGAGTGATGATGAAGACCCGAAATATGGTTATGACTGTGTTCATGAAGCAAAGAAAAGAGATATGAAACATGATGTGGAAGTAGGATCAAAGAGACCTGGCAACTGATGGAATGAGGTGAAGGATGAAAAGAGAGAGGAGAGTCAAGGTTAAATCTGAGGTTACAAACCTTGGTAACTGGAAGAATAGTAATACCCTAAAAGAAACAGAGGAATTTGGAGAAAGATTTAGTTTCCTGAGAAAGATAATGAGATCTGTTTTAGACATGTTGAATTCGAGATGCCTACAGCTAGCTACTCAATTAATAATGTCTAATGGGAAGTTGGTAATGGAAACTAGAGGTCAGTAGAGAGACTAGAGATAGGTATATCCTGGTAATCTACTGCATAGAACTGAACCCATGGCAAGTAATGGTATTAACAAGAGAATAGAGATACAAATGAAGGCTCCAGATAGATCCTTTGAGACCCCCCCATAGCTAAAAGGTAGGTCCAACAAAGGAAGGAATGAATAGATATGAGATAAGGTACCCAGAGACATTAATGACACAAAAAACCAGGAGAAGAGAGTATTCAGGAAGATAAGGTGGTCAGCATTGTCAAAGGTTCAGGAAAGATGAGGTGTGGGGAAAGGCCATTGGATTTAACAATGAAAATATTGTTGGGTAACCCTGGAAAGTGCAATTTAAGATATGTCATAAGGTCAAAAGTCAGTTCGGAAAGACTTAGAAATGAGTGGGAGGCAAAGTAGAAGCAATGAGAATAGACTGATTTTTTTTTAAAGGATCTTGCCTGAAGAAGGGAAGGAAAGATATGGGACAATAGCTTGAGAAAATGATAATGTCAAGTGAAGTCAAGAGCTGGGCATGTGTCTAAGCAGCAGGATTGGAGTCACCTGATGATGATGATGGCTGATATTGATGTAGTGTTTAAATGCTTACAAAACACTTTACATATTCAAAGCTCAGAGAGATTGTGACCTGCCCATGGTCACACATCTATTAAATATTTGAGGAGGTCAAACCTAGGTCTTCCAGAATTCTTGAACTTCTTAGAGCTCTCTACCTCAGGCTCTTGGTAAGGAGAAATCTTCCTTGATTTGCAGTCCAGGACTTTATCTGTTAAACAGTACTGCCTCTAGGGGTAAGGAACAGAATAGGAAACTAAAATATATCCCATCCATTGGTGATCATTCAATGCAGTGCAAATAAAGAAAGGCTTGGGGAAGAAAATATACTATAGAATTATAAAATTCAAACCTGGATGAGTCCTTAGAGATTATCCAGGACAGCATCCTCATTTTGAAGAATCCATTAGTTTGTGAGCTTCTCAAAGGAAGGGACTATCTTTTGTCTTTCTTTTCAGCAGTTAGCATAGTGCCTGGCACTTAATAAATTCTTATTGACTGACTGGAAAAGTTCTTAACCTATAGTCAATAAACTTAGTTGGTTTTTTTTTTTAACATTTTGAAGACTGCATTTTAATATAATTGGTTTCCTTTGTAGTCCTAAGCATTTTATTTTATGTATTTAAAGACATTATTCTGAGAAGGGGTTCTCATTCTTCATGATCTCACACAGAGATATCATTGATCATTATGCAACAGTAAATATTCTGAGCTCAGTCTCTTCAGAAGGGCAAAGAAATTCAATTCACAAGGTGGAGTTGGAACAAAGCCAGCACAGTGCATAACTTAGTAATCATTTATGTGTTTTCAATATTTCATATCCATACTGTGTCACACATATGCAATGTGGCGTAGGAGAACACAGAATTTATCATTAGAGTTAGAGGATTGAATTTGAATTCTAGCTTCACTAATTATTAGCTGTAGGACTTTGAGCAATTCATTTAACCTCTCTTGGACTTCAGTTTCCTCATCTGTAAAGTTAAGGGGTTTAGACTGAATGAGCTCGTGGGAAGAGTCAACCTCATTAATGTTTCTTCAACTCGATCTTGCCCCAACATGTTGAGTGTTGTAAAGACAGTTAAAAAGTCTGTCTCCAAAGGGGTTGAAATCCTGGTTTTCATTCTAGGGTGTGTTCCAGTGGCCCAACTGCCAACCTTGAGACAAAGTTCAGAACATTCACTCCTGTGTCCCCCTGTTCACAGGTATATTCTAAATCATCAGAGCAGATGGGAGCTTAGACTGATGTATATCCATGTCATCTCTCCCATTAGCATGTAAGTAGCAACTGTTTAACTTCTACCTTTGTATCCCCTGTGCTTAGCACAGTGCCTAGTACTTAGTAAGCTTGTCATTTGATTTGTTGATCCCTTTCAACTGTGAGATTCCCTGGTTCTGTGATCTACTCAATCTCTTACCTGAAGCATGAATCATGTGTAGCAACCTTTCAAAATAGTCATCCATCTCTGCTTGAACCTTTCACCTTGTTTAGCCACTGATTGAGAGTTTTAGATTCAGTGATAAGTAAGGACCCTCCTTAAATCCTATGATCTTGAAAACTTTGATATTAGGGAATTCATTACCTCCCATGACGACGCATGACATTTTCAGATAGCTCTGATAGGAGGCACTGTATTGGCCAATAACATCATTATGTCAATTAACCTCTGACTAAAAAACTCACAATATCTAAATATGGGCTGCATTTTGTATATTGAAACTGACATTGTATGTTACATGTTGAAATTGGTATCTGTGAACTCTAAATAAGTCAACACTTTGACTTGGCAACCAGATCAACTAATGTTGTCTTGTGATGAATTAAGAGATGCAGTGTCCATAATGAGGAAAGTTACAATCCTGTTGTTAGGACTAGTTGTTACTTATAGTCCTGAACTATATAACTAGTTGTTATAGTTCTGAATTCCTCAGGCAGTTCACAAAAGGAGTCTTCTATTCGGTTCTAGATGCCACATTTTAGTAAGACATTTATAAACTAGAGAGCACCGAGACAAGAGTGACCAAGGGGAAGAAGAAACTTGAGATCATACATCATGAGGACTAGTCCAAGGAACCAGGAACGCCTAGAGAAAAGAAGACTTGGGGTAGAGAACAGGGGTAACGTTATGGCTGTCTTGAAGCATTTGAAGGGCTACCTTGTGGAGAGGCACTAGACATATTCTTGGCACCACAGGGCAGAAATGGGTAAAAAGTTGCATGTTGAGCTTTTATTAAAGGAAAAACTTCCTAATAAACAATTGGGGCAATCCACAAGTGGAATAGGCTTCTTTGGGAAGTAAGACTGCTAAAAGGCTCCAAACAAAGTACAGATGAACACTTGTTAGGGAAAATTTTTACTATTCAGTTGTGGGTTGGACTGAATGACTTGTTAAATCCTTTTTGTTTCTTTAAAATCCTTTTTAAGATCAAGAATATAGAAGCAGCTTAGCACATTGGGGAAAACAAACAAACACTGGCATTGGAGGCAGGACACCTCAATTTGAATCCTGGCTTTGCCACTTAGGACAAATTGATTAATCACTCTGAGCCTCATTTATATGTAACAAATGTGGGAGTTGTAGAGTTGTACAGCCCTCACACAATGTGTATGGACACTTAGTCTCTAGACTGACTTATTCACTTCAACTTGCTCTTACACTGAAAAGTCTAGTTTCCCAAGGAAGGGCTTGTTCTTCAGATTCTCTCAGGGTGCTAGAGTTTACTCTGTTTAGGGAGAATATATTCCCTCTGCTCATGACTTTAGTTCTTGAGCCCCCATCAGTGTACTTTCATTTACAGAAATCATCAACTCACAATAACGACACCTTTAGATCTTATATTCAAATATAACCATTTCCTTAGCAATAAGGCAAAAGAATAATAACATCACAGGTACTCATATATTAAATCATATACAGGAATAATTAAATACATAAGTCTGGGTCACACTTTCCCATTAATGCAATCATATCTGTGGGGAAAAGTGACCACATACTTACAGAAATCTTTCAAGGAAATCTATGTATTCAAAGTAATTCACAGTTCTGGTTATAGGCTTTGATATAATTGGTCCATTCAGGAGTATCTGCCATTCAAGAAGTTACTTCTCTGCTAAATGCTTGACTGCTGATCCTCACTGCTCTTCAGTTGGAAAAATCCTCTTTTCCTTTCTTCTCAAACTGGCATAAAATTTGCAAGCTCTTTCAACTGACAGTAATCCCTAAAAGGGTGTTGGAAAGCAACATATACTTAATTTAGCTAAAGTTCCTTTTAAGCTAAAGAACTGCAAAGCTCATCAGGTAATACAATCCCAGCTGACTATTCACTCACCAGGATGTTGTGTCATTCAATCAGATTGTAGCAGAGCTCATAGCAATACAGTGCAGGTTGACTCTTTGAGCAAAGTGAGCCAACCTAGTCAGCTGTTCACTCATCAGGATTCTACATTGTTCAATTAAATCTCAGCATCTCTCCATATAGAATAAAGTGGCTGTAAAACTTTCACCTTTCTGCTTTTCCCTTTGAAACCAAAAGAAGGCAGCAAAGAGTAAAATGAACTTCTTAGAGGCATTATCTCTCTTCAGCTTTAGGGGACACAGAAGGTCAGTAACTGGAACTCCAGTCTGTTTAGCAATCAGGAGCTAGCTCTGAATCCTTTTTGTCAATGACTTTTTTTTTTTTGATGAGGCTAAGTGATGGGGTTAAGTGACTTGCCTAAGGTGGGTCTGAGGTCAGATTTAAACTCAGGTCCTCCTGACTCCAGGGCCAGTGCTCTATCCACTGTGCCATCTAGCTGCCTCCAACATCTTACTCTTAATGCTTGTTTCTTCAAACAGATCAGCCAAAGCTATTTTTCTATTCCTTGCTCAGCTTTTTTCTCCTGCCCTTTCTTGACTACACTAGCCTCAGTCTCCTATACTTTCAGTGGCTTAAACTAGAGCTTCATTTCTCACTTACCAGATAACAACTCATCAAATCTCCTCTTTCAAATGAATAGTCCTTAATTAACAGTCCTGAATGTCTGAATGGTTTTATGATTTTGCTTTCTTTTTTTTTAACACTATTAAGTCTTAAACCATTGACATGGAAATGAGCTGACCTCTGACTGTCACTCTCAATCAGTTCTCAACATAGTCATCCCTTACAGTCTTTGAAATTGTTTTTTCATACTAAAAAACTTCCAGTTTTAAAAAATAAAAATTCTCTCTCTGCCCCCTTTTAGAACATCAAATGGTTCACTTGCAAATGAAACACCATTCTATATCTTTTACAAGGTGATTTAAATCTTTATATTTATACCACAGTTCATTTTTTGTCCCAAACTCCTCAAATCACACATGAAAACTGTTTCTTCACATACCTATTTTAAAAGTTTTTTATTAAACTGAAATTTTCTTTTCACTCTTTTCAGGTATCATATTGTTCGTGTATTAAAGAAACAATACCTTCTGTACTTTACAAATTGATGTAACTCTTTTTCTTTACACAAAAATATTTTTCTTCCCCCTTTATCACTAAGCTGCTCCATGTGAAAAGACAGTATGTTAAAAGGACTGTACCTTACATGTTAAATAGAGGATTGGACTAGAGGATCTCCAAGGCGCCTTCTGAATCTATAATCTTGTTTAAGATTATAAAAGTTTATGATCTTTAAAATCTCCATGAACTATTGCCCTGGTTAGCTCCTTAAAACTTGGCAGGAGCAGCACAAGCAGAGAAGGAGAACAAAACAAGTCCTAGAATGCCTGTTCTTTAAATCCTCATTCCCAGTTTTCCATATGAGTCAGTAAGCAATGCTTTGCTGTGGATAGGGGCCAAGCCCTGTGAGATAGAGAGAACAGAAAATATGCCTTCCACCTATTAGGAACTAAACATCTATTATGGGAAGGTAACACACACACACACACACACACACACACATACATACATATATACATACACACACTCCTGTGAAGACTCCTATTCTCTACTATATATATAACCTCAACAATGTGGGTATTCCTTCCAATAATTCAGAGGTCAGCCTATCCATCCATGCCAGTATATCCTATGCTGCTCTTGCTGCATTTAATTTAACAGAGTAGCTTTATCTCATCTACTAGAGGGGATCTTACTCTCATTTTCTTGACATACTGCGGACTCCAATAAAGCTGCACATCAGTTGTCACTTTCTCTTGCCATGTGATTAGCTCATCTTTTTTCCATTCATATATAATAACACTTATGGGCTGCTGGGTCCAGAGGGGCTAGGGTGTTTAACCTCTCCCTTTAATGGGAGTTCTGGGCCCACATGCATGGACCTGGTTCAGTCCTAGAGGAGCCTAGTTCTTGAAGAAAAAAATCAGGCTCTTACTCTCTAACTTTCTGACACCCTCACCCTGGAGCCCTGAGGAGAAGCCATCCAAGCTTAATTTTGGAGATAGAGTGTCCTCCGTGAGGATCAGCAAGGCCAGTTTGTCTGGACAGAGAGTGCAATCAGTTAGTCAACAAGAATTTATCAAGTGTTTACTATGTGACAGGAGAGCTGGTCTTTCAGAAATCCCTGGCAATGGATCAGCTAGTACTTTCAGAACTATTGACATAGTGCATCTGGGGCCACTGGCTTGAATTCATCAAGTCTAAATATTCTCATGGTGCAGCTAGGTGGCATAGTGGATAGAGCACTAGGCCTGGAGTCAGGAAGACTCATCTTCATGAGTTCAAATCTGGCCTCAGACACCTACTAGCTGTGTGACCCTGGGCAAGTCACCTTGACCCTATTTGCCTTAGTTTCCTCATCTGTAAAATGAGCTGGAGAAGGAGATGGCAAACCACTCCAATATCTCTGCCAAGAAATTCCCAAAAATAGAATCACAAAAAGTCAGACACAACTAAACAACAAAGTGTTCTTATATTATCTCCCTACTTAGCTCAGATTTCAAATTTAATGTATGCTTTATCCATCTTCTGGGACCTCCCTTTCTGATGGCCCAGAATGAGCTATATGTGCTTCTTTGATAAAATCTATTTTCTTCCTCCTAACCCCTAGATTTAAAACTTATTTCCACTCAGAAAGAAAACATTTTACTATGAGATATAAGTAGTTCACAGTAGGCAGGTATTGAACTAATTGGAACAGTTTTCCTTGTCTCCTCATCTCCAAATGAAAGTGTACTCATGCACACACTCTCTCTCTCTCTCTCTCTCTCTCTCCCCCTCCCTCCCTCCCTCCAAGTTTTCTTATAGCATATGGTAAAAGCAACCTTCCTTTGCTTTTATACATTCTACCTTATATCATACATATAGTGACCATGTCATAAATATATCCTTCTGATCCATTAGAGGGCAAGATCCTTGAAGGCAAGGACTAGGTTGTTTTTCATCTTTGAATTCCCAGTGCTTTGAAAAGTACATCATGTATGATATATACTCAATAAATATTCAGTTATTTTAAATGAAGTGAAGTGAATTTGTAATTAGCATCTGATGAGCCATAAACCTCCTGAAGATGGATATATAGCCCAAACCCTGGGTTTAAGAGATGAAAGGAGCTAGAAGGCTAGACCAAAAATAACAATAAGGATAACATGGCTCAAATACTCAAAGAATAGTGGTTTGAGGCCAAGGGGGAGGAACAATGTCCAGAAAAGTTTCTCTTCATACCTGGCCTTCCTGTGACTCAGTCCCATTGTTCCATTAACAGTGAATAGGCATCAAGGATCTCTCAGAGTTCCACACACATGGAGAAGCAATCATAGGCAACTGACAGAGACAGAACTGAACCAGAAAAGCTGTAGCATCACTTGTTTTCCAAGCTCCCCAATTGACTTGACTTTGACATTCTGATAGAGGTAGACAAGTCAGTGGGGGGGGGGGGCTTTGGAGGGGGAGAAAATACTAGGGCCATGAATGAGGAAATTTCAAGATATTTGTTAACCCAAACCTAAGAAATATTTACTAGTGCAGGCATTAGGAACGTTTGCTCACTCTCAGTGGGATGATTGACAGGGATAACATTTGGACTGTGTTTAGGGACTCCTAGTTTTGGGGTGTGTCTATGAATGCCTAGTAGATAGGAGCTAAGGATGCAAAGTCCATGTAGCAGTTACCTTAAATCTGTTTGATCATGTTCTTCTTACTCTTTGATCATGAGTAAAAACTGTTTTGGGTCAAGCCATGACTGTGTGGTGATCTCCATTATATTATGTTCTGGTGATTAGGGTCCTTTGAAATCTAGTGGGAACAAAAAGATGGTAGAGCTCCATCAGTAGGAATGACTGAGCCAAGAGTTTAACTTTATAAATCCAAGAAGACCACACCCTTAGATTAATGAAAGGAGCACTCTACCACGCACAAAATGGGCTGTGTGGTTTGTCCTTTGTTCTCGAAGAGGACCATGACATCAGGAAGATGATGCCATGACTTGCAAGTGAGTTGGTTTTAAGTGAGGGAGGGCTGTGCTAAGTCACCAGCCTCACTTTCTCCTCTGGAGCCCACCCCAAAATGGGGCAAAGCTGGAGAAGAGAGGCAGCAGCTTTTTGAGAACAACAGATTCCTTGGTAGTTTGCTCCCCTATTGTTGGATGGAGCGCATAACCTCCTAGATATCTTATGGGCTTGCTTAGTACCTGGTTTCTTCTGTTGAACAAGATAAATTAGTGGCCAGCAGTGCCCCTCAGTGGTTTAAAAAATTGGATCAACCACATCCAGAGAAGGGGATTAACAATCCCAAGAGACTGCAGATAGCCTGAAAGCAACAGATGTGTCCTGTGAAGTGATCAATTAGGGGAGAAAGAAATTAGAAAGATTTTTCGTAGAATATGAAACTTGAAATGCATAGCTGCTGTTAGAACTGGAAAGACTCCTGGTCCAATCCTTCATTTTACAGATAAAGAAGCCAAGGCCCTGAGTGGGAAGAGGATTTGTTCACACAATTAGTTAGTTGCAGAGCTGGCATCAAAATACAGCAATCCCCAATAATCAAGTCTTCCAGGAAGGCCTTAAAAGCTGGATGAGTTGGTGTTTTCCCTGAAAATCTTAACATACTAGCTCACATACAATCCAGGTGACTCAGATTGGGGAAATCACTCCATGACTATGGAGTAATTTATATTTACCAGTGTTGAGTATGATAAAGTCTCCTGTCTCCGAGCCATAAATGCAGAATATGGATGACAATACCCAACTTATTACCTACCTGATATGGTTTGTTCAGCAGACATTTAAAAACACCTTCTGGGGAAAAATATATAGGTAGATAGATAGATAGAGGGCACAGGGTGAGTTGAAGATGAAGGGATGATATCTAAAAAGTAAAATTAAGAGTATTATACTGGGAGAAGGAGAAAGGGAGAGGTAGAATGGGGTAAATTATCTCACATAAAACAGACAAGAAAAAGCTTATTCAGTGGAAAAGTGGGGAAAGGTGAGAAGGAATGAGTGAATCTTATTCTCATTGGATTTGGTTTAGGGAGAAAATAACATACACACTCAGTTGGGTATGGAAATCTGTCTTACCCTACAGGAAAATAGGGGGAAAGGGGATAAAAGAGGAGGGGGTGATAGAAGGGAGGGCAGATTAGGGGAAGGGGTATTCAGAATGCATGCCATTTTGGGGTGGGGGGAGAGGTGAGATGGAGAGAAAATTTGGAACTCAAAATCTTGTGGAAATGAATGTTGAAAACTAAAAATAAATAAATTAATTAATTAAAAAAAAAAACACTTCCTGCATGCAAACTGCCCTCCTTGTGCTGCAGAAGATGCAAGGATAAATATAAGATATGATCCCCACCCCATTCCCTTCTCACAGTGAGTCACTATGAAAATGAAATGAGATAAAGTATGTAAATTACTTTGAAACTTAGTCAATTATATACAAATATAAGTCACCATGGAAAGTCTATGGAGGACACATGGAGGACACATTCTCTGATAGATGCCTCATGGTGGCGTGAAGGTGAGTCTGTGTTAACAAAGACTGCTGGAAGACCACAAGCTTTAGACGATCCTAAGGTCAAGGATGCTCTTAGTTCAGCTATGTGGTACAGTGGCTAGGGTGTTAGGCTTGGAGTCAGGAAGGCCTGAGTCCAAATTCTGACTCAAACACATACTAGCGATGTGACAGGGGGCACATCATAAAACTCTCTGCCTTAGTTTCCTCATATGTAAAATGGTAGTTGTAGTAGTAGTAGTAGTAATAGTAGTAGTAGTTAGTAGTAGTAGTAGCAGTGGTAATAATAATAATAATAATTAATAATAATAATAACACCTACCTCCCCAGAGTTTTTATAAGGAGCAAATGAAATAATATATATATAAAGCTTTGAAAACTTTAAAGCTGTATAACCTAAAAACTATATAAATGCTAGCTTTATTATTGGGTCAAAAATAGGGTTAAGCCTAGCTAAGAGAGACTTATCACTGAAGCATTAGCCATCGGGTAATGACTATTTTTTATGGGCATAGCCACCCATGAAGACAGTTGACTCTGGAGAAGAGGGTGAGGCTAATGACTTAGCACAGCTCTGCCTCACTTAAATCCAATTCACTTGCAAGTCAAGACATCCTCCTCCTGATGTCATTGGTCCTCTTCAAGAATGAAGGACAAACAATAACAACCACCACCAAAGTATAGAGGGGTGGTTGCCTAAGCCTGAGCAAGCACACCAGTGATACCGTTGAGAAGTATTAGGTGAGTCCAGTGGATATGGGAGACAGATAATCCAAATCGCTAATCCACAAAAGATTTCTTTTATGTTCCTTTGTAATTATGAATCAGCCCTTTCCCAGGAACACAACTACCTGCTTTCATTGTTTTTCTCACTTTGTTTCTCTCCCTGTAAGAAAAGTGCTCCTGGACAAAATATATATATGTACACAACCAGAGCATCAGGAATCACAAGTTTGAAAAAGTATTCACAAACTTCTAATAAAACATTGCAAATTAATATAATTTTAAAAGCATAGTATCCAACTTATCCAGAGCTATAAGTCCTTAAAAAATGTGCCTGCTACATATTCCCTTAGTGGGGGGGGGGGAGATAAAGGGAAAGTAGGATGAACAGAGGACAATCCCACCAAAGGTGCATTTGTACCAGGAGAGGCTGGGAGCAGGGGACCATTCCACTGTGGGTGAAAGCACATTGGAAAAGGGTGACCCATTCCCAGAGAGTCCTAGCCCTTGAACCAGCAGCTATTGGGGGCATCATGATGATGGTACCATGGAGGTGGTAGCCACCTTCAGAGGGTGGTAAGTCCCCATGGATAGGGAGCACAAGCCCACAAGGGTCAAGCCCTTGGAAAAACCTTTTTTTTGCCCTTTGTTGGTTATAACTGTGGCCATAGAGTTGATACTCAATACATATTTACCTCATGGATAGAGAAATAGATATCCAAGCCCTACTTTTGGGGGGGGTGTGTGTGTGTGTGTGTGTGTGTGTGTGTGTAGATGTGTTCAGGTTGTAGAATTAGTAGAGTCACTGAAACTGAGGAGCAGATAAGATTATTCAGGGAAAGCTATGGGGATGGTGGTGTGTGGAACACAGTGCTTAAAGAATTTTTTTTGGTATAATGGATCATGAATTGATTTTGAAATCAAGAGACCTGAGCTTAAATCCTGGTATTATTACTTACCAGTTATATGACTTGAGACAAAACTCTAATTCCCTTGTGGGTCAGTTGCCTCATTTTGCTACATCTTCCACTTAAATCCAATTCACTTGCAAGTCAAGACACCGCCCTCCTGATGTCATTGGTTCTCTTCGAGGATGAACAACAACACCTCCTCCATGAAGCCTTCTCTGATTCCCCTGTCAGTAACTGCCTTTGCCATTAGACCTCAGATAGTGCTTTAGTTTTCACCTCTCTGACGTACGTATTACGTAATATTATATGTTGTAATTATCTATGTTGATGGCTAATTCCCATGAGTCCCAGGAGGACAAGGACCATGTCTGCAGAGGCTTTGCATCTCTCGCCCTCATATAGTGCAGTGCTCCACACATAGCAGATGCTTAATAAAGGTTTGCTGAATATATAAATTAATGAATTCATAAAATAGGCATAAGAAGACTTTGCCCACTTAAGGACAGAAGGTTAGACCAGATTATCTTTTAAGGTTCTTTTGGTTCTAAAATCTTTGATACTTTGAGGAAATTTAAAGTGTCCTCCTTTGGATGAGTAAAAATAATGCTTTCCATCATCCATAGTTAATAGTTCTCTCTTACAGCAGGCCAAGGTGAAGTAGAGATTTTTTTAGAGATGCCATTACCTAGTTCCAGTGGGGAAGCATCCTAAGGAAGAAACTTCTGTTATAAAATGAGAGGGTAAAGAAGGAGAGATTCAGTTCAATGAAAAGAATAGGGTATAGGTAGAAAATCTGGATTTGAATCCTGACTGTACCACTTACTACCTATTATTCTTTGGACAAGTCACTTGCCTGGGTTTCCTTTTCTGTAAAATGAAAGAGGTGGACAAGATCAAAGATGTCAAACTCTGGTCACAAAACTCCCAAGTGCACAGAACCAGATTAAAATGTAATTAAGAAATGTTTAACAAAATAAATACAAATACAGTGCAATATAGATAATGTTACTTTGTGATTTTCTAAGTCAATATGCAGCCTACAAGGATCAGTTTCTATTTGAATTTGATGTCACTTTGCTAGGTGACTTTGGATATTCCTCCCAGCTTTAAATCTATGACCTGTGAAGAAAACTGTTGGAGGCAGCTCTGGAGGCCAGAGGCAGTAGAATTGATCCTAGGACCCAGGAGTTCAGTCCCAACCTTCACAGAACTGCAGAATCTCAAGAATTGCAAGGGACCTTAGAATTCAGCTAGTCTAACCCCCTAAATTTTGCAGTTGAGGAAACTGAGGCTCAGTAAGAGATGATTTGACCAACATCCTAAAGGAAATAAGAGCCAGAATAAATTCAAATAGAATTCCTATGATACCAAATTCATTAGACTTAAGACTACATCATACTGCAGATGAAGTATGAGACAGGAGGGAAAGGTCAGAAGCATGGCGTCAGTAAGTCTTGGGGCTTACTGCATGGGGACAACATATAAAGAGAAGAGGTCCAATTTTAATGAGGTCTCTGCGCTTTGGTCAGTTGGAGAGAAGGAACGAGAGGCATAGAAGGACAACAATTGTTCTGGAAAAGGTGGTTTTAGTGGCCTGCACAGAACTGTGATGTGGCAGCCAAAAAAAAAAAAAGCTAATGCCATCTTGGGCTGAGAAATCATTTCCAGAAATAAGGAGGTGATAGTCCCATTGTACTCTCTCCTTATTAAACCTCATCGCGGGTGTTGTGTTCAGTTTTAAGTCGTGGTTTTAGCAGGACAGTAATAAGCTTGAACATGTATAGAAGAGAGCGCCAAGGATGGTGAAACGCCTTGGGTTTGTGAAATATGAGGTTCGGTTGCAGGAATTGCACATGTTTAACCTTGAGAAGACTCAGGGGGACATGGTAGCTGCCTTCAAGTATTTGAAAGACTGTCATGGGGCAAAGAAACCTTGTTTATTTTGACCCCAGGGAGCGCAACCAAGAACAATAGGTGAACGTTGCAAAGGGCCAATTTTAGGCTTTATTTTGGGTAAAACCTACTATTACTACTAATAGCTAACATTTTTATAGTGCTTACTATGTGCCACTGTGCTTTACAATTATTATCTCATTTGATCCTGACAGCAACCTTGTGAGGTAGGTGCTAATATTATTCTCATTTTATAGATGAGGAAACTGAGGTAAGAGGGTAAGTGACTTGCCCAGAGTCACACAGCTAGAAAGGGTCTGAGGTCAGATTTGAATTGAGGTCCTCCTGACTCCAGGCCCACTGCTCTAACCACTGTGCAACCTATTCAAGCTTTCAAAAAGAAGTAGAATGAGCTAACTCAAGAGGTGGTAAGTTCCCTGTCCTTGGAGGTCTTCAAGTCAAGGTTGAATGACTACTTGTGTAGTTGCTGACAACCCTTTCATATATAGGTGAAACCAGATGGCCACTGATTCATTGCAATTCTCAAAGTTCTGTGAAAGAAAGTGTGAGAGGTCTATACCTACTCTCTTCTCTCCTCATAGGGGGAGAGGAGAAGAAAAGTAGTATGATATAGTGGACACAGTACCAAACTTGGAGTCAGGAGTCAAATCCTGCCTTGAACATTCACTCCCTAGCTGTGTGACCTTGGGCAAGTTTCCTCATCTATAAAATAGGACTAAGTATCATCCTAACAATTATAGCTATCCAGGGCTTCCAGGGTCAGAGCCAAGATGGCGGAGTAAAGAACAAACTCAGTTGAGCTCTCACAACATTCCCTTCCAAAATAGCTTTAAAATAATGCCTCAAATAGAATTCTAGAGTGGCAGAGCCAACAAAAGGTCAGAGAGAGGCATTCTTCCAACCCAAGACAACCTAGGAGGTTGAAAGGAGAGATCTGGTTCACAGGAGTGCAGGCTAGCCCAGAGCTCATGTGGATAAAACACTAGTGGTGGGAGTAGGTGGGAGCAACAGAAGTGGCAGCAGCTTTAGTAGCTCTCCAGCCACAGACCTGAGGACCTGGCAACTCATCAGAAAGAGATTACAGGAAACTCCTGTGCTAGTACTGGACACAAGACATCATCCGTAGTCCAATAAGGGCAGCTAGGTGGCCCCCAGGCCTAAAGTCAGGAAGGCTCAACTTGCTGAGCTCAAATTTAGCCTCAGATACTTACTAGCTGTGTGACCCTCGGCAAGTCAATTAACCCTGTTTGCCTCAGTTTCCTCATCTGTAAGTGAGCTAGAGAAGGAAATGGCAAATCATTCCAGTATTCTTGCCAAGAAAATCCCAAATGGGGTCACAAAAAGTTGAATATGACTGAAATGATTGAACAACAACAAAAAGCAAGAAAGACGGATGCCTTGGGAGAAGAGGGAAGTGAGAAGAATGGGGAAAATTGTCTCACATAAAAGAGGTGCACAAGGAAGAGCTTTTACAGTGGAGAGGAAAATGGAGGGGGTGGGCAAGACTTGAACCTCATTAACATCTAAATTGGTTCAAAGAAGGGAAAATACACACACACACACTCACACACACACACACACACTCAATTGGTAATATAAACCTATTTTTCCCCAACAGGGAAAAGGGAAAGGGATAAAAGAAGGAAATGAGGTGATAAAAAGGAGGGAAGATAAAAGAAGGCAGTGTTGAGAAGCAAAACAGACTTTAGAAGAGGGGCAGGAAAAAAGAGAGAAGGATAAACAAAAGAAAATAAGATAGAGGGAAATAGTTAGTAATCATAATTGTGAATGTGAATGAAATGCACTCACCCATAAAACAGAAGTGAATAGCAGAATGGATTAGAAAACAGGCTCCAACAACATGTTGTTTACAAGGAACGTGCTTGAAACAGGAAGACACACACAGAGTTAAAATAAGGGGTTGGAGAAGAATCTATTATGCTACAGCTGAAGTAAAAAAAGGCAGGGATAGCAAACATGATCTCAGACAAAGCAAAAGCAAAATAAACCTAATTAAAAGGGACAAGCAGGAAAACTACATCTTGCTAAAAGGCACCATAGACAAGGAGGTAATATCAAGACTATACACACACACACACACACACACACATGCCAAATGGCATAGCATCCAAATTTTTAAAGGAAAAGTTAAATGAATTCTGGAGGAAACAGACAGTAAAACTTACTAGTGGGGGACCTCAGCTTTCCCTTCTCAGAGCTACATAGATCTAATTATAAAATAAATAAGAAAGAAGTCAAGGAGATGAATAGAACCTGAGAAGAGTTAGATATGATAGATCTCTAGAGAAAACTGAATGGGAATAGAAAGGAGTATATCTTTTTTTCAGCTATATAAGGAACCTTTGCAAAAAGTGATCATGTATTAGGGCATAAAAGCCTCACAAGATAATATAGAAAAGCATAAATATTAAATTCACCCTTTTTAGACCATAATGCAATAAAAATTACATTCATTAAAGGGCCATGGAAGCATAGATTAAAAATTAATTAAAACTAAATGATCTAATCCTCAAAAATAAGTGGGTCAAAGAACAAACATAGAAACAATCAATAATTTCATTAAAGAGAATAACAATGAGACAATATTCCAGAATCTGTGGGATGCAGCCAAAGCAGTACTTAGGAGAAATTTTATATCTCTAAATGCATGCATCAATAAAAGAGAGAAAGAGCAGATCAATGAATTAGTTATGCTGCTAAAAAAAAAAAACTAGAAAAAACAAATTCAAATTACTCAATTAAATGCCAAAATAGAAATCCTGAAAAATCAAAGGAGAGATTAATAAAATTGAAAGTTAAAAAAAAATCATTGGACTAATAAATAAAACTAGGAGCTGGTGTTATGAAAAAGCCAATAAAATAAATCAACCATTGATTAACTTGATATATAAAAAAAGGAAGAAAACCAAATTACCCAAAATGAAAAAAGGTGAATTCACCACCAATGAAGATGAAATTAAAGCAGTTATTAGGAGCTATTTTGGCCAACTGTATGCCAGTAAAACTGACAATCAAAGTGAAATGGATGAATGTTTAGAAAAATATAAATTGCCCAGACTAACAGAAGAGGAAATAGAATGCTCAAATAACCCTATCTTAGAAAAAGAAATTGAATAAACTATAAATGATCTCCCTAAGAAAAAACCCTCGGCATCAGATGGATTTACCAGTGAACTCTGCCAAACATTTAAGGAACAATTAATCTTAATACTATATAAACTTTGAAAAAAAATAGGTAAAGAAAGATTCCTACCAAATTCCTTTTATGACACAATGTATGGTGCTGATATCTAAACTAGGAAGAGTCAAAACAGAGAAAGAAAACTATAGACCAATTTCCTTAATGAATATCAATGAGAACATTTTAAATAAAATACTAGCAAGGAGATAACAGCAATATTTCACAGAGATCATACACTATGACTAGGTGGGATTTATACCAGGAATGCTGGGCTGGTTCAATATTAGGAAAAACATGAACATAATTAGCCATATCAATAATAAAAATAACAATCATATAATTTTATCAATCAATGCAGAAAAGGCCTTTGACAAAATACATCACCCATTCTTATTAAAAACACTAGAAAGTATAGGAATAAATGGAGCCTTTCTTAAAATGTTAAGTAGTATCTATCTAAAACCAAGAGCAAGCACTACCTGTAATATGGATAAACTTAAAGCCTTCCTTATAAGATCAGGGGTGAAGCAAGGATGCCTATTAGCACCACTATTATTCAATATTGTATTAGAAATACTAACTATATCAGTAAGACAAGGAAAAGAAATTGAAGGAATTAGAATAGGCAATGAGGAAACAAAACTATCACTCTTTGCAGATTATATGATAGTATAATTAGAGAATCCTAGAGAATCAATTGAAATTGATTGAATTATTGAAGTAATTAACAACTTCAGCAAAGTTGTAGGATATAAAATAAACCCACATACATCATCAGCATTTCTATATCCTACCAACAAAACCTAGCAGGAAGATATAGAAAGAGAAATTCCACTTAAAGTAACTGCAGACAATATAAAATACTTGGGAGTCTTTCCTCCAAGACAAATCCAGGGATTATGTGAACACAATTATAAAACACTTTTCACGCAAATAAAGATAGATTGGAGAAATATAATTTATTATGGGTGGGCCAAGCCAATATAATAAATGACAATTCTACTTAAGTTAATTTGCTTATTAACTTCCATAACAACCAAACTACCATAAATTCTTTTATAGAGCTAGAAAAAATAATAACAAAATTTATCTAGAACAAAAGGTGAAAAATACCAAAGAAATCAATTTTAAAAAATATAAAGGATGGTGGCCTAGCAGTTCCAGATTTCACACTATATTACAAAACAGTAAGCATCAAAACAATCTGGTACTGGCTAAGAAATAGAGTGGTGGATCAGTGGACTAGATTATGTCTACAATACACAGTAGTAAATGACTGTAGTAATCTAGATAAACCTAAAGACACAAGCTTTTAGGGTGAGAACTCAACATTTGGCAAAAATTGCTGGAAAAACTGGAAAGCAATTTGGCAGAAAATAGATATAGACCAACATATTACACTGTATAGCAATCAAAAGATCAAAATAGATAAAAGATTTAGACATAAAGTGTGACATCATAGGTAAATTAGGAGAGCATAGAAAAATATACCTGTCAGATCTATAGGATAAGGGAAGAGTTTATTATTAAACAAGAGATACAGAGGATCACAGGAAGTAAAATAGATAATTTTGATTACATGAAATTTAAAATCTTTTGAGCAAACAAAACCAATGTACCAAAACTAGAAGGAAAACAGGAAAATGGGGGGAATTTTCATAGCAAGTTTTTTCTGATAAAGGCCTAATTTCTCAAATATGTAGGGAACCCAGTTGATAAATGGTCAAAAAATAGGAAATTTTCAGAAAAAGAAATAAAAGCTATCAAAAACTATCAATTTTTAAAAATGTTTTAATTTGCATTAGAAAAATGCAAATTAAAACAAATCAGAGATACTACTTCATACCTCTCAGATTAGCTAACATGACAGAAGAGAAAAATAACAAATGTTTCAGGGAATATGGAAAAAATGGGTCACTTATGTGTTGATAGTGGAGTTATGATAGTGGAGTCCAACCATTCTGGGGAATAACTTGAAACTATGCCCAAAGGGTTTGAAAATTGTGCATACCCTTTGACCCAGCAATAGCTCTTCTAGGTCTGTATCCCAAAGAGATCAAAGAAAAGGGGAAAGGAGCTATTTGTACAAAAATAATTACAACAACTTTTTCTGGTGGAAAAGAATTAAAAATTGAAGGCATACCCATCAATTGAGGAACAAGTTATGGTATATGATTGTGATGAAGCAGGATGACTTCAGAAAAACCTGGGAAGACTTAGATGAACTCATGCCAAATGAAGTGAGCAGAACCAGGAGAACATTTTACAATATCAAAATTGTAAGGATGATTGACCGTGAAAGACTTAGCTACTCTGATCGAGACAATGATTCAAGACAATTCCAAAGGACCTATGATGAAAAATGCTATCCACCTCTGGAGAGAGAACTGATGAACTCTGAATGCAGATGGAAACATAGTTTTTAAACTTTCTTTATTTTTCTTGTTTTATTTCTTGTCTGTGTTTTCTTTTGCAAAGCTAACATGGAGATATGTTTTGTATGACTTCATATGTAGAATAGATATCAAATTGCTTACCTTTTCAAGGCAAAAGGAAGAATAAAAAAGAAGAGATTTGGAACTCAAAATTTTTTTTAAATGAATGTTTAAAAATGTACATGTAATTGGGAAAATATTATGAAATAAATAAAAATATATTTAAAAAAATAATTATAGCTATCCAAAAAGTATGGACTAATGTCTTGAGAGGTAGTAGGTTTTCTGTTACAGGAAGCCTTCAGGTAGAGACTGGATGGACCACTTTTCAGGTATATTGTAGAGGGAATTGTTGGCTGGGTGCTTGCCAGATGAGATGGTCTCTGAGGTCCCTTCCAATTCCAAAATTCTGTATTATGAAGCCCAATTAAGTAAATCTATGTGATTTGCAAACTTAATATCATTGTAGAATATTAGAGGTCTAAGGAACCTGAAAGGTCATCTAGTCTAATCGTCTCATTTTTACAGGTGAAGAAAGTGGGCCTGGCAAAGTTAAATGGTGTGCCCAATAGTCACAGAACTATTAAGTAAAAGAATAAGGATAGAAGGCCCATTCTTCTCTAAAGCTCTTTCTACCACCAGGTAGACCTCATTGTTCCCAGTAATTAGATGAGTTGGGCGCCAGACTCCAGACCCATTTGTTTATTTGGACTTTTAAAAGCCCATATTATGAGCCCACTGGGCCATTAATGCCTGCCTTTATGCTCTCTATCTTGCCTGTCCATATGTTTCAATCCCTATTGTATTTGAGGCCTACCTCGGTCAGTCTGTAGTTCAGGTTTGGGACTGTAACAAAATGAGACACTCACAGACTAGATAAGAGTTAACAAAAGCAAGTTTCTATAGCCATAACATGACAAAACTATTCAGCAAGGATACAGTGTTGATTCTAATGATTGTAGCTTCCCTGCTTTTGAAATTGCCGTGGTCAAGGAAGGAGTTTCTGACTTCTTCAGCAATAGCTTTTATACTTACGCCACCCAGATGCTATATGGATAATTCAAATCTTAGTCCCCTGGGCCAAGTCTTAAGGTTGGTTTCAATATCTTTGAAGGAGAAAAAAATAGTCTAGCATGCATGGGCAGGAATCCCTTGTAGATATTGTTCCTACTCCTAACCTTATTGCCTCTCTCTCTCTCTCTCACTTAGGTGGGTGGAGCAGCTGTCTTGGCTGTAGGCACCTGGACCCTGGTGGAGAAAAGTGGCTACCTGAGCATCCTGGCCTCCAGCACATTTGTCACTTCTGCCTACATCCTCATCTTTGCAGGAGCTCTGGTGATGATGACTGGTTTCCTGGGATTCTGTGCTGTCCTCAGGGAGCAAAAGAGCTGCCTCTCCACAGTAAGTCCTGGGGTATTCTCTTGGGTCCAAGGTGGGAAAATCCCCCCAAAGGGCTGTGGGGAGATCATCAAATCAGAGCTGAACTTAGAACCATAGGCTCTAGGAAGGGACCTTAGAGATTGATCATCTACTCATTTTACAGATGAGGAAACTAAGGCCAACAGGAGTAAAGTGACTTTACCAAAGGTTACGCAAGTAGCAAATGGTAGAGTCAGCAACCTAGGTTTTTTACCTCTAAATCCAGTGGTCTTTTCACTATGATAGCTTTGCTTTGTTAGAGACTGACTAGTCTAACTACTGACTTTGCAAATAAAGGTACAGAGATGTAATTTGCCTACAGTCACATAGTAGGCAGCTAGGTAGCGCAGTGGATAGAATGTTGGGCCTGGAATCAGACTTATCTTTCTGAGTTCAAATCTGACCTCAGACACTTACTTAGCTGTGTGATCCTGGGCAAGTCACTTAACCCTCTTTGCCTCAGTTTCCTCATCTGTCAAATGATCTGGAGAAGGAAATGACAAACCACTCCTGTATCTTTGCCAAGAAAACTCCAAATGGGATAGCAAAGAGTAAGACACGACTGAAAAATTAATGCTTTTTATTGACGACCCTTCTTCACAGAGTAGGGCTGTCAGGCTGAAATTAAACATCTTTTCCTTAGAGACTCCAACCAGTTCCTCAGTGATCTTATGGTTTTGCATAAGTCTCTCCTTGCTCTAGGCTTTTGCCTAGCCTATCCTTGCTCAGTGCCAAGGTTTTCCCCATAGAATAGTCAGCAAAGCTGGAACTAGGGGTAAACATGATGGATGGTTGCCTGTGGCCCAAAACTCAGAAGGGAACAAATAAGAGTCTCCTTTTAATGTGACCTTATATAAGTTCACATATTCTAATGCCTTCATTCTTCATGACACTTAGGTATTTGTTCTGTTACCACACATCGTGTATTACAATAAAGGTTCAAAGACTTTGATGGACAGTATTACACAGACGACACAATTTTCAAGCCTTATCTTTATTGCCTTACCTTACCTTCTCAGGTGCTACATGCCAGATGTGCTGGTCAGCTCCTCTCTCCCAACAGTTTATAAGATCCCTCTTTCATTAAAATCAGAAGGGAAAGCAAATCAATTGACAAGTATTTCTGGGGTACTAACTATATTCCAGGCACCAAATTAGGCTCCCCAGGGAAGACAAAGATGAAAAACTCACCATGTAGCTGAGGAGCTAAGAAATCATAGACTAATTGCATGTTAGGGCTAGGAAGGACCTTAGAGATCATGAAATTGAACCTCTCCTGCTCCATCTCCCCGCAATAGAAAATTTGGCCTAATTAGGGGAATTGATTTGTGCAAGGTCAGACACACATGTAAAGTTAAATAACAGCAGAAGTTGACAGCACAGGAAAGGTCAGGTCGTATGATGCTATATGATTAATTGCTGAGGGGTTTGTACAGTAAGGAGGTCAAATGCTATGGACTGAAGTAGTCTGGCAAGGCTTCATGGAGATGGAGGTGATATAATTGGAAGAGGGGCTTGGAGGATAGTAATAACTCCCCACCGGTCCCCAGCTACGGGCAAAAGGCCAGAGGAAGGTGAGAATGATGGATAAAGGGCAGGAAAGGTCCTCCTTCCTATTGTTGTTGTGCTCCACCTGCTGAAAAACTGATACCATTTTTAAAGTTGTGAATATAAAAAAATACTAGGGCTTATTTCTCTACCATTTGGAAGGGATGGTAAATTCAGCTCTGAAGGAGCTGGGCCAAGATTTGTGAAACACATGATAGGTGGTGCTTTGTTCACTAGCGTCCTCCCTTACCTACCCCAACCCCATGAACATGACCAACCCCATTCATTTGCAGCAGAGCTACTTGGTGATAAGGAAATCAATTCCCTTGGGCAATGTTACCATGAAATTCAAAGCCTCTGGTGACCAATAATTCACAGCAGATATAATTTTCTTCTGAAATGCAGGTGTGCAATGGATCCCTCCTCTTCACAAAAGTCAGCTAGATCCTGGCTCCCAGGGCCATGCTTTGGGAGACTGGTGTTCAGTAGAGACTACAGCACTCAGTTCAGCTGCTGAGTCAGACCCTCTGGGATCTCCCTCCTCTCTCTGCCTTGTAATCTAATGGAAGGATAAGACTTGTGCAAACTCAATTTCTCTAAAGTAACTGGTACATCATTTCTCAGCATGCAGTGAGGAAAAACAGATGCATGTACTTGGAAAATGTGGGCTTTGGTTCAAATCCATTGCACTTAGGGCTCCTGCAGGCAGATGGCCTTATGCTGCCTCCTGTCTTCCACTGAGGGCATTAGGATCTTTGGAGAGGCAAGTTTACCCCATAAAATTGCCAAGGCAACTGAAGTCCCAAATATACTTGGGATATGAGAGGAGAGCAGCTTCAAGAGCCAGATACACTTGGGATGTAAAAGGAAGGTGGCTTTAAGAAACAGAGTCTGATGAATCTGAAAAAGGGAAAGCAAAGGGGGTGTGGGTGTAAAGAATATTATACAAAGTGTGGTGGCCTACCAGTCTTTTTGAAGAACAAAACAAAAAACCAACACTGGGAGTGATTCAGGCTAGCGCCAAAAAGACCTTCCTGAATGGCTAAAGTATAGGCTTGGGAAGGAGGAGAGCTGTTGACTCACCATGTGAATTTGGGGAAGGCCCTTTCCTTTGTGTGCCTCCCTTTCCCTCATTCTTAATATGGGAATGAAAATCCATTGGGATGGTGGTGATGGAAGTGAGATGGTAGAGAGGAAATGACACTGGAATCTGGTCCCACACTCTATTTGTCATTGAACTTATGGAGCCATGGTTTTCCCATCCATCAAAGGGGGCCTTCATAGGGCTGTTTCAAGGAAAATGTTTTTCTGAGTCACAGGTGTTTTATACACATGAGCTATTATTATTATTCAGAGGATGAAGAACAATGAGTGGGTAAGAATTCTTTGAGCCCAAATAGAAAAGGGATGAAAAACTTAAGGCAGCATGATTCTTAATAATTAGCATCCACTGGTGTTCATGGAGCATCACGGAAATATCTTCTTGGGGAAGCCCTGAAACCCAACTTCTCTGTTCCATTTTCCAAGAACCCCCTTCTGATTCTTATTCTAAGCATTCCCTTCTATGTTTCCTTGTTACAGTGAGACATCATCACCCTCTGTGTGAGCCCATCAGCTAGAGATGCTGACTCTGTGTGTGGTTCTCCCCTTTTCACGATCCTCTCAGGCTGTCGGTCACAGAATGACAGCATCACATTGTCTGAGCCAGAAGGAAGCTTAGAGACCATGTACTCCAAACTTCTCAGTGAACAATGGAGGGATCTGGCCTCACAGAGGCACCCAAAATCACACAATTAGTAAATGAGTGGCCGAGGTTTAACCAAAGTTTCCTGACCCCAAGTTCACCTGCAGATACTGAACGGGGAAACAGAAGGTGCAAAGGAGAATGATGAAGGTTATTGATCTGTTTGTTGCCATCCTTCATCTTAGAGATCCAGGATAAAGATAGATATATGTGTGTATTTATATATGTGTATATGTGTGTGTGTATATATTTACATGTATATATATGTATGTATGTGTATGTATATGTATATATGTGTGTACTTTACCCTTAGAGTAGGAGAAGAGAAGGCATTTGTGTGATGTTCTTCCAGTTTGGGTAAAGATAAGATTAGCTGTTTGGTTTAAACATATGGAAAGAGCACGACATTAACAGTTGTATGTAGGTTCTAGTCTTCTCTCTATCATTAACTTATGATGTAATCTTTGGCAAATCACAAAGAAGCATAGATTATTTGAGCTACTGTCGATTATCTAGTCATAACCTCTCATTTTGTGGTTTTGTAAAAAAAAAACTTTGGAATTGTACTCATTGAGAGCAACTAGATAATCTACTTTTTTTGGAAGGGGCTATGGAGTGCTTTAGAGCTTAGTCAGTCATAGAAGATGCTAAGGTCATCCACTGCATCCCAGGTCATCACCAGTCATCTTAACTTTTGTCCTGACACTGGACTTCAGTGACTCATGAAAGGAGAGTGAGGCTGACGACTTTGTGCAACTTTTCCTCACTTAAATATAATTCATACGCAAGTCAAGTTACCACCCCATGATGTCATTGTCGGTCCTCTTTGAAAATGAAGGACAAACAACAATGACCTTCTCAATTTGTAAATGAGGACAATGAGGCCCTAAGAAGGGGCAAGATATGGTTTGTCCAAAAATCACAGCTAATAGCAGAATCATAAATGTCAGTTTTCCAGGGGAGTTGGCTATAAGAACTACTTATAAAAACAACCAAAGACTGATATCTTCAGGAAGCATAGAGATCAGGGAGAATTTTTCAGTAATATGCCAGGGACATACAGTGCTTGTCTTTTTTGCCATAGCCAAGAAACCACTATAGCATCCCATCTGGATGCTACACCCCACCCCACCCCAAGACTTACACTTGTAGGTTGTAGGTTAGGTCCCCCAGAGAGATGGGTATTACCTCATGTTCAAAGTACTCTGTGGGTGAACACTCTTAA
Organism: Vombatus ursinus; assembly: GCF_900497805.2. Taxonomy (NCBI): domain Eukaryota; kingdom Metazoa; phylum Chordata; class Mammalia; order Diprotodontia; family Vombatidae; genus Vombatus; species Vombatus ursinus. The sequence continues at coordinate 6,418,571 of NW_020951209.1, forward strand.
AACCATAGCTCATGAGTTCCAATGGTGTTTACTTTCCATAGTCAGCCAGTAGACACAATTAGTTCAAATCAAAAGCATTTACAAAGAAGACACAGTAAGAATAGCTGCAAAATATTCTTTCCACAAATATGGGGCCCACTTTCTGAAAAAGAAATACAGCATCAATGTAGGCACAAATTTAGCATACACTGGTAGTAAGGCACACCTGTATAGAATACATGTAGCCAAAGCTGCTCACATACCATAGGGCCCCTATATACTTTCCATTCTTGTGATATCCTCATGCTGCTCCCTACAAGGCACAGTGTCTTCACTAGGTAGGTCACTCAACCAGGCCTTGGTAGCCCAACTCCTGACTGTCAGGAATAATGCTCTCTGGAATCCACCATTGGATTGCTTCTTTGCTGCCAGATCACACTCCTTGGAATTACCTCTGTTGATTCAGTTTGTCTCTGTCTCTGTCTTGTCTCTGCAAAAGAATGGCATAATTCTTTAAGAATCCCATCAGGAAATCTAAAGCTCAGAATGAGCTGAGGCAAGTGAGAAGTTCTAAGGACAAAAGGGGGGATCAAGCGTATTGAGGGAAAGGGGAAAATCAAAGCAGGAAAAGAACCATTGCACAGAATAGAAAGGATAATGTGATAACAGGTGAAATATAGGTGAAAATGCAGAGTTACTCCACTCATTATTATTTGACTTCTTCTTTCTGCTAAGGAAAATATCTTAGAGATGGAAAGAACACAATTGGCTAATGGAGAGTTGAAGCCCAAGAGAAACAGAAAGACAGAATGCAAGCACTTAACTGCCCTTTATGAAATCAAATCACAAAGCCCAGTGAGCTTGATTTCAAATCCTGACTAAATTCTAAGTTATTACAGGGATAGTTAGTGAACATATAGAAAAGAAAGCAGCAATCACAAAGAGTTGGCATGGCTTCATCAAGAACAGGTCATGCCAGGCTAACACTATTTCTTTTTTGACAGGATTATTAAACCAGTAGAGCAGGCAATTTGACAAAGTCTCTTGCTAGTCTCATGGGAAAGATGGAGAATTGTTAAAAGTGACTGAATGGCTAGATGTGAAGTGAAGTCGTTAATGGCTTTACTTCAGCCTCAAAGGGGATCACTGGTGAAGAGCCTCAAGGATCTTTGCTTAGCTCTATGGTGTTTAACATTTTTGTCAGTTACTTTTAGAAAGGTATGTTGTTGTTGTTGTTCAGTCATTTCAGTCGTGACCAACTCTTCATGACCCCATTTGGGGCTTTCTTGGCAAAAATACTGGAGTGGTTTGCCCCTTCCTTCTCCAGGTCATTTTACAAATGAGGAAACTGAGGTAAACAGTGTTAAGTGACTTGCCCAGGGTCACACAGCTAGTAAGTGTCCAAGGCCAGATTTGAACTCAGGATGATGTGTCTTCCTGACTCCAGGCCCAGCACTCTATCCACTGCACTACCTAGCCTCCCAGTAGAAAAGTATAGATGGCATGTTTAACAAATTTTCTAATGTCACAAAGCTAGGAGATATAGCTAGCACCCTAGATGACAGTCAGTCAATATCCAAAAATTCTCAGTAGGGCAAAATGTTGAGTCAAATCTAATAAACTGATATTTAATTAGGGTAAATGTAAACTCTTATATTTGGGTTCAAAAAATAAACTTCACAAATACAAGCTAGGAGAGATGTGACTAGACAACAGATCATCTGAAAAGAACCTGGGGCTTTCAGTGGCCTACTAGTTCAGTATGAGTAAACAGTGTGATATGGAAGCCCAATAAAGCTAATGGAATCTTAGGCTGCACTGAAATTCACAGGGTCCAGTGTCTAGGAAGCATTAGGAAGACACATTATCTTCCTAGTGTCTAAGAAGGCAGGAGTTTGGCTTTACCAAATCTTCCCAAATCAGACCATATCTGAAATGTTGTGTCCAGTTCCATAAACCACACTCTAGGAAGAGTACCCAGAGGAGTACAATAAAAATGGGGAAAGAATTTAAGGTCATTCAATGACCTGGGGTGTTTACAATGGAGATGAGAAGACTTAGGAAGAACCTGGTATCTGTCTTTAAATATTTTAAGGACTGCCACATGGAAGGGGGAATTAAAATCTTTCTCTTTGGCCCCTAAGGTCCAAACTAGAAGTAATGGGTAGAAATTTAAGAGATGAAGATTTCAGCTTGATGTAATGAAAGATCCTCTAATAATTCAAAACACTCTAATAATTCCAAAAATGGAACAGGCTGCTTCAGGAGGTAGTCAGCTCCCCTCACCTGAGATCTTGCAACAAAGGATAACTGACCACTTGTCAGGGATGTTGCAAAATGGTTTCCTCTTTAGGGGAATGGTTTAGAGTTGGTGACCTCTTAGGCTCCTCCTAATTATGAAATTCTCTGTGAGAAAGAAAAGAGCAAACATCTCAGAGCTATGACAACACCTTTTCATGCTGACTTTCCTCATCTAATCCCTTCCCCAAAAGGAAGCCACACCCTTTTGGCTCATCTGCAGCCCCTCAAAGTCACTTTCCCCAGAAGAAAATATATTAAGGGACAAGAATAGTACATCAGAGCTGGTGCTGAAATGATGATCAGCTCAACTTCTGCAATCGACAGAGGAGAGAAAGGGAATGGGATTTAAATTATTCACACCAGATCTTTTTTAGAGCCAGTGGTGCAAGGAAGGCCAGATAATTTAGCCCGCCAGAGCCCACGGCCGATGACTGTGACAGAAGCTATCCTGATCAAAGGGGAAAGATATTTTTAGGTCATGATCCACACTTTGAACACAGACACCTGGGGCCTCTGTGTCTTTGCCTGAATGATGAATGGTTTGGGATAATCAAGATCTGAGTCTCTGTTAGAGTTGGGTTGTTTTTTTTTTTTTTTTTAGTATTTGTAGGGACATAGAGGAAACTCTGGAAAACAGATTTTTAAAGGGAATAAACAGAAAATGGTGAATTCCTCAGTCAAAATTAACTACAATTTACTCATAGGAGAAAAGGTCTGGAAATAAGGGGCACAGAATTCTTTGCGCTATGAATTGGGAAACCAGAATTCTAGCCACAACTTGCTTCTGTCATTCCATGTACACCCTCAAACTAGTCACTTAATCTCTCTATTCATTGATATCTCCATTTTAAAAATAGAGATGTTATGTAATCCTTTCTTTCACTGATATATGATGATTAATGTGAAAAGTCTTTTATGATCTAGAAGAAAAAGCATTACATTATATATGGATAAGCTAATGAACATAGAAGTACAAACTTCTGAAGTGACCTTAGAAGTTACTGGTTCCAAAGTTCCACACAATGCAGAAAGGCCCTCTTCAAGCTTCCTGACTTGTCATCTAGCTTATACTTGGACTAGTATAATTGGCATTACTGCACTCCTAAACAAAAGCCCTTCTTAATTAGAAACATTATTATTAGTACTATCATCATCAGTGTTATTGGACCAGTGTCTACCAGAGTTCCCTCTTTCGTCACCCTCCACCCCAACATAGGTTGGGCTGGATTTTCCCTATAAGTCAATGAAGTTGGCATAATTGACCTGGAGGTAGAACAAAATTTAAGCTGTTCTTCCTTTGAGTAGATGCTTTGAGTGGCTTCCTGGTTACCTAAGGGCATAAAAAGTCCCACCCAGGGCAGCTAGGCGCCACAATGGTTAGAGCATCAGCCCTGAAGTCAGTAGGACCTGAGTTCAAATGCGACCTCAGACACTTCCTAGCTATGTGACCCTGGGCAAGTCACTAAACCCAGTTGCCTCAAAAAAAAAAAAAAAGTCAGAAGGACCTGATTTCAAAAAGTCCCACTCAACCTTTCTGTACCTTTTTGATTTGGTGGATATCCTAAGACCCAAGCAAGTTATCACACCTTGCCCTACTGACCAGTTTCCTCACAGAGATGAAGGGAGCTGTGTCTACCAAAGCTAAGTGCCAGCATATCCTTATTGAACAACATTGCGACACTAGGAATAAGTAAATTTTATTTTGTTAACTGTTCAATGATCCATGTTATAAGTGCCTTATTTCATCCTAACATTGAACCTAAACAGGATACTGGCATTAAGCCAGCCTAATTAAAGTACTTGTCAACAGCAATTCTGTTCAGCCCTTAGAAGGGCTTGCATACTCTCTATCCAGAAAATGTGCCCCTGCCAGGGCTTATTGATAATGAAAGAACCTGGTCAGAGGTCAGAGGTCAGAGATTCCTTAAGATGCCCAGGAAATGGTGAAATAGACCAAGGCTGAGTAAATAGTCTTTGTTTTGTCTATCTTTATTTTCTCCCTTCAACTCTTCTGTTTGTTTCTGCTTGTTTCTTGGGCTTCAGTCTTTTTTTCTTTAGACTTGGTTGACTTTATCCTCAGATCCCATGCCACGCCACTGCTGCATGCTCTTAAAAAGCAGACACAGCCTTCCCTCCTTGTCCTTTCCTTCTGCCAGGGTCTATTTAGACTTTTCTCTTTGTTTTCTGATGTAAGACCACCCTAATCCCCCTCTCAGTTGTCCCAGGATGTTGAGACGATGTCTCCTACCTCCCAAATTCCTTTTGCAGCCTCTACCTTCCACTGACCTGGGAACTGGACTCTAGTTACGGAGAGTGTTTCTACCTCACCCTTATTAGTCCAGCCTGGAGAAGCAACATGGCCAAGGTCCACTATTTAGGCAGGGATAGAAGTTCCTGCACCAATTAGCCAAAATCTTAGACCCATACACACACATGGAAAACATAATCCTGGGCTGGTCCATTGTGAATAGATCATGGAAATTTGAGGCCCTTGTCTGACCCCTAATGGCAACCTCACTGAAATCTACTGGCTAGTCCTTGGCACATCTCTCCCAATCTGAACTCCGCTCCAGGGATACTGGAGGGCCCATTACTTCTAGACTCCATTCTAGAAGCACAATTCATATCTTTTAGTGTCCACACTGGGATGGCTGCCTATGCCGGGTGGTCCCCCAGCCATTTGGGCTCTAGAGTAGACTCCTTAAGTTCTAAGGTTAGCTCTGCAGCCTCATGGTCAATGTGGCCCTCTAGGTCCTCAAGTGTGGCCCTTTGACTGAATCTAAACTTCACAGAACAAATCCCCTTAATAAAAGGATTTTTTCTGTAAAACTTGTACTCAATCAAAGGGCTGCACTCAAGGACCTAGAGGGCCACATGTGGCTGCAAAGGCCACAGGTTTCCCACCCCTGTACTAGACAATCACTGGTTCCTCATAGGATACTAGAATGGGGAAGTAGCCCATGTGGTCTGCCCTGGGAGACTCGGTTGTTCAATCCTTCTCAAAATGAGCACCTGTTCCCCTCTAATGCTTCCTCAGGCATGCTACCACCCTTGTCCATCCCTCCGAGGCCACTGGAAAAGGAGCTGCCTCCATGATAATATTGATGTTACTGTCATAAACCCATTCATAATCATGCTACTGCTGTTTATCTCTTTCACCAATCAACAAACGTTTATGAAGCATCTATTAGCAGCCAGAATTGTGCTAGGCATTGGGGACACAGAGACAAAAATGAAACAGCCCTTATCCTTAAGGAGCTTACGTTCTTTTAGAGGAAACAGTGTGTATAATATGTATAGGTTGGAACCCCTATGGACTATCCCCCATAGCTTATACTCCCAAATTGGATCTCCTAAGGCAAGATATTCTTCTATTCACCAAAATTCAAGGTAGTCTATGATTTTGTAGTCCCAAACCTATAAATTACAAACCCCCACCAGTATGTTTACTTTGAAGTTAGTCAGCCAGTGGACACAATTAGCTCAAAGCAAAGATATTTACTAAAATGGCATGTAAAGAACTGTAGCAACAAAACATCTCCTCCATAAGCCCGGAGAATAATCTCTCACAAATACACAGTGTCAGTTGGAAAAGTAGATGCACACAGATTTTAAAAACGGATAGGCACACACACACAGAAAACACAGTGGCCATCTTATACCTCGAATGCTACCAAATTGCAAGGTCACTGAAGCCCTCACACTGGTCCCACTGATCTTGATCTTTAAGTCTCCACTTGATCAACTGCTCACTGCCCCATTGGATCTCAGTGGATGCTTCTCTGATAAATGGTGCTCTAGTGCTTGGCTATAGTCATACCACCTCCAGTTTTGGCTCATCCAAAATGAAATCTTGGTCTCCCAATCAAGCAATCAATAAACATCTATTAAGTTCCTACTATGTTCCAGGTTCTGTGCTAAGTGCTAGGGATACAAAAAGAAGCAAAAGACAATCCCTGCCCTCATAGAGCTTACAGGCTAATGAAGGAGACAACATGCAAGTAAATATATACAAAGCAAACTATGTATAGAATAAATAGGAAATAAAACAATACAGAGAGGGCACTGGAATTAAAAGGGGTTGGGGAAGTGGTCTAGTGCATTTTGTAAGTGCTTATTTCCTTCCCCCTTCCCCTTGCTCCTTCCCTGTGCATGAGCTACCCTAGGTGGATAGTCAGGGTCTAAAAAGGGCATTCTTATCATTTGCAAATGAAGTCACACAAAGACTAAAAGGAGTACCATCTCATCATCTCCATTACTCATCTCTTACATCCTGCAATTCCAATAAGGAAATTAGGGATCTCAATTACTAATTAATTACTTATTAATATCAACAATCATCTTTATCAGGAATTAATAGTTAATATTCTCCATTAATAAGTATTTATCTTACAACATGACTAATGTGAAAATAGGTTTAATATGAATGTATATGTTGAGCCTATATCAATTTACATGCCATCTTGGGGTATGGGGAGGGGAAAGATGGAGAGAAAATTTGGAACTCAAAATCTTATGGAAGTAAATGTTGAAAGCTAAAAATAAATAAATAATTTTTTTAAAAAAAAGAAAAATAATTAGTTTTTATTACCACTGGTTTTTAATTATTAACTAGCACTATTAATAAGTAATTATTAATTGAGACTTGGTTTGCTTGTTGGAATTACAGGATATAAGAGGCAGGTAATGGAGACAATGAGATGGTGCCCCTTTTAGTCTTTGCATGGACTCATTTGCAAGTTCTAAGATTGCCCTTTTAGACCCTGACTGTCCCAAATCAAAGCCTGTTATTTAATTGGTATAGAGAACTCCCAAGTGAAGAAACTCCCTGACTAATTCAAATCAGCATATCCTCTGCAATTTATAGGCGAGATTTGAGAGGTTGAATAACTTGCCTAGGATTACACAGCCAGTGTGTGTCAGAGACAGGATGTAAACCTAGTACTGAGGCCAGTTCTCTATCTACTATGCCATGATACCTCTTGGGAAAGATGTGTGTATATATATATATATATAGATATAGATATAGATAGATATAGATATACATAGATAGATATACACACATTCATAGATGTATACATATATATGTGTATGTTTATAATATGTATATACATATACGCACATGCGTAAGCATATATAGTATGCAAATATGCAAAATGTATATAAAAATTAATATAAGGTCATTTTGGGAAGAAGCACTAGAAACTATGGTGATCAGGAAAAGACTTGTGTAAAAGGTCATGTTTGAGCTGAGAACTGAAAGAAAATAAGGAGAGGGGATGTTCGTTCTGAGTATGGGAGAGTACAGAAGCATGGAGATGAACGACACAATGTCATGTGAGAAGAACAGTAAGAAGATAAGTTAGGTTGAACTGTAGCTTGTGAAGGTAAATAATGTATTATAAGCCTCGAAAGAAAGATTGGAACCAGGCTGTGAAGGGCTCTAAATGCCCAGCAGAGGAAATTGTACTTAATCCTAAAGGTAATAGGGAACCACTTGATTATAACAAGCAAGGGAGTGACATGATCAGACCTGTGCTTTAGGAATAAAGTCCTGAATTTCGGCTCTACTTGCAACCACCACCCATCTCCCTTCCTAGGGCTCTCTTCTCCTGTGAAGTGAGTACAGGGAGCTCAGAAATTTACCATTGAAATAGTAAAGTCCAATCGGGCTCCTTTTTTTTTCTTTTTTTAAACCACAGCCCCAGTACAAGCTTTACTAGAGGTTGGAGGGAAGATAGAGGGCTGGCCTCAGACCTAGAATACAGGTTATCTCCCATTGCATGCAACACACCTGGCACACCTATCAGGGCTTCAAGCTTCTTTCTCTGTCTTTCTGCCTCTCTCTGTCTCTGTGTGTGTGTGTGTGTGTGTGTGTGTGTGTGTGTGTGTCTGTCTGTCTGTCTCTCTCTCTCTCTCTGTCTCTGTCTCTGTCTCTGTCTCTCTGTCTCTCTGTTTTTCTGTCTGTATCTCTGCCTCTCTCTCTGTCTCTGCCTCTCTGTGTCTCTGTCTCTCTCTCTCTCCCGCCATCTCCCCGTTTCTTCACACCAATTTAATGTTCCAGAGTCACCTTTTCCTCTACAATCATACTTAATTTCTCAGAATTCCACATACAAACTTGACACTCTCAAAAATTAGTTTTTACTACCATGCCTTCCAACACCAGCACAAGCATATATCTCTCCTTGTCTTTAGTGTGCCTGCCACATAATTAGTTATTAAGACCAGCTGTGTGGCCCCTGCAGCCTCAGGCACACAGTTGCCCACATCTCCAGGCTGCAACACCTGACTAGATTTGGTAGACTGTGGCTAATTGCCTTCAATAGAGACAGCAGATGGCAATAATATAACTCAATTTTTATTCTCCCCTCTGGCCTATATCTGTGTTCTCTTTTCCTTCCCTTCATGTCCTGCCCTCCTCACCCACCAAATCCCCCCTGCCCCCCACTCAAGCACATATCTTTTGGCCTCTCTGAATTTATCAGTCACTGCTCCTGATGTGTTTCCATAGTGAGCATTCACTAAAGGCATGTGAACTTTTCCACATAAATACAATGGCTTTGGGCAGCTAAGCAGTAAATAGAGCGGCAGGCCTGAAGTCAGGAAGACTCATCTTCCTAAATTCAAATACAGCCTCGAACACTTACTAGCTATGTGACCCATGAGCAAGTCACTTAACCCTATTTGCCTCAGTTTCCTCATCTGTAAAATGAGCTGGAAAAGGAAATGGCAAACCATTCCAGTATCTTTGCCAAGAAAATCCCAAATGGGGTAATGACTGAACAGCAACAACAATATAATATTTTAAGGCTTGCAAAGTGTTTTCCTCCCTCTGCGGTAATAATAATAATAGTCATTGACCTTTTTTTCCATTTCTTTGTGTCTTTAGTGCTTGGCACAATGCCTGGCACATAGTAAATGCTTAATAAATGCTTGTTGACTGATTGACATTTTGACATTGAACTTTAAGGTTTGCAATGTTCTCTTCTTTTTTTTTTCTTTTTAATCTTTTATTGGTGCTCTTTTATTTTTTCCATCACTTTAACTTCTTAATGATTCCCTCTACCCAGAACCCTCCCTTGTAACAAATGAGTACAAATGAAACAAATCAACACGTTGTACCTGTCTGCAAATGTATGCCTCAATTCTGTACCTAGGCATACTAACCAGAAGTCCTCTGGAGTCACCACTGTATTGATCAGAGTTCTAAAGTGTTCCTTTATATTTTTGTGACCATTTTGTATATTGTTCTCTCGAAAAGAGAGCGAAACAGAGAAAAAGAGAGAGGCAGAGACATGCGGTGGGGGGACAGAGAGAGAGAGAGAGAGAGAGAGAGAAAATGAATGTTGTATAATTATGCCTAGGAAGCTTGGTCCTAGAGAATAGTTAAGAAAATGTGTAAATCCAACTGTAATCCCTTTCATTGAAGAAGTGGGGGACTGTAGAGGGTGGAATATTGCACATACTGTCAGACTTAGTTGTTGTGTAGGTTGGCTTAACTAAATTTTTTTCTCTCTCTTTCCTTTTTTTAATCTTTATTACAAGAGACGACTTGCTGGGTAGTGTATGGAGCAGGGATATATTTGGAAATTTAGGCGATATACAAAGAAAATATTAAAAAAAATAAAACAAAGTGATATCACTGAAAAATTTTACATGAATGAAATAGTGATAGAAACACAGGGAGAATTAGGTGTTGTATTTTTATGTGAGATGGGAAACAGAAAGGCAAAACCAAAGCAAAATGCTCCGTCCCCTCAACTTCAGCTTAATTAGTTGTAAACGCCCCACGTAACTGGCTGTCCTCATTGTGGGATCATATCAAGATGTTACCAGAATGTTACCTTTCTGTTCAAAGTACCAAACTCCCACTCTTTCCACTGTCCCTAGCCTACCTTGTCCTCTCCCCACCAAAGTGGGCTTCCTTTTTATTCTTCTACCACTTACAATGGTGATTTACTAATGATATTTTTGTCCCTGAAATATTAATTCACTTCTTCCTCTTAACTCTCTTGTTGATTTTTCCCATTAGTATATATTTTGCTTCTTAAATTCTCTCTCTCTCTATTGATGTTCTCTGTCTTATTAATGTCTCTAAGTGTGTGTATGTGTGTGTGTGTTTTAAAGAAAATAAAATAAATAGAAAAGCTCTGTCATCCCACATTTATGGGCCCTTCTAGGTCAAGCCACATGAAAATCAACATTGCATTTCTTATTCTTTCATATCAGAAAGTATTTAGGCAGTTTGCTTGAACTCACTTCTGGGTTCTTTTGAAGTAATAACTCAAATTTTGCATTTTGCTAGACATCTCATTTTCTGTGACATATAGATTCAGATTTGTAACATATGATGTTTCAGAGGGTCAATCAATATCTGTTGTTTTTTGGTACATTACATTCTAATTTTTCCTTTGATTTCTTATTAATAAAGAGTAATCCTCTTTGATCCTAAATAATTTTCCTTACAAATGTAGTCTTTTTTTTGCTACCTGAAAATTTGTTGTTTGATATCATAATTCTGAAATTAATTGTAATGTTCTTGCTGAGTTAAGTTTTGAATTTCTTTCTGTTCCCATTGTGTATATTCTTTTGACCTGTATTTTGATATCTGTTTCTAATATTTCCGGGCAATAGTCTTGTAAAATTTGTTGACATATACTATTCAGGTTTTCTTTTTCCTGATGTTTTTATCCTTCACTTATCTCTTCATATCCTATCTGTAAGTTCAATAGTCTTGTTTTATATAGCTGTCATATGTTCTTCCACTTTTGTTTTCTTTTTTTTTCTACTAATTTTCCTTCTGCCCCAGCATTTTGGCATTCCAAATCTATGATTTTCTTTTTCAGAGGCTCTCCTGTTTTGGAACATATCCAAGAAGGAAGCATGGTACAGAGGAAAGAACATTGACTTAAAAGTCAGATAATCTGGGTTCAAATACTGTTTCTGATACTTCTTACTTTTATTTAACCTCTCTAGGCTTCAAGTACCACATATGTAAAATATCTAGTTAAACTAGATGGCCTCTGAGTTCCCTTCTAGATCTATGATCTATCTTCTGTTTCAAATTATCTCTTGTTAGACTTTTTCATTTCTTCATCTGGAGCTCAAATTTCTCTCCTTATTTCTTTGATATTTTCATACTGAGTTCTGTGATAACTCTCATGAACCATTCCAGAGGTTCTTAGAATTTCTCTTGTCATCTTAAGAAGCCTTGCAGGATTCATTCATTGTTGTACTTTTACCTAACTTAGCCATAGAGAAAAGTTGAGAAAATAGGAAAGAGGAAAGGAAGGGGAAGATAATAAGCAATTATATAGTAACTTCTATGTGTCAGGCACTGTGCTAAACACTTTACAAATATTATCTCATTTATATCTTCTTTACTTCATTTCAGAGATGAGAAAATATGTATGTAGAAAATTGCATATACTAACAGATATAGTCAATGCATTGGTGGGTTTTGCTGAACTGCTGTTTTCCAATCTTAATTCTAGGAGATGGTTTGCTGGCTAGGGAAAAGCAGAGAGATATGTTCGGAAATGAATGGGATGTTTTTTAAAAGGCATCAATACAAAAAAATCTTTAAAAATAAGTCAGAAAGCATACAGAGTTAAACTTAATTATAATTGCAGTTTGATTATAATCCAAATTGTTATGACTAATTCATGTAAATATGCAAAAAATTTAAATAAGAAAAAATTATGACAAAAACTCAAAGCATCTTATTTGCTTATTTATTGTTTTTCATTTCCCTTGGTTCTACCTTGTTAAAGGCTAGAGGCTTTCAGCCAGTCAGCAAGCAATTATTAAGCACTTACTCTGTGCAAGGCAATGTACTAAGTTCCAGGGATACAAAGAAAGGCAAAAACAGTCCCTGCCCTCGAGGAGCTCGCACTCTAATGGGGGAGACAACATGTAAATAACCCAGTTCATGAAAGATATATACAGAGAATGTATAAATTGAGCTGGGACTTGGAGGAACCAAATCTCTCTCTTTTCTTAAAGCAAAGAGTAGACTATAGAGATTCAGAAAAGAATGGGGAAATGAATGGGAAGTGATGAAATGAAGGCACTAAGTGTAGCCATCCCTTTCCGGGAGTTTGGCTGCAAGTTAGAGAAGAGCTATAAGACACTAAATGGCTCAAGGAGATAGCAGAGTTAAGGTAAAGTTTTTAAAGGATGGGAAGACTCAAGTATGTTTTAAGGTAGTAAAGAAGGAGTGTGTCAATAAAATGAGGTTGGAGATAAGCAAAGGAGGAAATGATTGCAGAGGCAAACCCCCAGAGGATATGGGAGAGAATGAAATCAAGAGCACAGGTGGAGAGGTTGGACTTTGAAAGAAGAAGGCCACCTTTCACATTCATAGACTTGACCAAAGTAGGAGAAAATAGAGAATGATATAGAAGGATTGTGAGATGTAAAATGAAGGAAAAGAGGGAGGTCATGGAGGATAGCCTCTATATTCTCAGTAAAGGAGGCAAAGTTCTCTGCTGAAGATCAACATGGGGAGGAAGGAAAGATGTGTAAGAGGTTTGAAGAGGAAAGAGATTTGAAATAGCTGCTATGAAGAGTGTGATAGTCGATCATTTCCTTGGAAAACTGAAACATTACATAGTGACTGACTAAGCCACAGGTGGTTGGAAATTTTATGTCTAAGTTTTGCCTTAATAACTATGCTATTAAAACTATAGTTAATCAGTAAGCTGTTTGTACAAGCCCATTGATGCAGTACTAAGGGGAAGTGATTGGAAAACCCAGAAGAGAAGGAAGGAGATTTAATCTATGGCTTAGCCACCACCTCCTGTCTGGAAGCTTATATTCAAAGATGAAGTGAAGATTTACTGACTTATTTTAATAGCTCCCCAGAGCAGAGAGAATACATTCACCACAGTGTCCCTTTGGATTAAGGCATGTCAGTAATCATAGTGCTGGTTGACTGAACTGAGTTAGGTTCTGACACTTTGGCCAGACAGCCACATTGGAAGAAAAAAACCTCAGCGAGGGAATGAGGATAAGAGAAAGTCTTAGTCCATCAAAGGTGGGGAGGAGTTAAGTAACTAAATTCAGCCTGCCTGCTGAACAGTCTACCTTTTTTTTTTTTGGCCTGGCTTTTTAGTATGTATGCTCCTTGAGAGCAAGGATTATTTTCATTGTTTTGTCTTTCTGTTCCCTGCACCTAGCACAGTGGTTGGCACATAGATTAATAAATACTTGCTTGCTTGATTAACTATAGAAGTGAAATTAAATATAAGGCAGCAACAATATCCAAAAAGTACTTGGGCTAAATTAGGGCATAAATCTGAAGCAACTAATCAAAGGTTGATGCACATGGTATAGAATTGAAGGCAGCAAACATCTGAGAAAGACTTAGACCAAATCAGAATCCAGGGAAAGAAATAGGTAAGCAAGAAAATGATATGCACAGTACAGGACCAAAGGCAGGAATTAGTCAATGTTGGCAGCCAAGTGAAATTGTGCTTCATTCATTTGGGTTGGGGTCCTTCTGACAGCAAGGACTGTGTTCCTTGTACCCCCTACCATTCTATTCAGCGAGGCACCTCTGTGCCATAAGAAGTGAAAGCAAACAACTTCATGAAAGAGGCTACTTAGGCATTAGATTTGGAAGGAGGGGAAAGCTCGCTAAATAACAGACCTCAAGAAGGGTGGGAAGAGCTGAGGTTCACAACTATATTGCCCAGGCCTGTCTTAACCTGGAGAGTCTGGACAATGGTGGCCACCATATCTCTAAGAAACTGTTGATCTGCAAGGCCAGGTGGGAACAAAAATATACCAATATACCAATATACCAACTGACAAGGACCAGCCTCAGAGAGCTGCCCTAGTCCATGATACAGGAACACCAGATAAGGCTCCTGGAAATTGCATTCCTAGAGCTGGGTTTCATTTTTGCATTGGGTTGTCCCTGTCAGGAAGAAGGTAGACCAGGACTCCCAATTTGATGACCTATCAAGAGAGTATAATCCTGAAGTGATGAGATGTACAAATTTCTGATCCATATCAAAGAGACAGAGCTGATTACAAAGGAGATGATGAAGAGCCACCAGCCAAGAAAGAAACAGGGAAAGTGGCAGCCAGTGCTTCACAGGGAAGGAGACTTGGCAGGAGTAGCAGTGGACCCTGAAGCAGAAGCAGAAAGCTCAGGTCCAACAGGGCCATGTGCCCACCTTCTTGAGGCAGTCCTAGAGTAAGCTCAGTGCTTCCTGATTATACTTTGTCTGCCCTTGGATGAAGCCCCCAGCTGCCATGGGATCATAGTGGTAGTGATAACAATCATAGAGCTGTTGGTATCAAATTGCAGGCTCTGAGTTATTTTTGAGGCAAAGACACTTCAAACAGATCAAATCAGCCTGGTTCCATATGACTCCCTCTGCCTAAGCCTGCCTGACTCCTTCCCTCAAGGACCAAGTACCTTGTTGTAGTGTCTTACTTTCTTTAGCCCTACTAGCAATTTTTAAATACTATTTTTTCCAATTATATATAAAGACAATTTTTAGCATTCATTTTTACGAGATTTTGAGTTCCAAATTTTTCTCCCTCCCTCTCCTCACCTCTTCCTAAAATGGCAAGCAATTTGATATAGGTTATATATGTGCAGTCATGTAAAATATATTTCCATATTAGTCTCAGTTGTGAAAGAAGAAACAGATGAAAAGGAAAAAACCATGAAAAAATAAAGTGAAAATAGTATGTTTTGATCTGCATTCAGAGTCTATCAGTTCTTTATCTGGATATGGATAGCATCTTCCATCATGAGTCCTTTGTAATTGTCCTAGATCAGTGAATTGCTGAGAAGAGCTAAGTCATTCATAGCTGATCATCACACAGTGTTGCTGTACTGTGTACTATGTTTTCCTGGTTCTGCATATTTCACTTTGCATCAGTTCAAACAAGTCTTTCCAGGTTTTTCTGAAATCCTCTTGCTCATCATTTCTTATAGCACAATAGTATTCCATTACATTCATATACCACAACTTGTTCAGCCATTCCTCAATTGATGGGCAACCCCTCAGTTTCCAATCCTTGGCCACCAAAAAAGAGCTGCTATAAATATTTTTTCACATGTCTGTCCTTTTCACTTTTTTATGATCTCTTTGGGATACAGATCTAGTAGTGGTATTGCTGGGTCAAAGACTATAAACAGTTTGGTTGCCCTTTGGGCATCCTACTAGCAATTTTGTTGCAGAAGGAAGAGAGGTTGGCAATGGCTATGGACAGAAGAAGAAGTTCATGAATTCTGCTCCTGCACTTGGGGCTGTGGTTCTACAGAAACTTTTATAAACACTTAGTCACCAAAAATAGATAGATAGATAGATAGATAGATAGATAGATAGATAGATAGATAGATAGAT